>NC_052323.1:7722001-8064501 GCF_016432855.1 Salvelinus namaycush
AGTGCAAATCGACTTGTGGCGAGTAACTCTATGATCTCTGCTCTTCTACAACCCCTGTCATCCCCGGCCCCTAGAAGTCTCAGATTCTGCCATCTTGAAAATCCGCCATTAGTGACACAGATCTGCTTTATTTTAGCAGAGGCCAATTTCACACAGGGACTGGGGCCTCATTTTTAAACTCTGCATATTTACAGAATATACCCCAAAACGTTCCTGCGCCACTTTTCACACAGAAGTTGGCATCTATAAAAAATGTTACTTGAAGAGAGAGTGCACGTAACTTCCAGCAAACTTTAGACCGTGGTGGTTGAAGTATTGCATTGCAAGCAGGCAAGTGGTATTTTGTGCAAATGGGAGATAAGATTACATGCCTTTTCATAAAAATAAAAAATATATAACAACAAACTACAATAATATGCCGTTAGGACCGTTAGGACTCTATTTCCTGATTATTTTATTTGCATGGTCATTGCAAAATAAATTCCTCACGTTTTCCGACTGTGATGGTTTAACACTCCCAACGTAGCCTAAACAAATTAAGATCCAATTCGTCCCATCTCTCATTTAATTAGGCCTACCTCACAGTACTAAATAGATAAGCTATTTCAAGTAGGCCTATTTCGCTCATTATAATCCGATCCGGATTGCGGTTAAAATGTTGGCTACATTAAGATAACGGTAGAACAGGCAGTTCACCTTGTAATTTCAAATGTCTCAAGTAGGCCAAGACAACGTTTCAGAATTTGTGGGCAGTGAGCATATTTAGGTTGGGGGTAAAAGTTGATGCAAAACATTGTTAAATAAAATGTTCTGCAAACTCCACAACAATTTGTCATAGTTTATTTATTTCAGAAATAGTCACTGTCCTTTGCTGAATACTACAGTGAAAGTCTGAGTCACTGCAAAAACATTCTGGCACCACTTCCAAGAATATTTGATCTAATTTGTCATGGCTTTTTCTTTTAGAAACTGCTGTGGTCTAATTTCGTTATTTTCACCATAAAAGGTAATTGATGGGCGTTTTCACAATATGCACAGTTTACGACAGGTATGATTTATAGCGGGAATCATGTGCATGTATAGCATGTGGCAAGTTTAAAAAAAAAAAAAATCTCTCTCTTTTTAGAAATGGCGCACCCAGATATTTACTGTGACATTTACTCAACGGTTGTATGCCCTGGTCTGTGCTGTGTGCCTTGGCCTCATTCTGTGCCAGCAGTCGCTGTAGACGAGAGCATTCATATTTAATCAGGTGGCCATTTACAGCAGCCAGCCCCACTAGGTCAGATGGGCCTCACAACTATGTTTTGTTCTCTATATTGATCTCTGCATGGCAACCTGGCACAGATCATTTTCTGTTCTACACAAGCTATCAGACTTTATCAATACTCGAATACCCAGAAGTACTGCGCATCCAATTTTGCCAACAGCATGGCCAGTTCTGATGGCTTGGTTTGTTGGAACAAAGTTAAGTTGGCGATTTGATTTCTGCAGGGACCTTACATACTCACTTTGGATAAAAATCTCAGCTAAACACAGACATTATTGTTATTATTATCAGTATTTTACATTGCCTGGTCCCACATCTATATGGGCTTAAGCCAACTCTTCTGACTAGTATTGCCATGCAATTGTATGGTCGTATGGGGCCACCGTTGTACACAGTCAGTGGAGCTATCTAAAGCACATGCATGTCGGACTAGGCTAGTGTTCCCAGGTATGACTGGAGAGATAGCAGACAGCGGGGTCTGTGTTCTCTCAGAGCCCTGTTCCTGTCATATCGATCAGCCCCTCCCTACTTAATTCAGTCCCCGACCAGGCTGGCTGGGCGCTGGTATGTCCTTGTGCCTCTGTGGCGGCTTCTCCTCTGTCAGTAGAGACAGATAGCCACACTCCATAAATAATATGGCATTGATTCTCTCTCTTTTCTCTTTCTCTCCTTCTCTATCACATTCTCTCTCTCTCTCTTTATCACACTCTGTTCTCTCTCTCCCCCCTCCCTCACACTCTCTCCCTCCCTCTATCACACGCGCTCTCTCTCTCTCTCTCTCTCTCTTTCATCACACTCTATCACACTGTTTCTATTTTTCTCTCTTTCTTTATCACGCTGTTTTTTTCTCTCGCTTCCCCCACCTCGCTCTCTCTTGCTTTCTCCATGCCCTCTCTGTCAGTCTCTCTTAGATTCAAAGAACGATGGCAGCAATCACACCATCCTCCCTCTCTTCCTTGGCTCTCTATACCTCTCTTGTCATGTTTTCAGTGTCATCCCCCTGTCTGTCACTGTCTTTCACGCGATCTCGCTCTACCTCTCCACCCCTTTCACACCTCTTTCTCTCTTCTTCTCTCTCTCCCTTACCACCCACTCCTCCCCTCTCTCTCTCCTTCTTTTCCTCCCATGTCATGCTTAAGCATTACCCTGACTGATGGGCATGCCAGGGCAGTTAGTCACAGACACGTCAGACACTGACCATGTTTGGCACCGTTTCCACCTCGGCCTGTTGCACAAAACAGCTATTTGTAACCAGGTTGTTATTGAATATGAATGGTCAAAAGTGAAGTATTTGTTTCATTGTCACTGTTCATTCACTTCCTCTGTAATTGATGACTTCCTGTTAATTGTGGCTGTCTAACACTGACTGTACTGTTTGTCTCCTGTGCTGCAGGAGACAGACCCGGACTTCAACCACTGCGCTGTGTGCATCGAGGGTTACCAGCTTAACGACGTGGTCCGCATCCTGCCCTGCAAGTGAGTGTGTGTGTGGGGATTGTGGGGGGTGGGGGGGGTTGTCCCTACAAGGTTGAATGCTATTTCTAGGAGGTTAGGGTTAGGGGTTAAGGAAAATCAGATCTTTAATGAGACTGAATTTTGTGTGCCCACAAGGTTAGTTGTACAAGACTGTGTGTGTCTGTCCTAGTACCTACAGTATATACATCCTAAGCCTGGAGTTTTAGCTGACAGCCTGACACAGTCCTTGCCCCTCTTACACGCAACAGACACTCACTCGGATTTGGAATGCAACATGTCCGCCATCCACTCGTTCTCAATGTCACACCATCCACTTACATCCCCTCCCTCCTCCTCTACTTCCCTCCTCCTCTCCTTCCCTCCCTCCTCCTGTGACGTGCGTTTCTACCCGTCCCTGACATCTCTCCTCCTGTCTGAGGTAATCACCACACTTATCCGTCACACACACCTTTCCTGCAGCTCTGCTCAGTGGGACCAATGTACTGACGCACATCAGGCTAGACCAGAGACACGCCCCACCACAATTTAGCCGTAGGTCATTTGCACATATATAGATACATAACGCCACAGGAATATGAAAACAGGACGAGCGAAAATGAAATACTGTATGTGTGCAGGTCAGGTGAAAAATGTATAATCCATAAAATCCCATTTTTTACTACCTGTCAATCACCTCTGGTTTGACCATTTGGATCTGATTTGGGATCAGTTGTAGGACACATACAGCATGTGTTGGTTTAGTGGATCACTAAGGTTTACAAAGGAAGTGGAAAATGTCATGTCTGTTTAAGCTCTTGCCAGGAAAAAGGAGGGGGAGGGAGGGCGAGAGGGAGGAGCTCTGGCTAAATGGAGTCTGGTCTGATTTGGAAATGCAGACACTCTGCTATCAAGGCCGTCGGTTCTCGCTGTGAGTTGTAACCCCTGCAAGCTCGCTACGGCTATATTTAGACCCAGCGCTGCCAAATGACCTCCAGGCGCATCCACCACCATCACCCCCCCCCCCCGCACTAACACACACGCGTACTTAAACGTCCTCCTCCGACGCACACACACACTCTGCAACATGTACACACACACTTAGGCTCATAATCACGCAGGCGCGGGCACTGTCTTTCTCTGTCTCGTATACACAGAAACACACACACACACACCCCTCCCTGCGCCATCTGCCGTGTCCTCTCTGGCCCTTGCGGATAAAACTAGGAAACTAGACTAAGGGATAGGACACTGCTGGTCATCACAGTCACTCTCAAGATGTGTCCCAAGGTGTCCTTCTGAAGACATGTCAAGACATATCAATCATTCGGTCAGAACATGGCACATCCAGATTGTGTTCCTCTACTTGCATCTGCACTGATGTGAAGGAACTGGACAGGTGAAAGACGATTCCCAGTAGGCATCCGACCACATTGCTTTCACCTATCCTGTCTCTGCAGATGCATCTCCAAAGTTCTCCTAGACTTTGGAGATGCACCCTTGGTCTTGAGTAGCAGCTGAATCAGCCAGCCAATCTCTGCATAATTGCATTGGGGCTGTGTTTCATTTGGCCCAACTGACGCAAGGACGACGTACCCCCTTCTTCGGTCCAGAACAGACCAGATCAGATATCAGAAATGTAAACACAGTCCAGGACTGAACTGGCCAATCGCCATTAATGCTCTCCATCCATCTTGCTTATCCAGTCTCTGTCAAAGAGGAGCACTCAGATTGCTGTGAGAAGGGGAAGTGAAGGACGCAGGTCCTTCTTATGAGGCTGAAAGGGGCGAGTCTTCTTCACGTATGTTCCTCACAGAAGTTGTGGACATGCTGATAGTCTACATGTTTCAAAATCGCTAGCTAGCGTTTAAAGGAAATTGAAAAGTTAGAATTGTCTGGCCTCAACCTGCTATCGTTTATTTAGGTAATACACAATGCAATGCACGATAATCACCATTTCAAAATGACTGAATTAGTGTCAGAGTTGGGCTAGCTAAAGAGCTAATTTTTGTCCACAATCCATGGGTGGGCTAATTACAGATTTAGAATAACGTGTGCGATTGACTGGTCATGTTAGTCGTTGAAAGGTAAATGTACCCTTGGTTTCTGCCCTTCATCGCTACCTGTGTGTGTGTCACACTGCAATGATACCAAGAATGCACTAGTAGGTTTTCTGGGTAACCTCAGTACTTGTAGTTTAGTAGAGGAGCCATGAACTGAGACTTGATCCGATGGCAAACACATGGTTTATTCACACGGACTTGGAGGAGAGGGAACAGAGGGAGAGGGATGAAATGAGGACAAATGAGTAAACAATGGCGAGGGAGCGAGAGAAGGAGTGGTGACAATCGGGCTGTTTATGTAGAATTTAGTTTATCAGTCCTTATCATGTGTGTGCATGTTGCGTCCTTCTCTGTCTGCATTCAGTATCTCTGAACACCAACACCATTGGGGCCTCCCTTAAGTACACACTGCTATCCCCAATCAATAACTAAATGCATTGAAGTAATGGGAGTATACTTGACGGCCACTCAATTTGTGTCTCTGTACATTTAATATCAGTCTATAGGACAGTGTGTTGTCAATGGAGGGAAGTTTTTCTGGTCATATTTAGATGGACTGACAGGCAGGCTGGTAGACAGATACAGAACAGTCTCAACAGCCAATTATTGGAGGATATCCAAGGATATGCAGTAACAACAACCACCAGTATTTCAGTTCTCAAACCATAGCACCAACATAATCCCTAATAATCCCCAGGAAGAGTAGCTGCTGCCTTGGCAGGAACTAATGGGGATTTTTCAGACAGGTCGGCAGACAGGCAGAAAGGGAGACAGATATACAGGCAGGCAGACAGACAGACAAAGGTAGACAGATATACAGTTGAAGTCGGAAGTTTACATACCTTAGCCAAATACATTTAAACTCAGTTTTTCACAATTCCTGACATGTAATCCGAGTAAAAATTCCCTGCTTTAGGTCAGTTATGATCACCACTTTATTTTAAGAATATGAAATGTCAGAATAATCATAGAGAGAATTATTTATTTCAGCTTTTATTTCTTTCATCACATTCCCAGTGGGTCAGAAGTTTTCATACACTCAATTACTATTTGGTAGCATTTCCATTAAATTGTTTAACTTGGGTCAAACTTTTTGGGTAGCCTTCCACAAGCTTCCCACAATAAATTGGGTGAATTCTAGCCCATTCCTCCTGACAGAGCTGGTGTAACTGAGTCAGGTTTGTAGGCCTCCTTGCTTGCACACACTTTTTCAGTTCTGCCCACAAATTTTCAATAGGATTGAGGACAGGGCTTTGTGATGGCCACTCCAATACCTTGACTTTGTTGTTCTTAAGCCATTTTGCCACAACTTTGGAAGTATGATTGGGGTCATTGTCCATTTGGAAGACCCATTTGCGACCAAGCTTTAACTTCCTGAATGATGTCTTGAGATGTTGCTTCAATATATCCACATAATTTCCCCTCCCTCATGATGCCATCTATTTTGTGAAGTGCACCAGTCCCTCCTGCAGCAAAGCACCCCCCACAACATGATGTTGCCACCCCGTGCTTCACGGTTGGGATGGCGTTCTTCGGCTTGCAAGCCTCCCCCATTTTCCTCCAAACATAACGATGGTCATTATGGCCAAACAGTTCTATTTTTGTTTCATCAGACCAGAGGGCATTTCTCAAAAAAGTATGATCTTTGGCCCAATGTGCAGTTGCAAACCGTAGTCTGGCTTTTTTATGGCGGTTTTGGAGCAGTGGCTTCTTCCTTGCTGAGCAGCCTTTCAAGTTATGTCGTTATAGGACTCGTTTTACTGTGGATATAGATACTTTTGTACCTGTTTCCTCCAGCATCTTCACAAGGTCCTTTGCTGTTGTTCTGGGATTGATTTGCACTTTTCGCACCAAAGTACGTTCATCTCTAGGAGACAGAACGCATCTCCTTCCTGAGCGGTATGACGGTTGCGTGGTCCCGTGGTGTTTATACTTGCGTACTATTGTTTGTACAGATGAACGTGGTACCTTCAGGCGTTATGGAAATTGCTCCCAAGAAGGAACCAGACTTGTGGAGGTCCACAATTTTTTTTCTGAGGTCTTGGATGATTTCTTTTGATTTTCCCATGATGTCAAGCAAAGAGGCACTGAGTTTGAAGGTAGGCCTTGAAATACATCCACAGGTATACCTCCAATTGACTCAAATTATGTCAATTAGCCTATCAGAAGCTTCTAAAGCCATGACATCATTTTCTTGAAATTTCCAAACTTTTTAAAGGCACAGTCAACTTAGTGTATGTAAACTTCTGACCCACTGGAATTGTGATGCAGTGAATTATAAGAAAAATAATCTGTCTGTAAACAATTGATGGAAAAATTACTTGTGTCATGCACAAAGTAGATGTCCTAACCGACTTGCCAAAACTATAGTTTGTTAACAAGAAATTTGTGGAGTGGTTGAAAAACGAGTTTTAATGACTCCAACCTAAGTGTATGTAAACTTCCGACTTCAAATTTACATTCAGTCAGACAGACAGACAGACAGACAGACAGACAGACAGACAGACAGACAGACAGACAGACAGACAGACAGATATGCAGACAGGTATACAGACAGGTATACAGACAGGTATACAGATATGCAGGCAGGCAGACAGGTATACAGATATGCAGGCAGGCAGACAGACAGACAGAAAGGTATACAAATATGCAGGAAGGCAGGCAGGCAGATAGGCAGGCAGACAGACAGACAGACAGACAGACAGACAGACAGACAGACAGACAGACAGACAGACAGACAGACAGACAGACAGACAGACAGACAGACAGATATACAGGCAGACAGGTAGACAGATATACAGGCAGGCAGGCAGACAGACAGAAAGGTATACAGATATACAGGCAGGCAGGCAGAAAGGTATACAGATATACAGGCAGACAGACAGAAAGGTATACAGATATACAGGCAGGCAGACAGACAGACAGAAAGGTATACAGATATACAGGCAGGCAGACAGACAGAAAGGTATACAGATATACAGGCAGGCAAACATATTAGATGTCATAACAGATGCCATCCGGATAAATCAAACATACCAACCAAGACAGGAAAAACAAACATCATTTATTCTGGTTGGTATGTTGCGTTTTTTCCCGTGATGCCATCTGGTATGGTTTTTAATAACCCGTCTGTCTGACCGTCAAATCTTTTCTCTGCTCTAAGAAAGTATGCATCCCAAATGGCACCCTATTCCCTATGTAGTGCACTACTTTTTCCTTATATAGTACACTACCTAGGGAATAGGGTGCCATTTGGGATACTACCAAATGCTCTGAGCGCAATCTCTCCCTGACTGTAGTTTCTCACGTATAGCATACACAGACCGATACCAACACTCGTTACAGTCACGCACACAGACTGCTGAGGGGAGGACGCCTCACAATAATGGCTGGAACGAACTAAATGGAATGGCATCAAACACATGGAAACCATGTGTTTGATGTATTTGATACCGTTCCACTCATTCCGCTCCAGCCATTACCATGAGCCCGTCCTCCCCAATGAAGGTGCCACCAACCTCCTGTGGCACACACATTTAAACTGTGAAACAAACAAACTGAAACACAAGCTCTTATCCGAGTCTGACTACACTCACGGCTTATCCAGAAGTCCCTCTCTTGCAGCTCTGCTTCTGACCTCACACCGACTTTCTCCCCAAGCCATTGTATGGTAAACAGACTCCTCATTAATGTATAAAGCCCTTGTTTTCTGTGCCTGCCTTGAAAGCCAATAAAGCAGTGCTAGAGGCCGGGTGCCCCCACTGTAAGAGGCTTTGATAAGGACCAGCACTTTACACTCCATGCCCAGGAAATGCCAGTCTATGTTCGACAGGCACTTAGCAGAATCAACCGTTGCACTTTTATGTTTGTCCTTAGGAGTATTTTCTATTATGCATTGTTTTTACTAGCACTTAAGGAATAGTTTTTTTTAGCAATAATGGGGCCTTGTATTGTTTTATGGATGCTCCACATAAGGATATTTAACGTTGAAATGGTTTGCCTTTTAATAAAGACATTAAGGAGCTCAGGTAGACAGGAGAAGCTACCGTGAATGTGGTCGTAATGGTCCTTTTGAAGTGCAGTGAAACTGGCCGTCCGCCTTTTATTTAATAATATGGAACAGACCATTCATTTTTTTTAAAGGATGTTTCTCTCGTATCCACAATGGCCGCCTTGTGTCATAAGACACACAATGTCTATTTTGTGTCTTAAGTTGCCCCACAATGACAACTCTGTGTCTATAAAGCGTGACTCGTTTCCTTTTTCCACAAACTTTCTGCTGCCGTCAAAGACACAACATGCCCTCCTAGCCGGCTCAAACAGAGCAGTCGTTGTCCAGTCGCAGGATGTAAAGGGGGGAAAAGAGGACCAAAGCAGATTTTGAAGAGCCCCATGTCGGCCTTTTGGGGGCTTGTTTGTGGAGGTGGCTTTGTGCTCTTCAACCGTGTTCTTTGTTTCTGTCTCGCTCTCTGCACAGACATGTCTTCCATAAGCTGTGTGTGGACCCCTGGCTGAACGAGCACTGTACCTGCCCCATGTGTAAGCTGAACATCCTCAAAGCTCTGGGCATCATGGTGAGTATTAGTCTCGTCAATGTCTTAATGTGTTAAAGTTAGTATGCCAGTACCGGTTTGGCCTCAGCCCTTTTTTTTCCTGACCTGATCACACGCTACTCTTGACCCAAATGATGAGAGGAAAAAGATGGCCTTAGAAGATATTATGTAAACATGTCTCAATTTCACATGTTTACGTTGATTAACTGCAGAATACAACAAAATCTTTCACAGTCTAACTAAACTGCATGTGTTGTTTTGTAGATTAAGACTTGATTGCCCCAGATTGCCCTTCACATACTGCTCCCGGTCATTGTGACAGATGTTTATCCAGGCGATTGCGTAACCCTCGGTTTATGCCAGCTGTGTATGACCTCATGTATAGATAGCCCTAGAATGCCCCCTGCTGGCAAGTTATGGAACTATCACTCGGACACCAGAAATTAGAGTCATACCAGAACAGACTAAAGTGGTATCATTAGATCTGATGAGCTGCTACAAGAGCTACTTGCTCAGAAGTTAGGGTTAAGGTCAGAGTCAAAATCGGGGTCAGTGATCAAAATATCGAGTTGTGTTACAAAAACGTGCCATGCTTCTATTCTTTCTAGCGTGAGCTAACATTGGCAAAAGTTAATATGACACAAATTGGACTTCAACCACTAGCCATAACATTCCCCTAACCCCTGTGTTTTTACTACTTCTCCCCCTTTAGCCCAACCTGCCGTGCGTGGACAACGCCGGTTTTGACATGGACCACAGGATAGGGCGCAGCCAGACGATGGCCAGCCAGCGGACGGCCGTGGTGGACCTGTCCAGTGAGACGTCCATCAGCCTGGAGCCTCTGCAACGAGGCCCCCTCGGTACCGGACCCCAGATCCCCTCCGAGAGCGGAGAACTCACCCCGCGCACCGGAGAGATCAACATCGCCGTCACCAGTAAGCAGCTTACGCCTCGGACACACACTTTCTTGTCTTCAACTCAGATTTGAATTTTATTTCAAGTGACTTTATTGATATGAAAGGTTACATTCAGTGTTATAAAATTGGAACACAATAGAACAGAAATTCTGTCTTTTTTGTTTAATTCTCTCTCCTTCTCAACCTTTCTAGTTCAGGCACACTCTGTGACCCACGCACCCAATAAAAGTGTTTAAAAGTCTCACAATTTTATTTTATCCTGGCAAATCAGAATGCAAGCTCCATCTTTTCAGTTCAAACACTAAGTGAAGGAATTAACCTTGACAAAACAAAATGTCTCTGGTTAAGCCATTTAAATAATTAGTGAAGGCAAAACAGACTTTTTAAACAGAATAACTAGAGTAGCAAAATATTTACTGGAGCTGCAAACCTTTGGTAAATTGACTTGACACACACACACACACAAAATATATATTCTAAATCCCTCCCTGCCCTCTCCGTACCGCTCTTCATCCCCTCTTTTGACACACACACACACACATACACACAGCCCCAGAGACTTGTCTCTTGTAGGTCACACACCCCCCCCCCCCCCCCCTGAATGACGCTGCCACTGTCTGTATAATCCATAAATCCCTATCCCACCCTGATCCTAACCCCAACCACGAGAAGGCTAAAAGCACAACTGGCAAAAAGCCATTCTGTAATGTACCAATCCCCTACCAAAACACATGTTACACTCTACTCTGTTTTACTGTGCATAACTATTTATGAAGGGGAAAAATGTATTTTCACAGCACTGCAGCAACAAAATAAGAACATTCACTGCAGTTATTACGACAACTACTTGTATACTGTCCTTTCACTTTAAGCTAGTAATTGTAATTCAGTAATGCATACAACACAGCTAATCAGTGTGAATAGCTCAAAATCGGAATAATAGAGTGTGTGAGTTCTTATATAACTCTTAGTACCTAACCCTGTTTCAGGGTAGGCCTACTTCCATAAATGAATCAGTCATTATTTCCTAAATCCACCCAATTTATGCTGTTTGATAATGTGACTCAATTTCCTTCTTTCAATGTGTACAGTTCCACTGCCTTTACATTAGCACTATACACTGAGTATACGAAACATTGTGATCCCTTATTGATGTGACTTCAATCGGTGTAGATGAATGGGAGGAGATAGGTTAAAGAATGATTTTTAAGCCTTGGTACAATAGAGACTGTGTATGTGTGCCATTCAGAGGGTGATTGGGCAAGACAAAATATTTAAGTGCCTTTTGAACGGGGGGGTATGGTAGTAGGTGCCAGGCGCACTGGTTTGTGTCAAGAACTGCAAAGCTGCTGGGTTTTTCACGCTCAACAGTTTCCCGTGTGTATCAAGAATGGTCCACAACCCAAAGGACATCCAGCCAACTTGACACAGCTGTGGGAAGTTTTGGAGTCAACATGGGCCAGCATCCCTGTGGAACGCTTTCAACACCTTGTAGAGTCCATGCCCTGACAAATTGAGGCTGTTCTGAGGGCAAAAGAGGGGGGGGGGGGGGGGGGGGGTGCAGCTCAATATTAGGAAGGTGTTCCTAATGTTTGGTATACTCTGTGTACATGCATTGTATAGATACATGTACTGTAGGCCTACATACACCTCTGGTTCTCTTTCTGTCGCAGTTGGTGTGTGCTGTGTGGGTGCATGTGTGCGTGCGTTCTTTGCTTTTGTGTGTGTGTGGGTGCGTTGGAGGTCATGCGTATGTGTCTGTCTGTGTATGTGCACATTTGCCTGTGTGTGCATAACACTCTGTCTTTAAACTATGCCCGTGCTTCCAGGTCTTTATCTCCTGTCTTCGAGCTCATCCTGCCTCTCTCCTCTGTCGCTCTCCTCTGGATCTTAAGGACACGCCCCATCTTTCTTCATCTTCTCGTCTCTTCATCCTCCTGACTTTTCCCGCTTCACATTGGTTTTCAAAGAGAGGAAAGATCTTTTGTGTTTTCCTGTGGGGACTCGTCGGTTTTTAACCCATTGCATGGTGGGCTGCAGTGACAACCCCCCCTCCCCTCCTTTCCTTTTATTGACAGAGGAGTGGTTTATAATCGCCAGCTTCGGCCTTCTCAGCGCTCTCACATTGTTCTATATGATCATCAAGGCCACTGCCAGCTTCTCCAGCCCTGAGTGAGTACCACCATCCACTTCCATAGTTAAATCATTCTACTACTGGATTCAATTGTACTTTCATTCAAGATTTGGTTTCATATAGTCCTGATGGTTTTATCACAGAATATTGTTGTCTATTTAATTTCCTGTTAACTAAGCCAGAATCCAGGCCTATCCTCCTGGATTTGTGGATATCTGAAATTGGCTCAACTCTGACTACTTTGAACCATTGCCAAGACAATGGAGTTTGAATACAGTCCAGACAGATGCAAAACAATCTGCGACTATTATTCAGATGTGGCAAATGTGGTAGCGTCCCATTAATTTACTACACTTTTGATCGCAGCTAACATAAATTGAAATACTTTAACAGCACAATTGTAGCATAGTGTATATTTGTACTGAAGTCAAGTACAGTTGACATGGGTACTGGCATGTATCTGATACATTTGCGGTTAGAGTAAAAAAAAAAGTTTGATAATATTGGATTGTGCATGTTTGCACATCAATTAACGGAGACAGTGTGAGTAGTGTTTCATAATATTGCCCTAGATCAGAACAACCATTTACGGAAGCCACAGCCTCCATCCATCCCCTCTACTCCAAAAAAAAATCATAAGTGTTGGAGCTAAGTACCTTACACAAGAGAAAAGTATTTTTTATGTTCAGATCAATTACATTTCCCTTCTCTGATCCTGCTTGCATGCTATTTATTTCTTCTGCAACCTTATTTTCTAAATGTCATTCATTTCCTCTTCCTTCTCTTCCAGCCTGGAGTGGGAGGAGTAAAGAGGATCACGTGGTTGCCCCTCTAGACCTTTTCTCTGCCGGAGCCTCGTGGCAATGTTGCCTTCTTGTGCCATATTTTTCTGTATTGTATTGTATTTGTAAGCTTGTACTACTGTACCTTTCTGTATTGTTAGTAATTTTGTTGTTGTAATAGGGCAAAGCGCTTTGAGACATTAAACCCCTGTGGATCTCTCCTTTTGACTTGTTATGTGAATGTAAGTGTTGTATTTGGTTTTCATACATTATCAGGACCACAATTTCCTAACATTTCACCCGAATGTCCTGACATTTTTCAGGTCTTGAATTTGTTACAATGCTATTTTAAGCTGAAGGGTTAGGGAAAATAGGATTTTTAATGGTCAAACATTTTTACTCCAAAAAGTCTGGAAATTTCACAAAAACTAAGTTGTGTGTGTGCATGCGTTACTATATTTATTGAATGCACCCATTATTCTTGTTCATCTAAACCAGACACACCTCCCTACAGAAAGTTTAATGTTCTTCTGTGCTCATCCGTGACCATGACTGAATGTACAAAACATCAGGAACACCTTAATATTAAGTTGCACCCCCTTTTACCCTCAGAACAGCCTCAATTTCTCAGGGCATGGACTCTACAAGGTGTCGAAAGTATTCCACAGGGATGCTGGCCCATGTTGACTCCAATGCTTCCCACAGTTGTGACAAATTGGCTGATTGTCCTTTGGGTGGTGGACCATTCTTGATACACATAGGAAACTGTTGAGTGTGAAAAACCCAGCAGTGTTGCAGTTTTTGACACACTCAAACTGGTGCACCTGGCACCTACTACCATACCCCTGTTCAAAGACACTTAAATATTTTGTCTTGCCCATTCTCACCCTTTGAATGGCACACATACACAATCCATGTCTCAATTGTCTGGAGGCTTGAAAATCATTCTATAACCTGTCTCCTCCCCTTTATCTACACTGGTTGAAGTGGATTGAACACGTGATATCAATAAGGGATCATGGCTTTCACCTGGTCAGTCTGTGTCACAGAAAGAGCAGGTGTTCCTAATGTTTGTCCACTCATTGTATATTTGTCAGTAATGCAAAACTATCCCCAGTAGATGGCACTATTTCTTAGCTATTACATTACATGTCTAACCTCACACATCAGAATCGTCAGGCCACAAACCTTTACCTAACACTGCTTAGATCTTATTGAGGTATCAATGATATTGATGATTACTATGATTCAAAAGATGGTCCGGGTGATCTTCCATGTATAACTCTCTTGGCTTGAGGTTGTAAAGCAGTTTGAGGATCATTGAGGATTCACAACATCACGGTTTGACCTCACCATGTCACACACTCACACTTTTACTCAACTGCAAATGTCCATGATGGTGTCCAATCCCAGTGACTCTTGTAATGAGGTTTATTTACAGATGCTAAGACTAAAGTATGAATAACAATACATTTTTCTTTGTTGATGGTGCCAGGCATCAGCTTTTCTAGATACACTACTACGTCAAAAGTATGTGAACACCTGCTCATCAAATATCTCATTGCATAATAATGGGCATTAATATGGAGTTGGTCCCACCTTTTGCTGCTACAACAGCCTCCACTCTTCTGGGAAGGCTTTCCACTAGATGTTGGACCATTGCTGAAGGGGACTTGCTTCCGTTCAGCCACAAGACCATTAGTGAGGTCGGGCATTGATGTTGGGCGATTAGGCCAGGCTCGCAGTCTTCGTTCCAATTCATCCCAAAAGTGTTTGCCGGGGTTGAGGTAAGGGCTCTAAGCAGGCCAGTCAAGTTTTTCCACACCGATCTCGACAAACCATTTCTGTATGAACCTCTTTGTGCACAGGGGCCTTCTCCAAACGGTTGCCACAAAGTTGGAAGCACATATTAGTCTACAATGTATGCTATAGCATTAAGATTTCCCTTCACTGGAACTATGGTGGCCAGAACCATAAAAAACATCCGCAGACCATTATTCCTCCTCCACCAAACTTTACCGTTGGCATGATGCATTCGGGCAGGTAGCGTTCTCCTGGCATCTGCCAAACCCAGAGAACTCAGTCATGGAAACCCATTTCATGAAGCTCCCGACTAACAGTTATTGTGCTGACATTGCTTCCAGAGGCAGTTTGGAACTCTGTAGTGAGTGTTGCAACCGAGGACAGACAATTTTTGAATGCTACGCACTTCAGCGGTCCTGTTCTGTGAACTGGTGTGGCCTACCACTTCGCGGCTGAGCCATTGATCCAAGATGGCAGCATGTCAAGTCGTTTGTTTGTGACTAGTACATTTTAACCTACTAATAATCTATTTATTTATGGTTGCGTAACTTCGTTGTTGCGTAGTGCAAACTATTTTATTTTTGCTGGTGTAAAGATCACGGGTCCTCCTCAACTCGGAACTTCATTACTTGAAGTTTACCAAAGTAACCCTATCTCTGGCTGGCCTGAGTTTCTCCTTCGTCCGCGGAGTGTCTTGTCCAAGCTGCTCCTTTTTGCTCTTCGCCTGGCTGTCAGTGGCAGCTCAACCCGTTCTCTCTATCGCCCTCAACACCCAATCTACTCACACGCGCAAACACTCACATTGACTCACATACACGCTGACCCTCTCTCCACTTACTTTCGTTGGCCTCTTGTTTTTTGGTCAGAGAAAATGACAATTTACGTGGTATTGCTTTGCGCACTGACTTTACTGAACTCTGGAGAAAACGAACATTGTCGCAGGGTGAGTACATCTGACAATGTACTCTCGCGTCCATTAGACATTTTGTCTGCAGGAACTCGCTCTTTTTCACTCGGTCCACTCGTCCAAGTGCCGATGCATTTGTGGCATGATGTGAACAGTACGAATTTGTGTCACTACCAAAGTCTAATGGTTTTAAATGACTGTTTTGTATTGTCTGGAAACTCACTTGTAGAATTCGCTTGCAGTAGGTCTCTTAAAAAAGAGAAGCCGTGCAAGGTTATTAAACAGAGGTGCTTAGTTATTCTTCTGTTGTTGATATCAGGTAACGTGCAACCTAACCCTGGCCCTGATATGCAATGTCTCCAAACCCCCTCTGATTTTAAATCAAGATCTGGTTTTGGTATTTTTCATTTAAATGTACGCAGCCTGTTGTCAAAAATTGATGGGGTTAGGATTTGGGCTAAATCAACTGATGCTGATGTAATTGTGTTTTCTGAAACCTGGCTCAGCAAGTCTATTTTTGATAAGGATATTTGTATAAGTGGTTACAATGTTTATCGCACAGATCGGGTTAAGAAAGGTGGGGGTGTGGCTATATATGTAAAATCTAAATTCCATGTAAGTGTGGCAAAGTCTGAAACTATTTGTAAACAGTTGGAATTTCTTGCTTTAAATATTGAGGTTTCAAAGGGCCTCTCTATAACTGTGATTGGCTGTTATAGACCCCCCTCTGCTCTTGGTGATGCATTTTCTTCTTTGACGCACCTTATGTCTAAACTTCTTTACAGTGAAATGATCTTGATTGGTGATCTCAACTGGTGTTGGTTAAAGCCGGTGTCTGATGATTTAAAAATGTTTTGTAATTCTATGAATCTTACCCAGTTGATTAATTCACCCACTCGCCCAAATCTTAAATGCCCAGATAAATCTACCCTGATTGATTTGATATTGACAAATGTTCCACATAAATATTCTGCGGTTGGTGTTTTTTGTAATGATTTAAGTGACCATTGTGCTGTTGTTGCTGTTAGAAATACTAAGGTTCCAAAGACAAATCCACGTTTTATTCGTAAGAGAAATTTGAAGTGTTTTAATGAGCAGGCTTTCTTTCATGATTTGTTTTATTTTGACTGGAGCAAGATTGAGCTTATCCCTGATGTGGAAACTGCCTGGAAATTCTTTCATGATGGGTTTTTCCAAATAGTAAACAAACATGCACCATTCCGCAGGTTCAGGGTTAAAGGGCGGGATAATCCATGGTTTTCTTCTGAGCTGTCTTGTATTATTCACGACCGTAATCTAGCCTGGGCTAAAGCAAGGAAATCTTGTTCTGATGCTGATTGGCTTATTTTTAGGCAGTTAAGAAACAAGTGTTCTTTTCTTCTCAGGAAGGCCAAGTCTGAATATTTTATGTCTGTTACCACTGATAACCTGAATGACCCTAGAAAGTTTTGGAATGCTATTAAGTCTATGTCTGGTAACAGTAATGTTAATGAATTACCGTCATGTGTTTTGAAGGACTCTGTTGCTATATATGACAAAACTGAAATGCTGAATTGTTTCAATGAGCACTTTGTATCATCTGGTAGGCTGTTTGATTCAGTGCCCTCTGTCTCTGTACAGCCCTGTGTGGATGAACCAGTGTCCTCTGTCTCTGTACAACCCTGTGTGGATGAACCAGTGAGAGCTGGTCAAACTTTTAGCTTTCTGCCATTCTCAGTGCAGGTGGTACATAAAGCCCTGAAATCCTTAGATCAAAGAAAGCCTGCAGGTCCTGATGTTTTGGATCCCTGCTTTTTAAATCTGGCAGCTGATTTCATAGCTGAACCACTTACATATCTGTTCAATCTAACCCTGGAATGTAATGAAATTCCAAAGATCTGGAAATCAGCATTTGTCCTACCACTTTTAAAAGGGGGAGATCCAACTCTTTTAAATAATTATAGGCCAATCTCAAAGCTGTCACCCCTGGTGAAAATACTTGAAACCCTTGTAAGTGAACAGCTAAAAGAGTTTTTATTTACTAACTCTATTTTATCAATGTACCAATCGGGCTTCAGGAAGAAGCATAGCACAATTACAGCAGCCATGAAGGTTTTAAATGATATCACTGAAGCCCTTGACAAAAAACAGCACTGTGTCTCACTTTTTATTGATCTCTCTAAGGCTTTTGATACAGTTGATCATGCTATACTGAGGCAGAGATTGTTGAGTGTAGGTCTTTCGGAGCATGCAGTTGCATGGTTTGCTAACTATCTGTCTGATAGAACTCAGTGCACTCAATTTGATGGGCTTATGTCTGTTAAATTGTCTGTCCTGAATGGTGTGCCCCAGGGCTCTGTACTTGGTCCTCTCTTATTCACTATTTATATAAATGATTTAGACAGAAATGTCCAAAATGCACAACTTCATTTTTATGCTGATGATACTGTTATTTACTGTTGTGCCTCATCTCTTACAAAAGCTTTCCAGAACTTGCAAACTGCTTTTTATACTGTTCAACATACCTTGTGTCAATTGAAGCTTATCCTCAATACTGACAAAACTAAACTAATGGTGTTTTCTAATGCAAGAAATAGACCTCTGAACCTTTCACCTGTTACTACCTGTCAGGGCAAGGAGATTGAGGTTGTAATCTCATACAAATATCTTGGAATTCTAATTGATGACGGCCTCTCTTTTAAATTGCATATTCAACAACTTACAAAAAAATTGAAGCTGAAATTGGGATTTTATTTTAGGAATAAGGCCTGTTTTTCTTTTGAAGCCAGAAGGAGGCTAGTATCAGCTACATTTATGCCTTTACTAGACTATGGGGATATTTTATATATGAATGCTTCCGCTCAGTGTTTGAGATCAATTGACACTCTTTACCATGGAGCTTTGAGATTTATTTTAAACTGCAAAACCCTTACGCACCACTGCACTTTGTATACCAGGGTTGGCTGGCCTTCTCTAGTCACTCGTAGGCTCAGTCACTGGTATACTTTTATTTACAAAGCCATTTTGGGTTTACTACCTTTTTATTTGGGCATTTTTATTGTTCAGAAATGTGGTGGGTACTCTCTTCGTTCACTGGACTTTATCCTGCTAACTGTTCCAAATGTCCGGACTGAATTTGGTAAAAGTGCTTTTATGTACTCTGCGCCATCGTCTTGGAACACCTTACAAAATAATTTTAAACTGGAAGAACTTGTCCCGATTGGTGTTTTTAAATCACTGATGAAGGATTTTGAGGCTGATTCCCTGACCTGTCAATGTTTTTAATTTGCTGTTTTTGATATTGTTATACTCTTGTGAATTCATGAATGGTTTTTACTAGATTACTTGTAGTTTTTCATGTTGTCTGTCTGTAATTTTTTGTAATGACTTGGTGCTGCCTATCTTGGCCAGGACGCTCTTGAAAAAGAGATTTTAAATCTCAATGAGCCCTTCCTGGTTAAATAAAGGTTAAATAAATTGTTGCTCCTAGACGTTTCCACTTCACAATAACAGCACTTGCAGTTGACCGGGGCAGCTCCAGCAGGGCAGAGATTTGACGAACTGACTTGCTGGAAAGGGTGGCATCTTATGACGGTGCCATGTTGAAAGTCATTGAGCTCTTCAGTATTGGGAATTCTACTGCCAATGTTTGTCTATGGAGATTGAATGAATGTGTGCTCGATTGTAAACACCTGTCAGCAATGGGTGTGGCTGAAGTAGCCAAATCCACTAATTTGAAGGGGTGTCCAAGTACTTTTGGCCATGTAGTGTAAGTATCTTACTGGGAGATGTGTAATATTTCTTGGTGTCACTGACATTGACATTTTCCCATGTTCCTTTGCAGGTGGCCAGTTCTTCAACCGGAACTCCCTGTCCCCGCGCAGTGTGGTCTGTGAGATGGAGCTTCCCGACATCCAGGCATCGCTCGACCTCTACGATGACAACAAGTCGTGAGGGTCGTCGTCGTGGTTTCGACCCACTGTCTAAGGGACGGATGGCCTTGTACCTTCCTGCACACCGGCGAGCCTTTGTGTGGGAGGGGTTAGGGAGGGTGACGGGCGGCTCAACAACTTAGACGACAACCTTGACTAACTTGTGGAACATCGACAATGACATAACATCAAAGACCTTCTTCCAATGCAGAATGTACTATTATTACCTGTCAAAAAGAAGAGGGGAAATAGTCATCCTCTCCTTTCTTTTACACTTTCATTTAGGAAAAATGTTTTCTCCAGGGAGAGACTTTGAAATCTGTTTCTAGATTCGGTAATGGGGAATTAACCCTTTCTAGTCTTACTTTGCAGTATCTCTCTGTATCGTCCATTTGAAACGAGCTAGAAAAAAAGGAACAACGGGTTTCAGTGTAGCCTACTGTCAGCATCCTACAACATCTGTAAGCTATATATGATTAGCAAACCATCATTTTATTTAGCTTTCTTTGGATCTTTATCCGTGAAGGCAACAATAGAAAAGCATACTGTTTCTTCCCTGGTGGACCAGTTGGCTTTGTTTTATTTACTATGCTGCCTAAAGGACAGTGGAGAGTACATTTTGACTTGTGGGCTATGTCCAGACATACCCTGTCTCTTCCTCTATATGGCCAGTGACTGGTGCAAGAATAAGACCAGTGGAACAATGGACATGCAGCTATGTGAAGTTCTAAACTCTGTGACAGGCAGTGTTTCTTCCCTGTAGCGAAACCAATGTGTCTCTGTATAAAAAAAATATAATAATGACACTTTAACGTGTATTTAAAAAAAGCCTATGAAATACCCACAGCGTGTACTAATCAGCCCCCCAGTGAGGGGGACCTAGTGTGTGTGTGTGTGTATTTAAATATATCTCTCTATATATATATCTATAGATATATATATATATCTATCTCTCTCTCTCTATATATATATATCTCTATATACACACACACACACAATCTATATACAATCTATATCTCTAAAGTGGCCTCTAAAGCTGTTTGTTTTTTCCTTTCTCAATCTTGTAAATGCTTGGGTGGAAGGCTTTCTCCTCTGTTCTTGTTGTCCCTTTGTGTTCTAGTCTTTGCATCTGATATTTGGGATGATGATTGATGTGACGCGGGGAGGGGAGTGTGTGTCACAGTTTCGGGTCACTGTGTTACATACAGTACTGCCTCACCATTAAAAGTGTCATTATTGCCCTAGACCTGTTGATTGTGTTGACCCGTTCTGTGTCCCCCGGTCCAATGTGTGCGCTTCTAACTGGAACCCAGCCAAATATCATTAACCTTTCAGCTGGAGTTTGGAGAAGATTCTAAAATGTTTTTTTGGGGGGCTTGCCTTTCACCATGGCAAAACATTTCAGAGGGCTGTTGGTTAAAAGTTACCCATTTGAAGAGGATCTTGGCTCTTTAACTTGGGCCTGGGGATCTACAGGCTGTGCAGGGTTTTATTCCAGTCCAGCAATACATCTTCTTATAACTCAGAGCCCATCGCTCCGCTTGATACAAAGACCCCTAATTCCACTGTGCAATAACATTAATTATTACACTGTGTGTATGATGAAACTCATCATTCACTAAATAGCCTAATGCAAAACATTCTTGTCAAAACTGTACACCTGTATTGTGTCTTATAGGACTCTAACCACGTTTCCATCCACAGTTTTAAGGCGAGTAAAGTCGTAACATTACTGTATAAAACAAAATCATGACAGTTGTGATGGAAACAGGACGTTTCAGTACCATTTTATAAATGCCGACGTCATTTGTTCATTCGACAAGGTGGGAATATTGTGTGTGTAAAATGTATTAGGCAAGAAGTTGCACTGCCAACGCCTTTATGCGCAAATGTTGATATAATAATAATCATCATATCGAAGTAAACTTGGAGTCGCGCTGATGTGGTGTGTGTGTGGTCCTCCCTCTACGACTCGGGAAAAAAATGCAGTTTATTTGGCTACAGATTAAATAACTTATGAACGTCACAGGGGGGTCAAGTGCACGTGATCTTGATGCTCCTTTCCAGTAAATATCGAGGGTCTGATTCTGGTAACATGATGATCGATGCTTGACTGCCGTTTGACAAATACAAGTAGCCTATTCTTGCTCTTATCCACAATAATCTCATTATGTAGACTAGTCTACCCGATCCTATGGTTCTAAAATAAATGTTGTCTTCGTATGCTTTTGGGAAACCAGGTCCAAGTTAGGATAATTAGGTTAAGGTTAGGGAAAAGGGTTAGGGTTAGCTAAATTGCAATTGATGTCAATTTGACAAAAACTGTTATCTTTCTAGCCAGTGGCGATTTTGGCACGTAAATCTTGGTAGGGCATACCAACAAAAAAATGTGGCTTTGCGGGCATGCGTCTTAACTACACAACACAGCACTAAACAATACATTAATTTCACTATAATGGTGACAAACGGTGCCAGCAAACTGTTAGGGCCTACATAAAGCTGTCCCAACACCAGTCCCAACACTTTACCACTGCTACACCTGGCTATCAGTGGAGCCTTGTCTGGCAGCGAAACAGTTCATTCAGACTAATTTACTGCCTTAAAAAAAAACAGCTCATATGGCTGACTTGCTTCAACAAATGTGGTTTCTACTGACAATTGAGATGTACAAACTATGGAATAAAGGGACGGAGCGGATAAGAGGCAATTCGTAATTTCGATTAAGACAATGAGCGAGCTAGGACGGACATTATATAACTATTTGTTCAGCACTTTTGAAATCTACAGCTACATAATTCAGAACATGGTCGTTCTTACAGTATACTCCCAGTACACCAAGTCAGAACCTTAGGATAAATAAAGGGGGTATATAAGCAGAAAATGAAAGCTCTTAGAATATTCAGTGATTACATTTCTCTAAACCAGGCTATAGGCTACATGTGCACCACCAGTTCAGATAAGTGTAAAAGGGACCAATTTATTTTGGTGAGGCACATGGGCTACTAACAGCTTAATACACAACATAAACTTAGGTTTACTTTCTTAGCTAGAGTATATATATATATACTGCTCAAAAAAATAAAGGGAACACTTAAACAACACAATGTAACTCCAAGTCAATCACACTTCTGTGAAATCAAACTGTCCACTTAGGAAGCAACACTGATTGACAATAAATTTCACATGCTGTTGTGCAAATGGAATAGACAAAAGGTGGAAATTATAGGCAATTAGCAAGACACCCCCAATAAAGGAGTGATTCTGCAGGTGGTGACCACAAACCACTTCTCAGTTCCTATGCTTCCTGGCTGATGTTTTGGTCACTTTTGAATGCTGGCGGTGCTCTCACTCTAGTGGTAGCATGAGACGGAGTCTACAACCCACACAAGTGGCTCAGGTAGTGCAGCTCATCCAGGATGGCACATCAATGCGAGCTGTGTCAAGAAGGTTTGCTGTGTCTGTCAGCGTAGTGTCCAGAGCATGGAGGCGCTACCAGGAGACAGGCCAGTACATCAGGAGACGTGGAGGAGGCCGTAGGAGGGCAACAACCCAGCAGCAGGACCGCTACCTCCGCCTTTGAACAGGAGGAGCACTGCCAGAGCCCTGCAAAATGACCTCCAGCAGGCCACAAATGTGCATGTGTCAGCATATGGTCTCACAAGGGCTCTGAGGATCTCATCTCGGTACCTAATGGCAGTCAGGCTACCTCTGGTGAGCACATGGAGGGCTGTGCGGCCCCACAAAGAAATGCCACCCCACACCATGACTGACCCACCGCCAAACCGGTCATGCTGGAGGATGTTGCAGGCAGCAGAACGTTCTCCACGGCGTCTCCAGACTCTGTCACGTCTGTCACATGTGCTCATGTGCTCAGTGTGAACCTGCTTTCATCTGTGAAGAGCACAGGGCGCCAGTGGCGAATTTGCCAATATTGGTGTTCTCTGGCAAATGCCAAACGTCCTGCACGGTGTTGGGCTGTAAGCACAACCCCCACCTGTGGACGTCGGGCCCTCATACCACCCTCATGGAGTCTGTTTCTGACCGTTTGAGCAGACACATGCACATTTGTGGCCTGCTGGAGGTCATTTTGCAGGGCTCTGGCAGTGCTCCTCCTGCTCAAAGGCGGAGGTAGCGGTCCTGCTGCTGGGTTGTTGCCCTCCTACGGCCTCCTCCACGTCTCCTGATGTACTGGCCTGTCTCCTGGTAGCGCCTCCATGCTCTGGACACTACACTGACAGACGCAGCAAACCTTCTTGCCACAGCTCGCATTGATGTGCCATCCTGGATGAGCTGCACTACCTGAGCCACTTGTGTGGGTTGTAGACTCCGTCTCATGCTACCACTAGAGTGAGAGCACCGCCAGCATTCAAAAGTGACCAAAACATCAGCCAGGAAGCATAGGAACTTAGAAGTGGTCTGTGGTCGCCACCTGCAGAATCACTCCTTTATTGGGGGTGTCTTGCTAATTGCCTATAATTTCCACCTTTTGTCTATTCCATTTGCACAACAGCATGTGAAATTTATTGTCAATCAGTGTTGCTTCCTAAGTGGACAGTTTGATTTCACAGAAGTGTGATTGACTTGGAGTTACATTGTGTTGTTTAAGTGTTCCCTTTATTTTTTTGAGCAGTGTATATATATCTCTAGCATATTACATCATTTATGCAGCAGCATACAATCCATTTTATGCTGCTGTGCTCACTTGAACAGGGAGGTGGCGCAGCAGTCCTTCGTGGGCAAATGTTGTCATCAAAGTCTGGCATTCTCTGGATTTATGGAGCTTTCAAGACAACTGGGAACTCAAGAAAAAACTAGGTTGAATCATGATGACGGCAGTGATCTTCAGGTCGGAGCTCTAGAAAGAGGCCCTTGTTCCCGACTTGCAAATCCGAGTTGGATGACCATTCAGAACGTATTTTCCCAGTCGGAACTCATCTTTTTCTGAGTTTCCAGTTGTCTTGAACTCACTGAAGTATGTGATTTCCCAGTTCTGAGTTTCCAGCTGTTTTGAGCGTGCAGAAGTCATGCTGGATTGACAGCATAGCCAATTTTGAATGTTTATCATTTTAAGCTTGGAAAAGAGACTCTTAAACCCAGACTTGGACTACACACCCACTCCACTGAATATCAGGCTAGTGATGGCTTTGCCATGCTTGCAGTTAGCCACTGATTCCTTCCAAACCACTCATTGTTGAATTTGCGATTTCCAACCTGTTATGTAATGTTTATGGCCGATGAGCACCAATACGTTTTATCTATAATTTCTCATTATTTCTCTTCATATGAGAAGGGTTGAAAAGGATTTCCCAGTAGATTGTCAACTTAATTCATGAAGATGATTGCTAGCTACGTTTTCAGTCCAATCAAAGCTACTGTAGCTATAACGTGATTTGACGTCATTTTATCTGTGGCCAATGACCTTGAGCCTTCTTGGATGGGCACTTCTAATGTAACTATGGCAGCACCCAAGGGGCTTGAATTTTCGAGCCCAACACTTAGATTTTGTGGTGACGTAGTGTCCCCATGAGTGACAGAATCCAACTAGAGAACCCCACGGCGCAACTAAAGAACATTACCAACCCCTACGCTCCAAGTTTGTATTTGCACTTTATCTCATTGCACTCAATTATTTTTATTTTTTTTTATTTTACATTGTCTGCCAACGGATATGTGACATGTATTAATGCCAAAATAACAGGCAAAACAAAACAAAAAAATATATATATACAGTGGCAAGAAAAAGTATGTGAACCCTTTGGAAATACCTGGATTTCTGCATAATTTGGTCATAAAATATTATCTGATCATTATCTAGGTCACAACAATAGACAAACACAGTCTGCTTAAACTAATTACACACAAACAATGATACGTTTTCATGTCTTTATTAAACACACCGTGTAAACATTCACAGTGCAGGGTAGAAAAAGTATGTGAACCCTTGGATTTAATAAGTGGTTGACTCTCCTTTGGCAGCAATAACCTCAACCAAACATTTTCTGTAGTTGCGGATCAGACCTGCACAACGGTCAGGAGGAATTTTGGACCATTTGTCTTTCCAAAACTGTTTCAGTTCAGCAATATTCTTGGGATGTCTGGTGTGAACTGCTCTCTTGAGGTCATGCCACAGCATCTGAAATCGGGTTGAGGTCGAGACTCTGACTGGGCCACTCCAGAAGGCGTATTTGTTACTTTTGTGTTTTGGGTCGTTGTCCTGTTGCATCACCCAACTTCTGTTGAGCGCCAATTGGCGGACAGATAGCCTAACATTCTCCTGCAAAATGTCTTAATAAACTTGGGAATTCATTTTTACGTCGATGATAGCAAGCTGTCCAGGCCCTGAGGCAGCAAAGAAGCCCCAAACCATGATGCTCCCTCCACCATAGTTTATAGTTGGGATGAGGTTTTGATGTTGGTGTACTGTGCCTTTTTTTCTCCACACATAGTGTTGTGTGTTTCTTCCAAACAACTCAACTGTAGTTTCATCTGTCCACAGAATATTTTGCCAGTAGTGCTGTGGAACATCCATTTGCACTTTTGTGAACTTCAGACGTGCAGAAATGTTTTTTTGGACAGCAGTGGCTTCTTCCGTGGTGTCATCCCATGAACACCGTTCTTGTTTAGTGTTTTACGTATCGTAGACTCGTCAACAGAGAAGTCTTTAGCTGACACTCCAGGATTCTTTTTAACCTCATTGAGCATTCTGCGCTGTGCTCTTGCAGTCATCTTTGCAGGACGGCCACTCCTAGGGAGTAGCAACAGTGCTGAACTTTCTCCATTTATAGACAATTTGTCTTACTGTGGGCTGATGAACATCAAGGCTTTCAGACATACTTTTGTAACCCTTTCCAGCTTTATGCAAGTCAAAAATTCTTAATCTTAGGTCTTCTGAGATCTTTTTTGTTCAAAGCATGGTTCACATCAGACAATGATTCTTGTGAATAGCAAACTCAAATTTTGTGAGTGTTTTTTATAGGGCAAGGCAGCTCTAACCAACATCTCCAATCTCGTCTCATTGATTCGACTCCAGGTTAGCTGACTCCTGACTCCAGTCATTAGCCTAGGGGTTCACATACTTTTTCCAATCTACACTGTGAATGTATAAATTACGTTTTTTTATTTTTTATTATTTCACCTTTATTTAACCAGATAGGACAGTTGAGAACAAGTTCTCATTTACAACTGCGACCTGGACAAGATAAAGCAAAGCAGTGCGACAAAAACAGCAACACAGAGTTACACATAAACAAACGTACAGTCAATAACACAAAATAATGGATATGGGTCTATAACAGTTTGGGTCTAGCTGCTGCACCGCAGACGATAGGAAAGAGAGGTTGAATAGGCTAGTAATAGGGGTTGCAACAATTTCGGCGGATAATTTTAGAAAGAGAGGGTCCAGATTGTCTAGCCCAGCTGATTTGTAGGGATCCAGATTTTGCAGTTCTTTCAGAACATCAGCTGTCTGGATTTGGGTGAAGGAGAAGAAAGGGGGGGGGGGGAAGTTGCTGCAGGGGGTGCTGAGATGTTGGCCAGGGTAGGGGTAGCCAGGTGGAAAGCATGGCCCGCCGTGGAAAAATGCTTATTGAAATTATCGATTATCGTAGGTTTATCGGTGGTGGTAGGTTCTTATTTTTCAGAGTAAATAACCCACGGACACTAGAGAAGCTTTAACCAACTTTAATCCGTCCCAAAGGTTCTGTACAGCTGAAAATCAGACAGCTAAAGATTTCAGACATCACAGTTTAAATACATCCTACTTAAGACACTCCTCTTCCTTACAGTTTATGGCTCCACATGAAATAAGGTAACCAGATAGCAACCCTGATTACTCCCTTAAGGGGAACTGACCTCACCCCTCACCTCCTGACCCATAGATATCCATCTGTCTTCCCTATATCAACACATCGCTCTCCTCTCCTCCATCAAACACATTTCAAAGCCTTCTGGCTTTTTACAAACTCTTTCTATTCAAGGCTTTGTCTCTCATTTATTTAATATCTCAATGTTCAAAGTTTAGCCGATCCCAACAGTGGTGACAGTGTTTCCTATCCTCAGTGCAGTGGGCAGCTGGGAGGAGGTGCTCTTATTCTCCATGGACTTTACAGTGTCCCAAAAAAAATTGGAATTAGTCTACAGGAAGCAAATTTCTGTTTGAAAAAGCTAGCCTCAACTTTCCTAACTGACTGAGAATATTGGTTCCTGACTTCCCTGAAAAGGGGGCTATATTGCGGGGGCTATTCGATGCTAATGCAGAACGCCACAGGATGTTTTTGTGCTGGTTAAGGGCAGTCAAGTCTGGGGTGAACCAAGGGCTATATCTGTTCTTAGTTCTACATTTTTTGAATGGGGCATGCTTATTTAAGATGGAGAGGAAGAGCAACCAGGCATCCTCTAATGACGGGATGAGGTCAATATCCTTCCAGGATACCCGGGCCAGGTCGATTAGAAAGGCCTGCTCGCTGAAGTGTTTTAGAGAGCGTTTGACAGTGATGAGAGGTGGTCGTTTGACCGCGGACCCAGTACGCACGCAGGCAATGAGGCAGGGATCGCTGAGATCCTGGTTGAAGACAGCAGAGGTGTATTTAGAGGGCAGGTTGGTCAGGATGATATCTAAGAGGGTGCCCATGGTTACGGATTTAGGGTTGTACCTGGTAGGTTCCTTGATGATTTGTGTGAGATTGAGGGCATCTAGCTTAGATTGTAGGACGGCCGGGGTGTTATTAAGCATGTCCCAGTTTAGGTCACCTAACAGTACGAACTCTGAAGATATATGGGGGTCAGTCAATTCACATATGGTGTCCAGGGCACAGAGGGGGGTCTATAACAAGCTGCAATGGTGAGAGTCTTGTTTCTGGAAAGGTGGATTTTTAAAAGTAGAAGCTCGAATTGTTTGGGCACAGACCTGGATAGTATGACAGAACTCTGCAGGCTATCTCTGCAGTAGATTGCAACTCCGCCCCTTTTGGCAGTTGTAGCTTGTCGGAAAATGTTATAGTTAGGAATGGAAATTTCAGGATTTTTGGTGGCCTTCCTAAGCCAGGAATCAGACACGGCTAGGATATCCGTGTTTGCGGAGTGTGCTAAAGCAGTGAATTAAACAAACTTAGGGAGGAGGCTTCTAATGTCAATATGCATAAAACCAATGCTTTTACGATTATAGAAGTCAACAAATGAGAGCGCCTGGGGAATGGGAGTGATGCTGGGGGCTGCAGGGCCTGGATTAACCTCTACATCACCAGAGGAACAAGGGAGGAGTAGGATAAGAGTACGGCTAAAGGCTAAAAGAAGTGGTCGTCTTGTGCGTTCGGAACAGAGAGTAAAAGGAGCAGGTTTCTGGGCGTGGAAGAATAGATTCAAGGCATAATGTACAGACAAGGGTATGGTAGGATGTGAGTACAGGGGAGGTAAGCCTAGGTATTGAGTGATGATAAGAGAGGTTTTGTCTCTAAAGACACAATTTAAGCCAGTTGCGGTCACCGCATATGTGGGGGGTGGAACATAAGGGCTAGCAAAGGCATATTGATCAGGGCTGGAGGCTCTACAGTGAAATAAACCAAAAAGGACTAACCAAAACAGCAATAGACAAGGCATATTGACATTAGGGAGATGCATGTGTAGCCGAGTGATCATAGGATCCAGTGAGTAGCTAGGCGAGCTGGAGGCACGGCGATTCAGACAACTAGCAGGCCGGGGCTAGCAGATGGGCCTCAGGGGAACGTCGCAACGGGAGAGTCTGTTGAAACCCCCTCGGACGGTTACGTCGGCAGGACAGTCGTGATGGATCGGCGGGGCTCCGTGTCGGCAGCAAAGGGTCCGGGCTAATTCGCAAAAGAGGTAATTGAAGCCCAGGGATTGCTTGATGGAATCTCTTCGGCTAGCCAGGAGATGGGCCTAGTTCGAGGCTAGCTCCAGGCTAACTGGTGCTTGCTTCAGGACAAAGACGTTAGACAGGAGTAGCCACTCGGATAGCAGCTAGCTAGCTGTGATGATCTGGAGTAAAGGTTCAGAGCTTGCGGTAGGAATCCGGAGATGTGGTAGAGAAAAGCAGTCAGATATGCTCTGGGTATATATCACGTTGTGCAGGCTGGCAGGAGTTGCCTGGGCTGAGGCTGGCAGTCCAAGTTAACGGTGATGACCGCTAGCAGTGGCTAACTGACTACTAGCTAGTAGCTAGTAGTCAGTTTGTTTGTTTGTTTGTTTGTTTGTTTGTTTGTTTGTATTTATATATATACAGTTGAAGTCAGAAGTTTACATACACTTAGGTTGGAGTCATTAAAACTCGAAAATTCCAGAAAATTATGTCATGGCTTCTGATAGGCTAATTGACATAATTTCATTCAATTGGAGGTGTACCTGTGGATGTATTTCAAGGCCTACCTTCAAACTCAGTGCCTCTTTGTTTGACACCATGGGAAAATCAAAAGAAATCAGCCAAGACCTCAGAAAAAACATTGTAGACCTCCACAAGTCTGGTTCATTCTTGGGAGCAATTTACAAACGCCTGAAGGTATCACGTTCATCTGTACAGAGAATATTACGCAAGTATAAACACCATGGGACCACGCAGCCGTCATACCGCTCAGGAAGGAGACGCGTTCTGTCTCCTAGAGATGAACGTACTTTGGTGTGAAAAGTGCAAATCAATCCCAGAACAACAGCAAATTACCTTGTAAAGATGCTGAAGGAAACTGGTACAAAAGTATCTATATCCACAAAAACAAATCCTATATCGACATAACCTGAAAGGCCACTCAGCAAGGAAGAAGCCACTGCTCCAAAACCGCCATAAAAAAGCCAGACTACGGTTTGCAACTGCACATGGGGACAAAGATCGTACTTTTTGGAGAAATGTCCATTGGTCTGATGAAACAAAAATAGAACTGTTTGGCCATAATTACCATTGTTATGTTTTGAGGAAAAAGGGGGAGGCTTGCAAGCCGAAGAACACCATCCTAACCGTGAAGCACGGGGGTGGCAGCATCATGTTGTGGGGGTGCTTTGCTGCAGAAGGGATTGGTGCACGTCACAAAATAGATGGCATCATAAAAGGTATGAAAATTATGTGGATATATTGAAGCAACATCTCAAGACATCAGTCAGGAAGTTAAAGTTGGTCAGCGAATGGGTCTTCCAAATGGAAAATGACCCCAAGCATATTTCCAAAGTTGTGGCAAAATGACTTAAGGACAACAAAGTCAAGGTATTGGAGTGGCAATCACAAAGCTCTGACCTTAATCCTATAGAAAATTTGTGGGCAGAACTGAAAAAGCGTGTGCGAGCAAGGCCTACAAACCTGACTTAGTTACACCAGCTCTGTCAGGAGGAACTGGCCAAAATTCACCCAATTTATTCTGGATAGCTTGTGGAAGGCTACCTGAAACATTTGACCCAAGTTAAACAATTTAAAGGCAATGCTACCAAATACTAATTGAGTGTATGTAAACTTCTGACCCACTGGGAATGTGATGAAAGAAATAAAAGCTGAAATAAATCATTCTCTCTACTATTATTCTGACATTCTTAAAATAAAGTCGTGATCCTAACTGACCTGAGACAGTGAATTTTTACTTGGATTAATGTCAGGAATTGTGAAAAACTGAGTTGAAATGTATTTGGCTAAGGTGTATGTAAACTTCCGACTTCGACTGTATATATATATTTGGGATTGGAAGTGATGCAGACAATTACATTGATGGAACTACAATCTGCAATATTAAAGCTGATCTACCTACTAACAGTCCCTCTTTCTTATGGACAAACATTCTTCATCAGAAAGGATATAATTCTGTTAGTTATATTTCTAGTTAAATGTATACCTCATTTAGTCATTATTCATAAAAATCCCATAACATCATTGTACTCATGCATAAAAAACTAATTATGAAAGGAAAGCATTGCAAGTTGGAATTTTGTAAAGTTTGTCTGGAGGAGGTGGAAAAACGTATCGATCAATAATGACAAACCTCCTGGCATTGACAACTTAGATGGAAAGCTACTGAGGATAGGAGTGACTAGAGTCAGCTACCATCTGTCATATCTTTAATCTAAGCCTAGAGGAAAGTCTTTGCCCTCAGGCCTGGAGGGAAGCCAAAGTCATTCCGCTACCCAAGAGTGGTAAAGCGGCCTTTACTGGTTCTAACAGCAGACCTATCCGCTTGCTGCCAGCTCTTAGCAAACTGTTGGGAAAATGGTGTTTGACCAAATACAATGTTATTTCTCAAATTAACAACAGACTTTCAGAATGCTTATAGAGAAGGCCACACAACATGTACTGCACAGACACAAATGTCTAATGATTGGTTGAAATAAATTGATAAGAAGATTGTGGGAGATGTACTGTTAGATTTCAGTGCAGCCTTTGATATTATTGGCCATAACCTGTTGTTGAGAAAACATACAATACCAGTCAAAAGTTTGGATAAACCTACTCATTTAAGGGTTTTTCTTTATTTTTTTATTATTTTCTACATTGTAGAATAATAGTGAAGACATCAAAACTATGAAATAACACATATGGAATCATGTAGTAACCAAAAAGGTGTTAAACAAATCAAAATATATTTTAGATTTGAGATTCTTCAAAGTAGCCACCCTTTGCCTTGATGACAGCTTTACACACTCTTGGCATTCTCTCAACCAGCTTCATGAGGTAGTCACCTGGAATGCATGTCAATTAACAGGTGTGCCTTGTTAAAAGTTCATTTATGGAATTTCTTTCCTGTAATGTCAAACATGTAAAATGTGGTGTACCGCAGGGCAGCTCTGTAAGCCCTCTACTCTTTTTTATTTTCACCAATGACCTGCCACTGACATTAAATAAAGCATGTTTGTCCATGTATGCTGATGATTCAACCATTTACGCATCAGCAACTACAGCTAAGGATGTCACTGAAACCCTTAACAAAGAGTTGTTTGCATAGTCAATTTACACACAGCGCTGACACACACACTTACCCCACCAGACATGCCAGCAGGGGTATTTTCACAGTCCCCAGGTCCAGAATAAATTCAAGGAAACGTACAGTATTATACAGAGCCATGAGTGCATGGAACTCCCATCTTATATAACGTAAGCTAACCTCAAACCTGGTTTCAAAAAACAAATGATGCAACACCTCACGGCACAACGCCTCTCCCCCTTGAGACCTACTTGCTGTGTATATGTACTGACAAAACTGTTACATTGATGCTGTTGACCCAGATCACTGGTTGCCGTGGAAAAGGAGGAGGTCAAAAGGGGGGTGAGTGTAACTGTATGAAATGGCTAGCTAGTTAGCGGGGTGTGCGCTAATAGCATTTAATTCGTTGACATCACTCGATCTGAGACCTTGAAGTAGTTGTTTCCCTTGCCCTGCAAGGGCTGCGGCTTTTGTGGAGCGATAGGTAACGATGCCTCGATGGTGACTGTTGTCGATGTGTGCAGAGGGTCCCTGGTTCGAGCCCAGGTAGAGGAGGCGAGGAGAGGGATGGAAGCAAAACTGTTACAAACTGCAAATTCCTGCAAGCTCCTGCACGTTATCTTCTAGCTGACACCTTCGCTAACGGATATTGTGTCAATTTAAAACTTGCACAAGACAGATCACAGAATTGTCAATTTAAACAAATGTAGCCAATTTGTTCATTACTACATTTAGCTAACATTAGATAGTTAATCCAGAAAATCCTACCTTTGCCTCAATTTGGCAGTCTCGTCCAGTTCATTTGTAGTTCTTTATGATAGCCACATTATCAGTTAATTAGCATTTCATTTTTGGGGGGTAACTACAAGTGAATATATTGATTAATGTAACCTTGCCCTAGAGCCATTTACAGTTATCAAATGTCACTCCAGGGTATGCCTACAAATCACAGCCCTTATTTTAAGTGTTTCTGAAATCTCCTGTGGGAAAAGTGGAAAAACTATTGGAACCAATTCCCTGTTTGACCGCTAGGTTTTATTCATACTATTGTACTCTTGCCGTATTCAAAACAACTGGAACTGAGAACTCGGAAATATCCAACTTCCAAGCGTTCAAATCAACTGGGAACTCGGAAAATAAAGACCTCCGACTGGTAAAAATCGATTTGAATGGTCATCTAACTTGGAATTCCAACTAGGGAATTCGGGCCTGTTTCTGGAGATCCGACTTTCTGACCTGAAGATCACTAACTTCTCAGTGGTTTTGAACGCGGCATCTACGTACTCCTACCGGTATGTGCATTTTGATAAGAATTATTGCAGACAGTGACCACGTCAAGAAGCGACGCAGCGTACAGTGGGCGTGTTTCGTGCAAGAAGGAGGCGACCAGTTTCAGAAACACAACAGAGCAGACAGCTGCACAGACGGACTGCCCGCGGACATGAGCTCAAAACAGCAGGCAACACGTCTGCAAAACAGGCCTGTGTAAAGTCTCTTAACGTACACGGTGCAGCATAATATCCAAGTATAAGTGCGTCATTTGGCAAAAGGTAATTCAAAATGTGGATAACTCCGGAGGAGGTGTTGCTGGCCAACGCTCTGTGGGTGAGCGAAAGGGCGAACCCCTTTTTCATTCTCCAGCGGAGAAAGGGCCATGGCAAAGGAGGGGGCATCACTGGTAACTATGAAATTCAATTATTTGGTATAACTGCTTTCTGAAAAATATAATTTGTGTTGGCTAATGTCTTGCATTAGTAACGAGGGCTTTAGTTAGCAGGCTTGGGTATTAGCAAGATAGCTAGCACACAGGCTAGCTGTTGTGTCTACGTGGGGAAAAGTGGCGCTAACTACTGTTAGCTAATTAACGTTAGCGTTGTTTTTCTTCACCTACCATGCTCGCTCTTTGCTACTACTAGCTAACAGAATTGATAGCTATAATGATTGCTAGAATGGTGCTTTCATGACATCTGGGAACTCTGGGAAAAACGAGGTCAAATCATGACGTCAGTGATCTTCATTTCGGATCTCTAAAAAGATGCCCGAGTTTCCGAGGTGGAAGACCGCTCAAAATAATAAAAAATACCAGTCGGAACTCGTTTTTGCCCTAGTTCCCAGTTGTCTGTGACGCACTGAAGTGTGCATTTTGAGATTTTCGAGTTTCCAGTTCCAAGTTGTTTTGATTGCGTTTGAATTATGTACATTTTCTCAAATGCATCACTAAACAATAACGTTTACACAGCTAGTAGACTATTGTTACGTTCAAGACAACTGGTAGTTTTGAAAGGTCATCCAAGTCGGGAACTCGGGCCTCTTTCTCGAGCTTCGATTTTCCCGACCTGGAGTTCACTGACTCCGACCTGAAGATCACTGACGTCATGATTCGACCTCGTTTTATCCGAGTTCCCAGTTGTCTTCAAAGGACCATATACTAGTTTAGCCAACCCGAGAGTCTGCTAGCTAGCCCTGCCATATGACCAAAACATTGCCGTTGGATTAGCCTCCCACTTTGAATTTGGACGCTATCATAAAACACCAGATATATTTAACTTTAGCTATCTTCTGTAATTCTAGTAATAAAGATAACAACAATGGCATGTAATGAAAAACGATTTCATATTAAAGAACTCTTTAGGCTAGGAAGCTATCTAGTCCAACACTCATAATTTAGTTAGATTTGTACTGAATTAGATCAAGTCTCATTTTAGGTGACCCAACACAAGTGGCCTTTCATTCACAGGAGTTTATGATGTTTCCCTTTGATTTAGATATCTCTCCCCCAAGTCCTTGTCTAAAAGCAACAAGCACCACTGCAGCTGTGTTGCTGACAAGTTCTAGGAACATACGCCAGGTCTAAGGCTAGCCTACAGTACACATTAACCCTTCACATAAGACAGTAAAATGTAGGCTATGAAATAGTACATCATGTAGAAATGATTGAGTTATGTGTACGTGCGTGCACATGTGAGTTTCGATGCGTGTCTGTATTATCAGACATTGGGCCTCAACAGGTGTTGGACTTCCACACACCCCCTAAAAAATTGATGTCAATTCAGATCTTAACCAAATAACATTTGTTTACCCAGATAGTAGGTTAAAAGTCACACATGCAAAGTTAGGACTCCTCCAGCCAGCTATTCATATTTTGCATGGTTGACCTGTAGTCCCCTATTGGGATTCATGCCTAAAATGTTGTGCTGTTTTTCTTCAGGATTGTTGGTGGGCACCATGGATGTGGTCCTGGACTCCAGTGCCAGAGTGGCTCCCTATAGGATCCTGCACCAGACAGGGGACTCCCAGATCTTCTGGAGCATCGCTTGTGGTGGGTGCAAAACCATGCCATGACACCTCTGAATATTCTGGGATAGCCAAATTGTTTTGACGCTAGCTTATTTAAATACAACTGTGTAAAAGCATCAGGACTACATAAATGCTATCCATTATCATCAGGTCTAAAGAGACCTCTCCTTGTGGTGCTGAAATACTGTTTTCCCAGGCTCCTCCCGGAAGGAGATCACAGGGCATTGGGAGTGGCTGGAGACCAACCTGCTCCAGACGCTCTCCATCTTCGACAACGACGAAGACATCACCACCTTCGTCAAGGGGAAGGTCTCGGTAGGCACTGCTGCCACAAAGCATAGTTCAACCTCCTAGAATTAGAACACATTCAAATTCTATGGTCAAACCTTGGGTTAACCTATGTCTTAATTGGTTTTCCCGTGTTATGTAAGCTACTGACTCAGTTCCTCTATTAAGAGCAGATCTATGCGTCATTGTCACATTGACCAAAATCCACGCAATCCGGAAAATGCCATTCATGCCCATTCTAAGTGGCATGCGTGTGTTCATGCACGTCGGCATAGAATCTGAACTCCCTCTTCCTTCACTCTTTCTATCTAGGGCATCATCGCCGAGGAGAACAAGAGCAAAGCGGCCCAGGAGGACGAGGACTCTGGCAAGTTCCGCGAGGCCGAGCAGAAGATGAGGAAGCTGTTTGGCATGCCCGGCGAGGAGAAGCTGGTCAACTACTACTCCTGTAGCTACTGGAAGGGCCGTGTGCCCCGCCAGGGCTGGGTCTACCTCAGCGTCAACCACCTCTGCTTTTACTCCTTCCTCCTGGGGAAAGAAGGTGAGTGTGTGTGCTCGCTCACCCGACATGCTTGCATAGGATGTGTGTGAGCATGCATGTGTGTCTAAGAATGAATGAAATGGGCAGGAATCTTATGAGATAGGTTACAGAAGACGATAATGGGGCTCAGAGAGAGTGTGTGAAAGGACATAGAGTATTGAGTTTGTGCGGGTGTAGAGGTAACCCCACTTGAATGTTGCAGCAGTAACCCCCGACAAATGGAATTCTATGAAATCTACCTTTCTTCCTTCCCTTTCTGCTGTTTCTTCCTCTCTATTGTACACCTATCTCTGCCTGCTTGCTGCCCCCTTCCTTTGCTCTCTCCCTCTTATCCATTTCTGTCTGTCTCCTCCCGTCTCCCCTTATAGTGACCCTGGTGGTGCAGTGGACGGAGGTGACACGTCTTGAGAAGAACGCCACGCTGGTGTTTCCGGAGAGTGTGCGGGTGAGCACACGGCACACGGAACACTACTTCTCCATGTTCCTCAACATAAACGACACCTTCAAGCTCATGGAGCAGCTGGCCACCATCGCCATGCGCCAACTGCTGGACAACGAGGGCTTCGCCGCCGACCGCACGCTGCCCAAGGCATGCAAGACGCTCAAGAACGTCTCGGCACTCAAGAGGTACGAGGTTTCAAGGTTCAAGAGAGATGAGTCGGGAATTTCCTTATTTTTCTGACCAAAATTTTCCCGAACACCTGTTTTCAATGAAATGGAGGGTTCTTCCAAGAACTTGCTTGTTCAACCTCCAGAGAACAGGGGTAGGCAATTCAGGTCAAGAAAGGCAGCACAGTGTCTATTGTTCCTCCTAACACACCAGATTTTGTTAATGACAGTCCTCAATTTTCTGCATCTCACCGATAAATCACCATTTTTTTTTTCATGTGTATATATTTACTGTATCTATCTAACTTTGCTAATTTATTCCTCTCACTATTGGATGTCAACTTCAGGGACCTGGACGCACGGGCCAAGAACGAACGCTACCGGGCGCTGTTCCGCTTGACCCCGGACGAGCGCCTGGATGGACACACAGACTGCACGCTGTGGACGCCCTTCGCCAAGATGCACATTGTGGGCCAGCTGTTTGTCTCCAACAACTACATCTGCTTCTGCAGCCGCGAGGAGGACCTCTGTCAGCTCATCATCCCCCTCAGAGAGGTACCTACACACACAACGCAAGCATGCCCCTTTCTTTTGTTTTCGGGCATCTTGTTTCTCTTTCCCTATGTCCTGCCTCCCTCTTTCTTTCATTTCCTTTCTCTTTCTGGCAATCTTTTTCACTCTCACTTTCTCACTCTGTCCATCTTTTTTTATGGGTGACATACCCTCGTGGGATGTGCCTAATGTTCTTACAGTTGTACATTAGAGTAAATAAACAAGGCACTCTCCCACCTCTCTCTCTCACCACCCCTTTCTCTCTCTTCCCCTCTTTCTCCTCACTCCCTCTCTCTCTAGGTGTCCATTGTGGAGAAGGCAGACAGCAGCAGCGTCTTGCCCTGCCCCGTGTCCATCAGCACCAAGAACAAGATGACCTTCCTCTTCGCCAACCTCAAAGACCGCGACTTCCTGGTCCAGCGCATCTCCGACTTCCTGCAGCGCACACCTGACAAGCTGTGGAGCGACGGCCACCCGCTGGCCCTCGGTGGCTATTCAGTGAGTCAATCAGAGGGGACGTGTGCTGTTTGGGTGGGCCCTTTGATCTGTCAGTAACACTCTGTCGTGAAAGAGTAGGGTTGCAAAATTCCCAGGTTTTCAAGAAATCCTGGTAGGGGGGATTCCAGATTTCCTGCTTATTCACTCCTGATTCTGTGAATATTTGGGGAAAGTTACTGTAATTTTGCAACCCTATGAGATTGTGATCCATAATATGGCTTTTTGACGTTTTCTGCTACGTTCTAGATGACATTAATATGATATGACTACTCATTCACGGTCATGCTTTTGCTAGAATGACTTCTTTTGAATGCATTCGTTGATTACATTCTGTATATCAAAATGTCTTTGTATTCTCTCTCGCCTTACTTCTTTTTAGCATGACAGGATATCCAGCTGGTATGTTTTAGCTGATAACGCCCCTTTTTAAATCCACTATCTCCTCCTTCCCCCCAGGTTTCTCCCAGCCCCAGTACCACCCCACTCTCCTCCAGCCTCCCCACACCTACGGGCGCAGGAGGGGAACCGTCCCAGGGGCGCCACTACAGCCCCAGCCTGCCAACAGCCACACAGGGCCTGCTCCGCATCTACCAGAAGGATGACCCAGAGGACCACGGGCCCAAAGCTGTGAGTCCAACCCCAGCCAGACCCACGTCAACGGCTTAGACTGTCTTATGCTCTTAGAATATCCTACCCATTTTTTTATAGGGTTTTATTACTTCAGTGTGCTCTGTTTTTTTTAAGGAGAAGTGATCCTTTCTGAACAATATTTTTATTGTCCCTACCTAGAGATGTAGACCGAGTTTGATGCTTTAGAATGTAGGTTAATGTATGCCGTGTCTATGGTTCTGTTCCTATCATGGTTAACATTACACGAGAGGAAATACTATCTTAACCAAGTGTGTGCATAGGCAAGCTTGAAATTTGACACTTAAAGGCCACCATCTGTTTATCGATCGATCTATCTAGCTCTGCTTTAGGTTCCCAAACTCAAGGATTGCAAGTCATGCCTGGCTCATTTGGAAACAGTGCTCGCTTCGCCATTCTTTGTCTTAGCTCTTTGACGTTGGTTGCTTTGCTCATGGTGCCAAAGGAGCATAAACACCATGTCCTTACAGCATTCTAGTCATTGATCACCAATGTCATTATATTGTTATAACATACCTTTAGCTTGATGTCTTTGTATTTTTTAGGTCATACTGATATACTGACACCCCCCCCCTTCTCTCTCTTTCTTTCTCCTCCTCAGACCAAGGAGAAAATGAAAGAGGAGTCGTGGAACATCCACTTCTTTGAGTTTGGCAGGGGGGTGTGTATGTACCGTACCTCCAAGACCAGAGAGCTGGTGCTCAACGGTATCCCTGAGAGCCTCCGAGGGGAGCTGTGGCTGCTCTTCTCAGGTAGACATTTTGTTTTCTACAATTCAATTTCTAGAATTTTCTTAGCCTATGTATCCCCAAAGAGCATATGCCTTTCATGGCAGAGTTTTGGTTAGCCCACATAGATACCATGCTTTATTTACCAAATGTCTTAACTGGAGCATCCCAATATGCAGTCATTGCACTCAGTTTTTTTGGTGGAAGTCAGGCTACATTTCTAAACTTCTGCTTTGGCTGTGTAGTCTGTGGCTGATGGCTCCAACCACTAGGCCACTCCTACTCTAGCACAGATGCACTCTTAGATGCACTCTTAGATGCACTCTTAGTGCTGTTTTTGGCAGCACCTCTGTGGGGTTTCAAACCACCAACCACAAGTAGGTGTCATTGCAGAGGAACTCTCACTCCGTATGGTTTCTGTTCTTGTACCAGTTCTCAAAGACGCCACTAATCACCTACAGGCTAGCTTTGAGGGTCAAAGTTTGGTTTAGGTGGAGCTAGCAGAAAGCAGTAGGCCTGTACCATGAATTCAACAGAATTGTAGATTGTAAAGGTGAGGTAGATAATTTACCAAATAGAAACAAATGCATTCAATAATAGCCTATAAGGTTTCTTCAAACATGGTGATTTTGAATGGCAGAGTTTGAAGGTTGAATATAGACTATATACACAAAAGCATGTGGACACCCCTTCAAATTAAAGGATTTGGAATCTCCATGCCATGCAATCTCCATAGACAAACATTTACAGTAGAATGAACTTACTGAAGAGCTCAGTGACATTCAATGTGGCACCGTCATAGGATGCCACCTTTACAACTAGTCAGTTCATAGCGTGTAAAAATCGCCTGTCTTTGATTGCAACAAGCAATGTCAGCACAATAACTGTTTTTCGGGAGCTTCATGAAATGTGTTTCCATGTCCGAGCAGCTGCACACAAGCCTAAGATCACCATGCGCAATGACAAGTGTTGGCTGTAGTGGTGCAAAGCTCGCCGCCCATTGGAATCTGGAGCAGTGGAATCGTGTTCTGTGGAGTGCTGAATCAGGCTTCACCATCTGGCAGTTCGGCAGACGAATCTGGGTTTGGCAGATGCCAGGAGAACCATAACCAACTCTTGCATGGTGTTAATAGTAGGCTAAGTCTACCGACATATTTATGAAAGAGGCTATGGCAAATAGGAATCGGTAGGTCATTTGGCGTGTCGCTCAGCTGTGAACTGCATTGTTCTGCACTGCCCGACTCCAGCGGTACCAGTCATGTTCAAATAGGGTAATCTATCGTCTGTTCCTTTTTTAAAATAATATATACTGTACCAGTCAAAAGTTTGGACAAACCTACTCATTCCAGGGTTTTTCTTTATCTTTACTATTTTCTACAATGTAGAATAATAGTGAAGACATCAAAACTATGAAATAACACATGGAATCATGTAGTAACCAAAAAAGTGTTAAACAAATCAAAATAGATTTTATATTTGAGTTTCTTCGAAGTAACCACCCTTTTCCTTGATGACAGCTTTGCACACACTTGGCATTCTCTCAACCAGCTTCACCTGGAATGCTTTTCCAACAGTTGAAGGAGTTCCCACATATGCTGAGCACTTTTTGGCTGCTTTTCTCTGCGGTCCAACTCATCCCAAACCATCCCCATTGGGTTGAGGTTGTGTGATTGTGGAGGCCAGGTCCTCTGATGCAGCACTACCATTACTCTCTTTCTTGGTCAAGTAGCGTGTGTGTGTGTAATATAAACTATTGTCACATCACAATGTTGTTGCCATCAATGTCTTTTAAACATAGTTAATTTCCGATTATATCGTAATATCGCCCAACCCTACTTTACACCACTCCAGCCGACGCTTGACATTGCACATGGTGATCTTAGGCTTGTGTGCGGCTGCTCGGCCATGGAAACCCATTTTAATGAAGCTCCAAACAAACAGTTATTGTGCTGACTTTGCTTCCAGAGTCAGTTTGGAACTCGGTAGTGAATGTTGCTATTTTTACATGCTACTAGCTTCCGGACTCTGCGGTCCCGTTCTTTGAGCTTGTGTGGCTACCACTTCACGGCTGAATCATTGTTGCGCATAGATGTTTTCACTTCACAATAGCAGCACTTACAGTTGACCGGGGCAGCTCTAGCAGGGCAGAAATTTGACCAACTGACTTGTTGGAAAGGTGGCATCCTATGACGGTGCCACGTTGACTCACTGAGCTCCTCAGTAAGGCCATTTTACTGCCAATGTTTGTCTATGGAGATCGCATGGCTGTGTGCTCGATTTTACACCTGTCAGCAATGGGTGTGGCTGAAATAGCCAGATCCACTCATTTGAATGTGTGTCCACATGCTTTAGTGTGTGTGTGTGTATATAGTGTACATCCACATCAGCAATCTGTTGGTTTCAAGGAAAGCACTCACTCCTACCTTGTGACTTGAAGGTAATGCGTTTCATTGTCTCTGTTGCCATATTGACTAAGGAAGTGTTGTTATTGCAACGTCACCAAGCTGACCCCTCCCCTCCGTCATTCCTTTCTGACTCATCTGGTATCAGCTGACCAACTGGATTCCTGAGTCATGCGGCCTAGCTAAGCAAGGGTTACGCAATAATGGGAGAACCTAGAAACTGAACCCCTGGATTGTGTTGCTATGTGGATGTGTTTTCATGCTTTGGCTGTTTCCTCTATGTAAAATGATAGCACTCAGTGACCAGGATTGTGTCCTGCAATGATATCTGGAATGAGAGTCAATGACTAGTCTGTTTTCAGGAATCTGTCTGACTTTGTGTTTTCTAGCAAATATGTAAAGTTAGCCCATGTTTTTGTTGATACAACAAACAAACTACCAGTCATACAACAGATAGGATCTAAACATTAGATAATTTGCCAACTGACAAATCCATATGGACTGAATCTCTCACATTGAATTAACCCTTTTAGTTCCATCCATCTCCTCTCCAGGAGCTCAGAATGAGATGGCCACCCACCCTGGCTACTATGCTGAGCTGGTGGAGCAGGCCATGGGCCGCTGTACCCTGGCCACGGAGGAGATTGAGAGGGACCTGCACCGCTCCATGCCCGAGCACCACGCCTTCCAGAATGAGATGGGCATCGCTGCCCTCCGCAGGGTCCTCACCGCCTACGCCTGCCGCAACCCTGGCATAGGATACTGCCAGGTATGGCAACTTTTTAAAAACTTTACTTTATTAGGCTCGTTGCTCTCCAGGGAGTATCATAGGCCGTCAACGACTCTCCATCACACTCAGTCTTGTTCCATCTTATGCCAGATCTTTTGGTGTCTGCTTCAAGCTCCCGCTGCCAGGTGTTTCTTGGGTGCCCTCTCTTCTGTTTTCCTTGTGGGTTCCAGGATAGAGCTTGCCTAGTGATGTTGGAAACTTGTTAGGTTCCTTTTTGTTGTTAAACGTTAAAACCAATTAACATGATCACTGGCTGTGAGATGTTATGAGATTTCTTACACTTTGTTTTAGAGTTGGCTACTTAGACCGATCTGTTATATTTAGAAACTTCTCTGGAGTGTAGAATTTGGTTCCAGAGAGTGGGCAATTGAGTTGGATGCTTTGAAGTAGTTGAAAGAACTCAATGTAATGCTATAGTGGAATTAAATTCCTGGAAATGCCATCTGAAACAGACCGACTGTTTGAGTTGACTCAAACATGGAAAGCCTCAAGCTGATAATGAGATTGGAACGAAGGCCTAGCGTCCTAAGCATTCCCTGGAAATAGTGCTTGAATTATATGGGACAGTGAAACAGGCTTGCCATTAAAAAAATGTGGCACAGGACATTTCAGAAATTTGCCAGAGCCATATGTATTGGGTGAGTAACCTGATTAAGGCATCCACCCACGGTGCTCAGAATGACAGAAATCACATTTAGATTATGGTAATTCATATTAACAGAACATGCAAGACGAGGATGCAACAATGTGCGGTTCTTACCGAATTCGGATGTGAACTTTGAAGATGTTTGAATAACTGTCCACATTTACTTTTCCTCAGCCAAAAAGACGAGTAACAAATAGCAAAATCACTAGCTAATGTCAATTTAATATCCCACAATGGTTTACCTAATTTATTGGTCAGCTTGTCGGGAACGAAATAGACTTTGGACGATAGATCCCAAATTCATACAACCTGTAGGCCTAGGCTACATTATTATAATAAAACATTTTAAAGCAATGAGTCTGACGCAACAGATCAGAACGTTTAGCTTAAAATGTTGATAACTGATTATTTCTTCCCGTTATATTCGCATCAATACGCACAAGGCAGTAGGCTATGCGCAAATGTTTCTTCCATAATGCTATTAGCGAGGGTAAAACATTGTCAAAAAGGCACCGCACATGCTAGTGGTTTCAAGTAACAGAGATGAAAATATCTGTTAGAAATGTGGAAAGCGGGGAGATCTAATATGCAACAACTAGCATGGGCTGCTAATCTGATTAGGATTGTGCCTTTGGCTACAAGACAATGAAAGAAAGTTAATATAAAATAATTGCCTCCACTGATATGGTCAGATTTTGGCTAGGCTACTTTGAAGCAAGGTAATGCCTCGTATGTATTAAAACGTTCAGGTTCCAAACAATTTAAGTATATGTTTTCAAAAAGCATACTGCCTCCAGCTCATTGCAAAGTGGCGTGTGACGCGCTGATGAGGCCTGCCTATGCATTTGCTGTTTGAGATGTTGTAACAGCAGCAGCAGCTCTCGCGCTCTGACAGATTTTCCGCTCAAAGGTTTTGTATTTGTATGCTAGACATGTTTGATAAATAAGATGCATAACGAATATACTGTACAGGTGCCAATGTATTTCCACTAAGTTATGCAAATGTACCTATAGACGGATAAGCATGACCAGTCAAATGTATTTACATGAACTGGTGTTTCATTAATAGGTGAAAAAGGACAATTTTACTTATTGGCTTTTCTTTTTAATCGGCCAAAAGCCGGCTATTACCGGCTAACGGAAACCTTGCAAAGAAACTACCGTAGTCTGGTGGTCTATTCTTTACTGTAAGCTTATTATGTCTGCCTGTTTTTGTCTCGTTCTTTCTTCTCTTCAGTTTGTCGTCTTGTTGTTAATTCTTATGTGTGTCCCCCGTCTCACTCAATGGTCCAAACCGTCGGGCAGACAGGTTCAGTGCATGATGTCTGATGCGAACAGACTTAGCGACGGCTTCTATCTACAAGCAATCAGACTGTCTGAACGTGAACTGGACTGACCACCTGCTCTGATTCTCCGCAACTTAGCACACAACCACACAGACACACATCCATGCTACACACACATCACAACTGCTGCTACCAGACTCTTGTTATACTGCTCAATGTATACACTTATCCCCCCTTCCCCAAATACACATGTAAATATTGGACTATAAATTGTGCTTTCCTGTATTATTCTTATGCTAAAATGCTTTCTATTCTACTGACATTTACTTAGTTCGTATTATTTCTTATTGTCGTTGACTTGTCGAGGAAGAACCTGCAAGTAAGCATTTCATTGGAAGATGTATATCATGCGTATCCCGTACATACGACTAATAACTTGGAACTAGAAATTCAGGAACAGGAAATAACATTTGTGATGCTTCACAAGCAGAAGAGTACACAATGATCGATGCCTGTCCTCTCCAGGCGATGAACATTGTGACGTCGGTGCTGCTGCTGTACTGTACAGAGGAGGAGGCCTTCTGGCTGTTGGTGGCTCTGTGTGAGAGGATGCTGCCTGACTACTACAACACCAGGGTTGTGGGTGAGTGACAGCTAAGACTGGCAATAGAAGTACAGAGCCACTAATTACCATAGAAATAGAACGATTGTTGACGGTTCTAAGGGTGAGAAGATCTCAGTAGTTGGTGTGGGCTGGGGTCGATTCAGTTTTCCAATTTTCTTTAAGGACTTTTCATTGTATGAATTCAATTTTACTTCTCTTCCTAAAATGACTTGAACCCAATCTTGATGCGTAGGTTTAGATATGTATGGATGTCTTTTTTAATTCTCCCTCTCCCCCAGGTGCTCTCGTTGACCAAGGCGTGTTTGAGGAGCTGACTCGTGAGTGCCTCCCCCTCCTCTACGAGCACATGCAGGAGCTGGGCGTCATCTCCACCATCTCCCTCTCCTGGTTCCTCACGCTGTTCCTCAGCGTCATGCCCTTCGACAGCGCCGTGCTCCTGGTCGACTGCTTCTTCTACGAGGGCATCAAGGTCATCTTCCAGGTGGCGCTGGCCGTGCTGCACGCCAACATGGACACGTTGCTGGGCTGCACCGACGAGGGAGAGGCCATGACCATACTCGGACGGTGAGTGGGGGATTTCAAGTGTTTCTTGGAATTGACACCACACATTATGTAGCCAAAATGTTTCATTGGAAGGGTAACTATAGTGTAACTATACAGAAACCTTAATTTTTTAACATTTTTATTTATGAATGGTGACATTACCATTCTGGACTGATGAAGCTATAGCCATATTGCGCTGGACTGAGAATTAGTGGTTGTTCTCTCACTCTCTCAGGTACCTGGACAATGTTGTCAACAAGCAGACTGTGTCTCCTCCCATTCCCCACCTCCATGCCCTGTTGACCAGTGGTGATGAACCACCACCTGAGATTGACGTGTTCCAGCTCATCAAGTCATCCTATGACGTAAGACAAGTGCTCCCAGCATGACTAGTAGAGCCAAATTACTTTTTCATGGAAAATTCCATTCTTCGTTCTTGAACACAACTCGCTTGTTTACTCAATCGCATAGAACAAGGAGAGATTGATGTAGATTCTACAAATCAGTGACTTCGGGATACATTTGTAACCTACTCTATTGAAAGCTATTTTAATTCTATTGTACTACAATTCTCTAACACCTGCCTTTTCCCTCTGTTTCTCTGTGTCCCTGAGCAGAAGTTTGGAAGTCTGCGTGCTGATGTCATCGAGCAGATGAGGTTCAAGCAGAGGTTAAAGGTTATCCAATCGCTGGAGGACACTGCCAAGAGGAGTGTGGTGAGTTCATATGTCAAAGAAGTGACTGTGATTGAAGTGCTTAGTGACGTTGGTTTCTTGATCTCATTGCGTTGACGGTTGTAGTTTGACGTTGACAACTGAATTTCATAGCATTGAGATTAGTCTACATTAGACTCCATTCCAACCTTCACTTAATAATTTACATTTACATTTAAGTCATTTAGCAGACGCTCTTATCCAGAGCGACTTACAAGTACATACATTCATACTTTTTTTGTACTGGCCCCCCGTGGGAATCGAACCCACAACCCTGGCGTTGCAAGCGCCATGCTCTACCAACTGAGCCACAAATAATAATAATGATCTATTGTCTTACTGTTCCTACTTGGTCCAATGTGCTATAGCCAGAGATGTTTCTCTGTCTGTTGTAAAGCTGTGTGTCTGTCCACAGGTAAGGGCCATCATGACCGACTCAGCCTTTAGCATCGAGGAGCTAGAAGAACTCTATGTTCTCTTCAAGGTGAGAAATTGGTGTAATTATTACCGCCCCTGTGGCTTTTTACACCATTACCTAACACTGGTCTTCAACATTTTATTCAGTAAGTTCTCTGTGAGCAATGTTCTAAACACAGGCATGGCAACTTAGTGTGGTGGGTGGTAAATAATAGTTGCTTGTTTTGCCATGTTAGTCATGGTTGCGGTGATGATAACAGGTCACACAGCTGTCACATGTTAGGTGTTGTGCAACCAAGTGAGCCATTATCAATCGACTGAGAACAAAACAAGTTGTGGCTCATGCTCCAAACAAGTGTAAACCTGAAAGCCTTCAACAAAAGCCATCACTATCAAGCTGTTAGCTCAAGTCCCTCAACTGTCAAGCATCATTGGACAATCCATTCACTGTTTCAATCAGCTAATACCACCTCTGAACTGCATCCCACTCCCCTTCCCCATTGCAGGCCAAGCACATTATGAGCTGCTACTGGGGGGCCAGCTGCACGGCGGCGGAGCGCCACGACCCCAGCCTGCCCTACCTGGAGCAGTACCGCATCGACCTGGAACAGTTCTGCCAGCTGTTCGGGGCACTGGGCACCTGGCTGTGTGGCACTCACACCGTCACGCTGGCCGCTCGCCACTTCCGCCTGTTGGACAGCAACAAGGACGGCCTCATCAACTTCAAAGAGTTTGTCACGGGCCTGAGTGAGTTTGGAGATTTGAATTAAGGAATCGCAACTTACTGTTGTTGAAGATATTAACTGACATGCATTACAACATTGATGTTTTCGGCTGTGGTTTTGAGAACAATTATGTGCTAGTTTGTAGAAGGATAAGTCCCAGTGCCTAATTTGACTGGTTGATTATAAGATTGTAGTTAGCATGGATCCCACCTCTGCCACCAATTGGGTAACTGACCAACCATATGTCTCCCATCAGGTGGGATGTACCATGGAGACATGACAGAGAAACTGAAGTTACTGTACAAACTTCACCTGCCGCCAGGTAAGCAGGGAAAAACAACTCTTCAGGTTCAATAACAGTCTAACCTACCTATGCTAAATGTATTGCAGACATACTGCAGGATATTGACACTCCCATTCTGACTTCTCACTATTTGGCTTCAGACTTGTCACTCAGAAACAAGAGTTCTAGTGAATCAATAAATGCAGAGGATGTGAGCCTGCAGCCAGCCAGCACACACTCTTGTGACCCTGTGCTTTGGGTGGTGTGTTTTTATAGGGACAGTATGCACATGAGAGAAGAATTGTCTCTCAAATCAAATTACATTTTTCACATGCACTAAATACAACGGGTGTAGACTTTACCGTGAAATGCTTACTTACAAGCCTTTAACCAACAATGCAGTTTTAAGAAAAGTAAGAGTTAAGAACAATTGAGCAGTTGGAGGAATGTATGACAATGTGTATGTATTATAATAATATGTTGTGACTTTACTTTCATTAATCTGATGACTGCTATTTATCTAATCAAATAATTATGTTTTGTTGCCCAATTTAAGTTAATCATGCAACTATTAACTCAATAGGAATTTGGGGCACCATGAGAGTGGTTCTTTTACCATCTCCTGAATTAAACTCTAAAGGTTACATCCATAAACAGTCAACTTATTAATCATAACCTCGTATCATATCATCATTCTGAACAGTCGTAGCCTCCTGCATCTGCAAAAAGCCGAGCCTTTCTTATGATTCAGTACTACACAAATTGGTTTATTTATTTACTAGCTAACGAAACAGTTCCCTTGCGGACTAACACAATATGGCGGCTTGTTACAAAAGAGAGAGGTCGAGAGAGAGATACAATACTTTAGAAACTACTTTCACAGTAACCATATACTTTGCACACGAACTGCCACCGTTTGGAGTAAGAAATCATGAATGTATTTGCGTGTAGATGTCTTGGTTCTTCCAGTGATTGTCTGGGAGGTGAGCTTCTCGCCTCAACCTCGTTGAGATTTCAGAGTTTGAACCACTTTAGAAGTGAACTGCAGCTACATGCCTCTCTGGCCTGATATGTTAATTCTTAACCCACCGTTTTATACAGTTCATTCAAAAGGGGTGGTTCGTGAGGCTGACACGCTCTCTGACCTCACTCAAGGGGTGGTGACTACTGGCTGTGCACAGTTTTATACACTGCTCAAAAAAATAAAGGTAACACTTAAACAACACAATGTAACTCCAAGTCAATCACACTTCTGTGAAATCAAACTGTTCACTTAGGAAGCAACACTGATTGACAATAAATTTCACATGCTGTTGTGCAAATGGAATAGACAAAAGGTGGAAATTATAGGCAATTAACAAGACACCCCCAATAAAGGAGTGGTTCTGCAGGTGGTGACCACAGACCACTTCTCAGTTCCTATGCTTCCTGGCTGATGTTTTGGTCATTTTTGAATGCTGGCGGTGCTTTCACTCTAGTGGTAGCATGAGACGGAGTCTACAACCCACACAAGTGGCTCAGGTAGTGCAGCTCATCCAGGATGGCACATCAATGCGAGCTGTGGCAAGAAGGTTTGCTGTGTCTGTCAGCGTAGTGTCCAGAGCATGGAGGCGCTACCAGGAGACAGGCCAGTACATCAGGAGACGTGGAGGAGGCCGTAGGAGGGCAACAACCCAGCAGCAGGACCGCTACCTCCGCCTTTGTGCAAGGAGGAGCACTGCCAGAGCCCTGCAAAATGACCTCCAGCAGGCCACAAATGTGCATGTGTCTGCTCAAACGGTCAGAAACAGACTCCATGAGGGTGGTATGAGGGCCCGACGTCCACAGGTGGGGGTTGTGCTTACAGCCCAACACCGTGCAGGACGTTTGGCATTTGCCAGAGAACACCAAGATTGGCAAATTCGCCACTGGCGCCCTGTGCTCTTCACAGATGAAAGCAGGTTCACACGCACATGTGACAGAGTCTGGAGACGCCGTGGAGAACGTTCTGCTGCCTGCAACATCCTCCAGCATGACCGGTTTGGTGGTGGGTCAGTCATGGTGTGGGGTGGCATTTCTTTGTGGGGCCGCACAGCCCTCCATGTGCTCGCCAGAGGTAGCCTGACTGCCATTAGGTACCGAGATGATATCCTCAGACCCCTTGTGAAACCATATGCTGGTGCGGTTGGCCCTGGGTTCCTCCTTATGCAAGACAATGCTAGACCTCATGTGGCTGGAGTGTGTCAGCAGTTCCTGCAAGAGGAAGGCGTTGATGCTATGGACTGGCCCGCCCGTTCTCCAGACCTGAATCCAATTGAGCACATCTGGGACATCATGTCTCGCTCCATCCACCAACGCCACGTTGCACCACAGACTGTCCAGGAGTTGGCGGATGCTTTTGTCCAGGTCTGGGAGGAGATCCCTCAGGAGACCATCCGCCACCTCATCAGGAGCATGCCCAGGCGTTGTAGGGAGGTCATACAGGCACGTGGAGGCCACACACACTACTGAGCCTCATTTTGACTTGTTTTAAGGACATTACATCAAAGTTGGATCAGCCTGTAGTGTGGTTTTCCACTTTAATTTTGAGTGTGACTCCAAATCCAGACCTCCATGGGTTGATAAATTTGATTTCTATTGATCATTTTTGTGTGATTTTGTTGTCAGCACATTCAACTATGTAAAGAAAAAAGTATTTAATTCATTCAGACCTAGGATGTGTTATTTTAGTGTTCCCTTTATTTTTTTGAGCAGTGTATAAACAATTTCGTCTTATAGTTTCTAACACATCCCTCTCTTAACAAAAACACTCACCATATTTCATACACAACAGAGGATGGTGACTTCATACATGTAGTGTATATACTTTTCACGTTACAGTATTTACTTTATAACATATTTAATGACATCACAAAATAACAACCGAAATGACATTATTATTCTTTTGATCACCTCTGACCATTCCCCACGTTCTATGTTAGAAATATTGTTCCAGTATTCGCTTTAGAACGTGTTCCAGTTTCGGCGGGGAAAACGTCTGTGGAACAAAGGCACATTCCTGTGTGAATTTGGAGAGGGAGATAGCTTAAAGTTCTAATCCTTGATTTACAACAGGGTGTGAGTTGTCAACACCCCCCCCCCCCCACCTGCAGTTAAGAAGGGGTCAGGCTGAAGTTATTTATTGCCAAACTGATCTGACCTATATGGATCCTCCCATGGACAGTCATGACAAATACATGCTAGTGCTAACATGCTTCTTGTTTCTCTTACAGCATTGTGTCCAGAGGAGGCTGAGTCGGCACTAGAGGCTGCACAGTTCTTCACTGACGATGACAGTCCACAGGGTACACACACATTGCTGTTGACATATGCGTAGAGCATAAACTCTTATACTTCTATAGGGGGAATATACACACTTGGTAACCCATCTCTCATACTGTAGTTTGCTCACAATGTAAATGTGATATTTGACGTTTTAGGTTTTCCTCTTGAGGCAATGAGTGGTTCCTACAGTCCTGCTCCGTTGCATGTGTGTGTGTGCATGGAAAATGGATTCCTACTACTTGATTTAACTGACAATGTGTGTTATCATCATTCTCATGGTATTGTTGGATCTGTTTCCTCCCTCACTTGCTTTCTGTCTTAATCTCTTTCTCTATATTGCTCTTTTATTTCTCTCATTTCTGTAATTTCTTGCTCTCCCTATCTCGTTTTGTTTTCTTCTCAACGCTCCAGAATCTCCCTTCCTGTCTGATCTGGACTTCCTGGTGCAGGAAGTGACCTCAGGTTTGTCTCTCTGTGACTCTGTGTCACTAAGACACGTTTGATCAACAAAATGTTGGCCACGCTGTCTTCAGGCAGAATAGTCAATCTAATATTCCAATCTACAAATTTGTGAAACAATTATTAGTTTTAGTTCACAGAGGACACTCTAACCTGTTAATAACCTCGCCATGTGATAGAGCACACCATCATACCAGCAGATTACACAACTTTATACAGAGTGGGCCCCCCCCTCATTTCCTCTTCCTGTACACTTGGTACAGTCCACTCTGGGCTCTCTTTGGAATGTTCTGGTGTGATAGACATCACATCTTTCCCTTTATCTGACTTTCTGTGGTATCTGCATCTCAGAGCGTGGACTTTCCATCCCTTCCTGTTACCCTCCTAGTATCTGTGGGCTAGTTGACTTACCTCATCTTCCGTGAAGTGAATGTCTCACAAACTAATACAAACATCAAACCCCCCCCACACACCTTCCAACCTCTGTCTAGATAACCCACTTTACCCCCCCGTCACTGTGTAGTGTGTACACTGGTGAGGATGGTCTGAGTAGTGACTTTGTGGACATGATGATGGTGGTTGTCTTCATCTGCAGGAGAGGAGATGAAAGAGGCTGGGGAAGCGTCGGGAAGCGGAGATGCAGAGGAGAAGAAAGGTGAGGCTCACTCCCTATGTTAATTACCTTTCTGCAGTATTGATATTCTTCCTCTGCAGGATTCAAGCTGTATTGCTATACGTATCCAGTGTAATAATGTGATGTCTGTTTCAGAGGTGAAGGACTATAAGTATTACCTGAGGATGTGGGCCAAGGAGAAGGAGCCCAAGATTGAAACCATTAAAGACCTTCCCAGGATGAACCAGGTACACATTACTGAGAGATGACCATAACTTGACCACTCATGCACACTTGGAGAAGCCATTTCTGTGACTGATCCCCTGTGTGTCCCCTACAGGAGCAGTTCATAGAGCTGTGTAAAACCCTGTACAACATGTTCAGCGAGGACCCACTGGAGCAGGAGCTCTACCACGCCATCGCCACTGTGGCCAGCCTGCTGCTGCGCATCGGAGAGGTGGGCAAGAAGTTCACCAACAACGGCGCCAAGAAACCAACCGACACCACCTACACCCAGGCTCCCACCCTTGCCGCTGAACTGCCCCAGCCCGAAAAAGAAGCGTCGAATGGGGAAAGCAGCTCAGGACAGTCCCTGGTCTGCAAGGCCTTGGCGGAGGCCCAGCTGGAAACGCCGCCCCAGCAGACGTCGGACGAAGAAGTGAAGGATGACACGTCGGTCTCGTCCTACTCCATGGTGAGCACGGGTTCGCTGCAGTGCGAGGACATCGCCGATGACACAGTCCTAATTGGCTGCGCCGGCGACCAGCAGCGGCGAGGCAGCACACTGGACGGCGATTGGTCCATCACCTTCGAGCAGGTGCTGGCATCGATGCTCACCGAGCCTCCCCTGGTGGACTACTTTGAGAAGAAGGGAGACATTCAGGCAAGGATGGCAACCTGTAAGATGCAAAGGGGAGTGGAGAGGCAGGTGAGCTCGTCAAGCGACCACGAGTTGGCCCAGCTCTCGACCTGAGTGGACCCATCCAGAACTCAACACTCACTGTCATTTCTCACCCGTAGGGGAAACCGATCACTGTCCAACTCGAGTTACCGTCCGGCCTTGCCTCACTCCCATTTCACAGGGAGCTCTAGACCTGTATCTCTGTTGTGATTGTCATCCTTTTACAGAACCAGATGTGTGTGTATATATAGGAAATATCTATTGCAACAGTATTCAGTCTGTAAGCATTGAGTCTGCCCAACGGTTCTTACCTTGGATAAAAGCCACATAACCCTAAACATTTACAACCTATTACATCAACCCTAATACATTCAGAACCAGATTCAACCAAAGCCTGTTCCTAGACTAAAAATCACTTTCAGTAGAGGTTCTCCATTTCACATGCTTTCTAGTCCAGGACTAAGCTTAATATTTGTCTGGGAAACTTGCCCTTGAAGTGTAGTGGCTAATCTAAGGATGGGATGTTGTGCAGAGGAACATTGGTGCAGGATATCAGAGTTAAACGTGTTAGTACTCAACTGTATTTCTGTTGCTTCTCCTAGCACACTGCGGACCACAATCTAAGCTGTGGATAAAAGATTTCAACTGGAAGACCTATATGAGACATGTATAAGACATATGAGACATATATACGTTTATGTCTGTGAAATCCACAGCCATCTCAAACTAAAGAAAGAAAGAGCCTTAAAAAAAGACTGAACTAGATTTTAGAAACTGCTTGTTTTTGTTTTGTGTAGGTTTTTCTTAGAACGTTGGGAGAATGTCTGCGTTACCACTGTTCTCTGGCCAGTACTTGCTTCATTAGTCCCATTTCTACAGTCGGTTATTTAAACTACCTTTGGGTGTGTAGTCTTATAGTACAACTCATGGTAACACATTGGTGTGGTTTGGGAGAGTCCTCCCTCCGCCACTAACTAACAATTAATCTGCAGCCTTCATATATGCATGGCGCTTCGCTCATTTGGTGACTCGCCTGCCAGGACCTGATTGGACTCTTTTTGTAATGGTAGGTTGGCATATACACAGGGATACTGTAGTGTTGGCATTTTGGGGAGGGACTTCTGTGAGGCTAAAATCTGCAGAGTTGGAGCATCACAACAAACAGCATTGTTTTCATTGAATGCCCTTCTTGAATTTAAACAAGGCAGTATCTCTTACCCATAGTTCAAAGCAGACACTCATGGGGCGCTATGTGTCATTCATCAAATTACCTCAAATATTGTTTTACCCAAAGAAATACAATAGTTTTCCCATTACAGTTACTAGGCCTAGCTGTGAGTCAGTTGTATCTTTTGTATTCGGGCCGGAGTTAAATTGACCACCTGTAAGTGGTCAATGGTTACCCCTGAAATGCACTGCTTCTGTCATTTCAGAATAGCAGTAAGGAAACATTTCCTGCAAGCAAATACTATTTTAACAGATTCCCATTACATTTCAGTCTCGAGACACTTGCTAAAACCCCATGTAATGCTTTTCCTTCACGCCAATAGGAGTCCCAAGCTGTAAATTACTGCATATCATTTTCGTATTATCTTCTATCGTTCAAAGCTTTTAAATGTATTAATGTTGTTTCTTGATAAAAATATAGCCTCAAATTGGTCTTATGTTATGAAGGATTTGAGAAAAGTGTTACACTCATAACCTTGTTTTAACAGAGATAAGCTTCATACACTACTTTGACTACATGCCCACATTCATCACAAACATAGATATTTTGCATTCTTCATGTCTACTTTTGTCAACAGCTATTTTTTATGTTTGGCCCGAAAAAGTATATTTTTAAGAATCCGTTGTCTTTAAACCATTCGCCGCCCCCCCCCCGACTTCGGAAGAAGCCGGACAGATGTAAGCAATATGGTAGCTCCAGTCCCGATGAGGTTTGGGGATTATCGGTCATATTGCTCACACCTATCTAGTTCCTTCAGAACTTCAGATTGAAAAACACTAGAGAAGTAGGAGTTAGGGATTGTTGTACAAGGCTATAGGCTCCTAAGTTTTAGTTTCCATTGTGGTTATCCAGACAGGTCTGAGATCAGTGGAGAAATGTGCTGGCACTGCTCAATACTGGTCTCCGAACTGTTCTATGACACTAAAACCAGACATAAAAGGTTGTCTGGCTGGCCCTTTGTGTATAACCAAACAACAGTCCAGCATTGCCCAAGGAATGTGTTTGCAGCATTACATACCAAGTTTATTGGCACTTTGTAAGATAGTTTTATACCCCTAGTTAAATTTATCAGTGTTATTTGCGCTCAGCCCCAAAGTCCCAGTTAATCAAATGGTATGTAGATTATTTTATGTTGGCACACACAACCTGTCTTTCTCTTTGTATATTCTTTGCTTTTCATCTGCATATGTTTCTTATATCTAATGAAAATGACTAATTTTAATTGTTTACCTTGCAGACTACTTGCTAAATGTGAAAACAAAGAACGAGGAAGCAGTTTTGGATCTTTTGGGGTTCTGGGATAGCCTATGTGGCTGTTAAGTCTGTTTATCCACCTATAGCTATGTCATTACTGTATCCATGTAAGAGATGTTTATTCACAAACTTGCATTTTAAATTGTATTTGATCAGTACTGTACTATATTGTGTAATAAATTAAAATACTGAATGAAATAACTTGGTGGTTTTATTTAATAGAACAGGCTTACACCCTTTGGGTATATTAATAGTTTGTTTTTAGCTCTGCAGACAGAAGATTGACCACTCCTAATCCAATTATTGTACATTATACAATGTATATGAAAAAAACATGTATTTTTACCGCTCTAATTACGTTGGTAACCAGTTTATAATAGCAATAAGGCTACTCGGGGGTTTGTGGCATATGGCCAATATACCATGGTTAAGGGCCTTATTGCTTAATTGAACAACATAGTACTACATCTTCATGCTTGCGTCCATTTAATAACTCTGCACTTAGCCAATGCCAGAGGGCGCTCAATATATTTGATTGTGTTCTGCTTCAATAAGATGGCGCCGACATATGGTAGTTCTGCTTCTAGCTCCTATGTACTACTGCACGGTTGGAACTATGAATGCAAGCATTTCGCTACACCAGCAATAACGTCTGCTAAATACGTGTATGTGACCAATACAATTAGATTTTCTGTGGTACCTGACGTATGACGTCACGTTTCCTGTTTCCTCATTCGATAGTTTTTCAAAACATTCCCGGCAAAATCTCACACTAGTCGTTTTTAGCTAGCTACCACAACTAAAACAAGGAACATGGTTCAGGAATTTCATGTCCTAAGATGCTGTTCGTGTCAAACCTACCAAGTGCAACAGGTAACTTAAGGTTGCTAGTTGTAGAAGGAGTTAACTTTCTAGTTAGCCTGTTAACGTTAGCTAGCTATCTTCAAACTTGTGTTGCATGTGTAAACATATTTGCGAGCTTAATTGCAGGTTAAAAAGAGCAAAAAATGGAACTGCAAGCTGTGTGGGGAAAAGCAGTCGGTCATTAAGGTAAGCCAGCTAATAATTTGTTCGAACCACAACAAGTAAAGTATTTGTAAAAAATATATAATAATGGGCTTGTTCGACATTGCAGCCGGTGAGTGACTGATATACAAATAATCATAAATAATGACTCATTATTATTTGTAAGTCAGTCACAATTTACCCATGATAAATCACGGTTTTGACGCTCTCGAACAAGGCCAAAGTGTCTTATGTAACCTTTCCAGGAGTTTGGTCGTGGCTCTGGAGTGGATTGCAGACGTCATGTTCAGAAGGCCAATGCCAGGCGTGGAGAGATACTTGAAGAGCAGGACCAGAAAGCCTGGTCACGATGGTAACTCTTCTGATATTTTAAATGTTGGAGGGGAAAAAAGCATCACTCTCACCACTGTGTACTTCACCCTGACAGGAAGCAAGCAGCGTACAGCGCATCACATTTCAGCCCTATGATTTGCATTACTGAATTTAAATAGGCCTAGGCAGAAATGGAAGTCAAAAGATTATTACTGTGGAATGTATTTATCTGTATACACTGCCACTCCTGTTTGGGTGGTGTGAGAAGACTTGGATCCACGTATGCCCTGTATGTCATTTCCCCCTAGCTTAACTTCCAGGTGCAGTGCAAAATGTGTGCTTAAATGAACTATATCATGCTATGTCTCTTTATTATTTGTGATAGGGAGGAGGTGGATGATGTGGCTGAAGAAGAGGTTGTAGAAAAAGCTCAGGAGTGTTGTGACCAGAATGTGAGTTCCCACCATTGTTATTGCCCATCACTTTTTTGGGACACAAACAAATGTATTTGACACAGTCAATTGAATGTAGGCATGGGCAGTTGGGCACAAACTGAACATGCAGTTTTAGGGCAGCAGCCCGAACCAATAATCCATGTTGTCCATTTAATGTCATAAGAAAACATTGTTTACCATTCAAAATACCGGTAAATAAATAATTGTATACCTGTAGGCAGAAGAGGCTAATGGGAGTCGCTGGAGTAAATACCTGCAGACGAGCGATGAAGGGGCGGGTCAAGAACAGGCTGAGGAAGAGAATGTTTACATGGACAGAAACCATCTCCAAGGCAACATAAATGTCAGGTATGCCCATGACTCATGTCAGGCTAATTATTTTGTTATGTCTGTACAAGTTTGTGCCTAAACAGTGGCCTACATGTCCCCCACTGTTGTCTCCACCCTCCTGATTCTCAATAACACCAGTGTCATCTGAGGATCAATTGGCCACCATTCTAAAACACTGATCCAAAACCATACCTGAGTAACCAGCAGCACCACTCATCATTGTCAAAGTTGACTATTCAGTCCACTTTAATGTGATTGTTTATTTTCTGTAAAAATAACTTCTAACCCTTCTCTATATGACAACCTGTGTTTAGATTGAGCATAGGTATTTGTGACAGCATGGATTATTGTGGCCCAACAGAAAGAGGAAGAGAGGTAGAGGGGAGAATGAGGGGAGGGGATATCACAGTGGAGAAGAGGACACCATGCCTCCTACACAAGGCTGGAGGACGAAAGGGAAGTCAGCTAATGTAAGCAGCTAAAGCTAATTCATACCAGCACATGTCCAAGCAGTCTGTACCTTGTATGTACTAACTAATATGCTTTCTCTGGTTCGCTTTTTACCACAGCCGCCACAACACAACAGACCCCCCAGCTCATTGGCCCCTGTACAGTGGTCTCCCAAACAGTCAACTCCCTGCAGACCACCAGTCCCAGCTTACAGCAAACCCCATACTGTAATTGAACCACCCTCAACTACCAGCAGCAAACTCTCTTCAACCTCAGTCCCCTACAGAGCAAATGCAGCGACGACCTCGCAACCTTCTGGATCCTCGGGTACTGCAGTGTCACAGACCTCCAAATGGGCCCAGTTCCTAACTGCCTCTCCTGAGGAAGATGAGACCAACTGGAGTGGTAGTACAACGCATATGGAGTTCCAAACCGCTGGTTCAATGTTCTCAAATGTGGTGCTCAAACACCAGAACTATATAAAAGCCTCTTTTGGACAACCGGCCTGTAGTGGTATTTCCAAATTGGCTGGGCTAGGTGGGGGTAGTGGTTTTCTGGGGAAGAGCACCAGGAAGACATTTGATAGGCTGAAGTCGACTATCCCCCATTATGGATTTGGGCAGGCTGCCGAGAGCGAAGGAGGTCCTGCCCATATGACGTTACCGGAGGAGAGCGAAGCACCAGTCTGTCATCAGCCCCCGCCCACCAAGCACCCATGCCCTACCCTCTCTCTGGGGACCCTGTTCTACACGGATGACGACTTTGATGACACTTTTTAAAAGCCATGTAATGGTTGCTCTTTTTTTGTGCATCTATATACGAAGTGGCCTACTCTGTCAACAAGTCTGAATATTTTGTAATTAACATTTAATGCATTAATCTCTGGATTTTGTCTAATAGTTCATGGTTGCAATAAATGATTAAACAATAAATGATTAAACGAGACAGTATGAAAATCCAATGACAATACAGTTTCTTTGCAGAAGTATTTTATTGTCTTGACATGGGGAGAAATGTTAGACAGTCATGATTCACACCTTTCACTTGATCCTGTTGACACAGATAATGGACATGACAGTTTATACGTCTGGCAATAATAACACTAAATAATAAGTAAGAATCGTAACTTGATTAATCGACAACTTGCTTAGTACTTGCTCGAGTTAATATTCTATATTACTCCTTTTTTCAATCCAATTTAAAAATGAACCCATGTATCTGTTAACGCTGAGTTAAACAGTTATAGAAAGTAAATTATTAAGATAAATACCTGATTAGTAAATCCTTTATACTTGTGTCAGTACAATAGATATTTTCCATTACATATTCAGATCTAATAGACTATTATTGCTTGAGGTACTAATTGCCAGAGAGATGTGAAGAGGCAGTATTGGTGAAATGGCTATGATAGGGGGATGGAGGAGTGGTGTGCCTCATGGTTCTTTGTTTAGGCCCCTTTACTTCTGGGGGGGTTTGGAGTAGTGGATGGTGTCCAGGGCGGCCCCAACATCGCAGTCCTTGGTGTGGAGAAGACGGGTGAGCCAGCCACCCTCGTCTGTGAAGCCCATGGACAGCATCTGGGACAGCGACTCCACCAGGCGTGGGTCTGCATCTGGACACAGTGGAGGGTCAATCGCTGATGTAAGTAACTTCTACTAGTCAATACTACTGTACCAGGTGTAGTCAGGGATATAAGAACCTTGAGCTAAAATCACAACTATGACACCTATCCCTAACTGAAGCCACAACTCAGGATTTAACTACCACTGACTGAAGTGGTTACTACTAGCAAGGAGGATAAGGAATCACTACAACTATTACTAGGGATGGAGGATATGAGAATTCTCAAACTATCGTACCTTGAGGCAAGTGGGGGTAGGCTGCGGCCTCAGCGAGAGTGAGGGACTTCAGTGGTTCCTGTGAGGGACCCTGGGAAGTGGTGAGGGACCCTAGGGCTTCCAGTGAGCCCTCATCACCCACCCTGAGAGACTGGAGCTCTCCTGTAGAGGGGTCCACCTCCTTGGAGGTCACGTGAGTCCATTCCTCGTCACCGCTGCCCCCGGCGTCTTTACCACCCTGCACATAGAGAGATACATCATTTAACAACACAAACCATCTCTGACAGGCAATTTTATTCTTCACCATTAACTGATTAAGTATCATTCATTAAAATGAAACAGATTTTTTTTACTTTGATTATCAAGTAATTAAGCTGTAAAGCAGCATGTCATACCTTAGCCAAACCACTGGCGCTCCCCAGGCTGCTCAGCTCGTCCACCTCCATGTCTCCCTCGTTCGCCCCTGCTCCCTCAGACCCCCCTGTCCCGTTGTCACTCCTAGCACCGGGGTGGCCTCCTGACCCAGGTGGGGTCGGGTTGGGGGTCATCACCTTGGTCCTCTTCCCCTCGTGCTCCACGTCAATATCCACATCGATACCTGCAGGCAACAGAGATAAGTAAGCAATTTCAGTACATTCAAATTTAGAGTAGTCGGTAGATTTCTAATAATGGATTGATAAATGATTACATTTTTTTATATGGCACTTTTCACTTGGTCTTACCCAGTGGGCTAAGCATGGCTGCCACCCCTTCTCCAATGTTCTTCAGGTAATCCATATTGGCCTGGGACTGCTGTGAGGAAGCAGATGAGGAATCAGAGGATGGCTGACTGTCCTCGGGGGCCGCCTGGCCTGGCTGGGACCCAGAGGTACCAGGCTGGGCCTGGCTTTGGGCCTGGCTTTGGGCCTGAGCCCACATGCAGTGTCTCATCTTCCGCATCCACTTCCCACGAGGGAAACACTGTGTAGAAGAACAAGATCAAACTATAGAGGCCATTTTTCTCTCCCTAACCACACAGATATGTCCCTTCTGTTTTTTGGGAGAAAAAAACCCAAACACTTTCAATGGAGTTTTAAATTGCTCAGATGTGTATCTGCAAGTATATCCACTTTAAAACATAAGAAATAAACATGTGTCTTACCTCAAATGTGTTGTTGAAGGGGTACCAGATGGGTAGGAGGACGTGCTCCTTGTGGAGCCCCTTGGCCTGACACGGGGAACATAGGTCGTAGTTGGAGCACACAGTGCACTTGAAACGGGTCCCCGCCACCGGGCCCTCACATTCATCACAGGTCACGTTGGGGTGCACCATGGGGGGCCCGTGAGGCCCATGACCATGAGGTGGTGGGCCATGGGGTGGAGGGGGTCCCATATGGGGTGCTCCAGGGTGAGGGGGGAAGGCAAAAGGAGGGACACCGCCCGGGAAGGCAAAAGCAGGGAACTCACGCCTGTGCTCCTTCTTCTCTGTAAGGGAAAGAAAAAAAGGATATGCGGGTAGGTATTAATAACTACAATGTTTCAGTAACAATGAGAATGCTATGTCATTATAATAGTGGTAATGATGACTTAGTGCATTACACATATAATAATAATACCAGACCGATTAATCTTTATATATTATATTTAAAAATGCACCATCTTTGATCACAAAAGACTCACCCTTGATGAAGAGGCGGAAGGTGTCGTCCTTGATGCAGGTGAGGCCCATGATGAGCTCATCGTCGGTGGAGAAGGCGATCATGTCACCGTCCTCGTCTGGGTACAAGGGAAACAAAAAAGACAATACGTTGTCACACACTGATCTCACGTGTTTCACAAGCCATTGTTTGCTGTCAGCTCCTTATCCAGGCCAGATGATTAGATAATAGCAGTATGAGTTCACTAGTAAGGAAATCTGTCTACAGCTTATCCTCACTGGCTTGTTTTATTTGAAACAGAGGTCAAGGGAATACTGTTGTTACAAAGGTGTTGTGCTCAGACCCACACATTTGTCAAGTTCCAGTTCAGTTATTGGTTATTGAAAATCGCCAAATGTTTTCAATACATTCATGTCATGTATTGGAAAACAATTCATTTCCTGGTTTGACTGAGTTGTAATGGAATTGACCCCAACCCTGATGCCCAATATGGAAAACATCAATTGTGTGATGTGGTACCAGTCAATAATACTACTGTATGAAATTGGTCAACTTTGATTCCCTTCTTGGGAGGAGAGCTCTTACAGAATTTGATCTTTTTTTTTCTCTGGGTTAATGCCATCTGTTGCTAAGTCACCGTTATATCCCATATATATATATAAATAAAAGTCCACTATGAACTGATGGTAGGCCTACAGGTAGGGCGAGCTCAGAGAAATGTAGTACAACAGGTATACATCATTGCATGTATGACATACATGTAATAGAGCATATTTGCTGCTCACTCTCGATCTGACATTCACTATGAAATGCAATGTCAAATGTAGACTTCAATAATGTTCTGTGTACCAGTTCTATCAGATTTTTTCTGGTGCATAAAGACAAATTGTCATCTTGAGATCTATACTTTTATTCGTCAAGCTCCCTCCTGTTATTGAAGCTTTCAGTCAGCAGATTATTTCGCTTAACTTCTTGACGCACTTTGGTCTAGGCCTATGACACGACATTAATCAGTTGATAGGCCTACTCAAGTAAACTAGGTAGTAAAGTGCGCAATAACTTTACTGTAGTCGTTAATTACTTTGTCGGGCGCGATGTTATGGAATATTACAACAAAATTACTGCCAGAAATATTTATGACAATAACACGATCGAAAACACTGTACCATAGGCCTATAATGAAACACTGACAGTATAGGCTTACCTTTGTAAAACATTTGGTAGGGGACATTTCGCAGTGTTGAGAAAACATCAACAACCTTTCGATTCAAATACTCAAAACTCGTTGAAACATCTTGGTCGACAGCAAAGCGACGAATTTCTTTCGATATGTGTTCCTTCCCAAGGAGATAGGCTTTCACGGTCATAGACATAGTCGAGTCTTCTCACGACTTACTTTCAGCCCAATTTTCGCTGTAAAATATGTGTTGCGCAGTTAAAATGTTAAAGGCCGGCTCCACTGTAAGCTAGCTGTCAGTGCGTCTCGCTGTTCTGGGTACAGTTCCGCGTATGAACCTTAATACGACGGCTGGTGTAATATTTATACGTCGGTCTAGCCAATCACAAGGGTTTGGTGCGGCATCGGGGGGAAGTCCACCGTCCTAAATGACAAAGCTCTATTCGCCTTCTGTTATTGTGAGCAAAAGGCAAGGTAATGTAAACAAATGGGTGGGACGCGACGCCAAAGGGTAAAATGGAAGGCCGAGGTATGACAAGGCACTTTCCATACGGGAATTTCCCGCGTGCAGACTGGTCTCAGACTAGACGTAACACAATACATGTAAATCTAGAATAATCTAATTACTATATGTTACATTTGATATGGTTACAGAAGATAGAGTGGGTGGTTGGTTGGTTGTAATAACGGGAACATCTAGCAACCCAAAGGTTGTGTGTTCAAATCCCATCACGGACAATTTTAGCAGCTACTTGACAACTACTTAGCATGTTAGCTAACCCTTCCCCTAACCTAACCCTTTAACCTAACTCCTAACCTTATAACCCCTAAACCCTAGTGCTAGCTAGAGTTAGTCACCTACCTAAAGTTAGCGACAACAAATTGGAATTTGTAACATGTCATATGTTTTGTAAATAAGTAACATATTTTACCAATTGTAATTCGTAACATATCATACGAAATGGATGATAGACAACCACAAATTAATACATTCCATACGTGCCTCGGATTTATATATAGAATAATACGAACTGCTCTGAGACCATGTTGCAGAGTGAGATCAGCGTCATCGTACCATAATTTAACTGGACTGAGCTCTAGACTTGTAGAGCACCTGTGCCAGGACTTTAAACATTTTGACCTCGATTACTACTTGATATTTGAAGAGGGGGTTTACGGATATTTATAGTCTGTCAAAATAGTCAACATTGGATTCCCATAGCCTGGACCAACTCTATTACTGTTATTTAGTCATATAAAATTGTGAGGAATATATTTGGTTTAAGTCAGAGAGCTAGACTACTGTAGGCAGCTATCCACATTGTAAATTCATATGCAGGTGGGCTAATAAAAAGACCATGACCATACACTTTGTTCTAGTGCCCTAAAAGACCTAGGCTATAAGGAGATGTGCCCAACTTATAAAGCTATGTGCCCTATACTTGTGTTGTGTGTAGAATAAATTGGTTGATTTGGCCTACTTTGACAAAGAGCATTATTAAACCAAGACATGAGATAATATATGTTTAATAGGATAATATATCACTATTATTTTCAATACATCTACTAAAAGCATCTAGGCTAGACACAATTAGGTAGGTAGCCTAGTGGTTAGAGCGTTGGATCAGTAACCGTAAAGGTTGACAGATCGAATCCCCAAGCTGACAAGGTAAAAATCTGTCAGTCTGCCCCTGAACAAGGCACTGCTCCTAGGCCATCCGTGTAAATAAGAATTTGTTCTTAACTGATTTGCCTAGTTCAATAAAAAAGTATATTAGTTTATGTAGGCAGTATTTTATATATTTAACTAGGCAAGTCAGGTGAGAACAAATTAACTGTCTTTTTCAGGGGCAGATCAACAGATTCCTGTCAGCTCGGGGATTTGATCTAGCAACCTTTTAGGTTACTGGCCCAGCGCCCTAACCACGAGGCTACCTACCCACTAGGCTACCTAGCCCAGCCAATAGGAAAATTATCAAATATAGGCCTATGATTATTACACCTTCAAGGTGATATGTTGTGTCAGGCAATGGTTCAATGCACTTTATTGCTCAGAACATATTCAACCAAAGTGGTGTGTCTGGTGATCTGTGTGAAAGAGAGTTGTCATCAATTACCACACCCACAAAATCAAAATTGGCTATATTGTAGAAATTAATTTTAAAAATGTGCATTTGGTAATCCGTAGAAAGTGCAGGATGCTTCTAGAAACAGATATAGACACTAGATCAAATCTGTTTATGGCCCAGTGACTATGTTGTCATAATAATTCATGATCGTTACTAGTTACCACAGCCACAAAGTTGTAATTATGGCTAAATCACGCCCATTTATAAAATGTATCTTCATAAAATCTAATTTTAAACCAAATCATATGCCTAACCCTTAAATTAAGACCAAACAGCACGTCTGTTTTCATGAATCTTTACCATATCGCCTAGACAGTTTTAACTTTGTGGCTGTGGTAACTAGTGACAACCGTGAAAGAACGACACATTTCGTCTCACCCTCACTTCCTGCCTTTTGGTGGTGCTCCGTCACCTGATTCTCATGTCCCATGATCGCTTTATCAAACTGGGGATTTTTCTTCGCGCGTTTAGTAATCCGTAGAAAACGCAGGATGCTTCTAGAAACAGATATAGAGACTAGATCAAATCTGTTTATGGGCCGATGACTATGTTGTCATAATAATTCATGGATCTCAACATTTAAATATCTGGATTACTGACATCAAGACTATTCATTTACATTAGTTGTGGTATGACTATTGTGTTGTGCCTTGACAAGTCTTATTCATTGTCACTCAATTTGTCCAATGAATCTATAATTATTACCAATATGCTCAAATGACCATGCTCATAACTTTAAGAATATCCTATGAATGTGACTATATTGAAATGTTCTATGATTGTCATGGTTATTTTACGACTATGGTGAATAATTGTCATATGATCATAAATTGTGGGGTGTACGCACGCACGACTAGCCTACTGGCCAGAGGGTTGTCACTAATTATCACAGCCACAAAGTCAAAATTGCCTATATTGTATAAATTCATGAAAACAAAAATTTGCTTTTTGTTCCTAATTTAAGGTGAGGGTTAGGCATAAGGTTAGCAGTGTGTTTAAGGTTTAAAATCATATTTTAAGAAGATACATTGTAGAAATAGACGGGGTTTAGCCTTAATAACAAAATATGGTCGTTACTAGTTGCCACAGCCACAAAGTTGTAATTATGGCTAAACCACGCCCATTATAAAATGTATCTTCTCACCATCTAATTCTAAACCTAATCTTATGCCCAACCTTAAATTAAGACCAAACAGCACATTTGTGTTTTCATGAATTTTTACAATATAGCCTAGACGGTTTTAACTTTGTGGCTGTGGTAACCAGTGACAACCGTGAAAGAACCGTGAAACACCCTCACTTCCTGCCTTTTGGTGGTGCTCCGTCATCTGATTCTCATGTCCCATGATCGCTTTATCAAACTGGGGATTTTTTTCGCGCGTTTAGTAATCCGTAGAAAGCGCAGGATGCTTCTAGAAACAGATATAGACACTAGATCCAATCTGTTTATGGGCCGATGACTATGTTGTCATAATAATTCATGGATCTCAACCATTAAATCTCTGGATTAAGTCTTATTCATTGTCACTCAATTTGTCCAATGAATCAATCACTATTACCATTATGCTCAAATGAAAATGCCAATAACTTTAAGAATATCCTATGAATGTGAAGATATTGAAATGTTGCAAAGTTCTATGATTGAACTAGATGATGATCATGATGTTGCTGCTGATGATGATGATGATATATCCATTGTCATGGTTATTTTAGGACTATGGCGAGTAATTGTCTTCTGGTCGTAAATGGTGGGATGATCGCACGCACGACTGGCCTGCGATGTGGCATGCGTAAAGTTCTCCTTTCACCGCTAGATGATAGCATTTCTCCACGAACCTAAGGCCTGCCACATGGCACGCATATAATATTATTGAATGCCAGGGACCTGTTGTAATTGCAGGATATTGCTGAGAATTGTTAGAAGTTCCCTCACAGAGATGTTTCACTTGTACATTTAGCCTATGCATAGCCTTCCCCTGGCAATTTGTGGCAAATGTGCAAAATGATTGATGTTTCTTCTTTCTCATTGAAATAAGCACATTTGCTTTGCAGATATTATTCACGATTTTTATAATGGAGAATTTATCAAAACGAAAATATTTAGGCCTAGCCAACGTTGCGGATAGACAACGTGTACTGTTTGATAGTTGCCTGGTATTGCACAATTCTCATTTTGAAAATTCAACATTAAATAGTTGACAGTAGTACTATCACCACCTACCCAAGAGGTACGAATTGCAGGCTTAGTCGATATGAAGAAAGTAAAAAATATATATATTAATTACCTGCGCTAAAAAGATAACTATATTGGTCTGCTAATACAGTTTTGGTACCCTTCCCCAGATCTGTGCCTCAACGCAATCCTGTCGACATCATGGCTTGGTTTTTGTTCTGAGATGCACTGTCAACTCTGGGACATTATAGAGACAGGTGTGTGCCTTTCTAAATAATGTCCAATCAATTGAATTTACCACAGGTGGACTCCAATCAAGTTGTAGAAACATCTCAAGGATAATAAATGGAAACAGGATGCACCTGAGCTCAATTTCGAGTCTCATAGAGAAGGGTCTGTATACTTATTGTAAATAAGGTAATTCTATTTTTTACTAAAAAAATGTTTTTTGCTTTATCATTATGGGCATTGTGTGTATATTGATGAGGAAAACATATATTTGATCCATTTTAGGATAAAAAGGGAAGGGTCTGAATACTTTACAAATGCACTATATACACTATCATTCAAAAGTTTGGGGTCACTTAGAAATGTCCTTGTTTTTGAAAGAAAAGTACACTTTTTGTCCATTAAAATAACATCAAATTGATCAGAAATACAGTGTTAATGTTGTAAATGACTATTGTAGCTGGAAACGGCTGATTTTTAATGGAATATCTACATAGGCGTACAGAGGCCCATTATCAGCAACCATCACTCCTATGTTCCAATGGCACATTGTGTTAGCTAATCCAAGTTTATCATTTTAAAAGGCAAATTGATCATTAGAAAACCCTTCTGCAATTATGTTAGCACAGCTGAAAACTGTTGTTCTGATTAAAGAAGCAATAAAACTGGCCTTCTTTAGACTGGTTGAGTATCTGGAGCATCAGCATTTGTGGGTTCGATTACAGGCTCAAAATGGCCAGAAACAAAGAACTTTCTTCTGAAACTTGTCAGTCTATTCTTGTTCTGAGAAATGAAGGCTATTTCATGCGAGAAATTGCCAAGAAACTGAAGATCTGGTTCAACCCTGTGTACTACTCCCTTCACAGAACAGTGCAAACTGGCTCTAACCAGAATATAAAGAGGAGTGGGAGGCCCCGGTGCACAACTGAGCAAGAGGACAAGTACATTAGAGTGGCTAGTTTGAGAAACAGATGCTTCACAAGTTCTTAACTGGCAGCTCCATTAAATAGTACCCGCAAAACACCAGTCTCAACAGTGAAGAGGTAACTCCGGGGTGATGGCCTTCCAGGCAGAGTTCCACTGGACAGTGTCTGTGGCCCATCTTAATCTTTTCTTTTTATTGGCCAGTCTGAGATATGGCTTTTTATTTGCAACTCTGCCTAGAAGGCCAGCATCTCGGAGTCGCCTCTTCACTCTTCCTTCCTGAGCGGTATGACGGCTGTGTGGACCCATGGTGTTTATACTTGCGTACTGTTGTTTGTACAGATGAACGTGTTACCTTCAGGCGTTTGGAAATTGTTCCCAAGGATGAACCAGACTTTTATTTTATTTTTTATTTTTTTCATAGGTCTTGGCTGATTTCTTTTGATTTTCCCATGATGTCAAGCAAAGAGGCACTGTGTTTGAATGTAGGCCTTGAAACACGTCCAGAGGTACACCTCCAATTGACTCAAATTATGTCAATTAGCCTATCAGAAGCTTCTAAAGCCATGACATCATTTTCTGGAACTGTTCAAGCTGTTTAAAGGCACAGTCAACTTAGTGTATGTAAACTTCTGACCCACTGGAATTGTGATACAGTGAATTATAAGTGAAATAATCTGTCTGTAAACAATTGCTGGAAAAATGACTTGTGTCATGCACAAAGTAGATGTCCTAACCGACTTGCCAAAACTATAGTTTGTTAACAAGAAATTTGTGGAGTGGTTGAAAAAATAGTTTTAATGACTCCAACCTAAGTGTATGTATACTTCCGACTTCAACTGTATGTATGTGTATATATATATATATATACAGTTGAAGTCGGAAGTTTACATACATATACATATATACACAGTACCAGTATTTTGACTATTTTCTAAGTTGTAGAATAATAGTGAAAACATCAACACTATGAAAAAACACATATGGAATCATGTAGAAACCAAAAAAGTGTTAAATAAATCAAAATATATTTTAGATTTTGGATTCTTCAAAGTAGCCACCCTTTGCCTTGATGACAGTTTTGCACACTCTTGGCATTCTCTCAACCAGTTTCATGAGGTAGTCACCTGGAATGCATTTCAATTAACAGGTGTGCCTTGTTAAAGTACAGTTGTGGAATTTCTTTCCTTAATGTGTTTGAGCCAATCAATTGTGTTGTGAAAAGGTATACAGAAGATAGCCCTATTTGGTAAAAGTTCATATTATGACAAGAACAGCTCAAATAAGCAAAGAGAAACGACAGTGCATCATTATTTTAAGACATAAAGGTCAGTCAATTCGGAAAATTTTAAGAACTTTGAAAGTTTCTTCAAGTGCAGTTGCAAAAACCATTACGCGCTATGATGAAACTGGCTCTCATGAGGACCGCCACAGGAAAGGAAGACCCAGACTTACCTCTACTGCAGAGGATAGGTTCATTAGAGTTAACTGCACCTCAGATTGTAGCCCAAATGAATGCTTCAGAGTTCAAGTAACAGGCACATCTCACCATCAACTGTTCAGAGGAGACTGTGAATCAGACCTTCATGGTTGAATTGCTGCAAAGAAACCACTACTAAAGGATACCAATAATAATAAGAGACTTGCTTGTGCCAAGAAATACGAGCAATGGACATTAGACCGGTGGAAATCTGTCCTTTGGTCTGATGAGTCCAAATTTGAGATTTTTGGTTCCACCCGCCGTGTCTTTGTGAGATGCAGAGTAGGTGAACAGATGATCTTCGCATGTGTGGTTCCCACTGTGAAGCATGGAGGAGGAGGTGTGATGGTGTGGGGGTGCTTTGCTGGTGACACTGTCTGTGATTAATTTAGAATTCAAAGCACACTTAACCAGCATGGCCACCATGGCTACCATTCTGCAGCGATACACCATCCCATCTGGTTTGTGCTTAGTGGGACTATCATTTGTTTTTCAACAGGACAATGATGCAACACACCTCCAGGCTGTGTAAAGGCTATTTTACCAAGAAGGAGAGTGATGGAGTGCTGCATCAGATGACCTGGCCTCCACAATCACCCGACATCAGCCCAATTGAGATGGTTTGGGATGAGTTGGACCGCAGAGTGAAGGAAAAGCAGCCAACAAGTGCTCAGCATATGTGGGAACTCCTACAAGACTGTTGGAAAAGCCTTCCTCATGAAGCTGGTTGAGAGAATGCCAAGAGTGTGCAAAGCTGTCATCAAGGCAAAGGGTGGCTACTTTGAAGAATCCAAAATCTAAAATATATTTTGATTTATTTAACACTTTTTTGGTTTCTACATGATTCCATATGTGTTTTTTCATAGTTTTGATGTTTTCACTATTATTCTATCATGTAGAAAATAGTAAAAATAAAGAAAAACGCTTGAATGAGTAGGTGTGTCCAAACTTTTGACTGGTACTGTATATGTATCTATGTATGTATATATGTATGTATGTGCAGCTGTACAAGGATAAATGTGTTTATGAACTATCTCACCCCAGGTTTAATGGAGTGAGATAGTTAGAGCATGGGGAGCTCTCCCTAGTAACACAGTACGATACAGGTTCTTAGATCTGGTGTGATCTCACACTGTTTCACCCAGGGAAGAGGCTGAGATTGGAATAACTTTCTGGAATTTGTTTCAGACAATCAGTATTAATTACATCAACAATAAATGACAGTTTGATTGAGCTGATCTGCCCAGCTCCCCAAGACAGCCCCCAGTCGGTCACTTCAGTCACTCAATATTTTTTACTGGTGCAAACCCAGGTGCCAGGACACTTGACTTGTACCTAACCTCAACTAGAAACAATGTTTACTCTCACTTTCATGGAGGCTATTTTTGCTTTGATCACATCAGAAGCTCTATTTTCCCATGTGCTCATACATCTGTGTGGCCACTCTTGCACCGCGGTCCACAAATGCGAGCTGCGGTTGCTTTTTCCTATGAGAAAGACTGCTATTTGTTGATTTTTAGGAGTACAGTAATACGTCTGGCATTTAGGGAAAGTGAAAACTATCCCCTGTTCAAAAAACCACTGTTATTTACCCCCCTTGATGGTTATGATGGGGAGAAAATCAGATCTGTTAATTGTTTAAGCTGTAGCCATATGGTTAATTATGGCTGGCATTGGTAACAATTTGCCACAATATCAATGTTGCCAACTAAGGTATATGAGAGGATAGTAGATCTAGTTGGACAAAGCTATCTGAGTGTGCACATGATGGAAGTTAGAGGTAACCTAAAAATTCATTGTTTAATAGAAAAACTATTATGTGACAAATGGTTGTGACTAAAACTAGACTAAAATTGTCCAGAGTTTAAGTTGACTGATTCATTTTAGGACATTCCCCCTGGGTTTTTATATTTTTATTAAACTGAAATAAAAATACGTACATGACAAATCAAGGTACTATTATTTTGAAATTGGATTTCGCAGGACTTATTTTGGCATGACAAATCAAGGGACTTTTATTTTGAAATTGGAAATCGCTGGATTTTTATATTGGTATGATAAATCGAGGGACTCTTATTTTGAAGTGTTTCATCCAGCTGAGATACATCCAGCTGGATGTAACTGTGCTGGATGTAACTCAGAGCCAGATGCTGGATGTAACTCTGAGCTGGATGTACAGTTGAAGTTTAAAAACACCTTAGCCAAGTACATTTAAACTCAGTTTTTCACAATTCCTGACATTTAATCAGAGTAAAAATTCCCTGTCTTAGGTCAGTTAGGATCACCACTTTATTTTAATGTGAAATGTCAGAATAATAGTAGAGAAAATGGTTTATATCAGTTTTCATTTCTTTCATCACATTCCCATTGGGTTAGAAGTTTACATACACTCAATTAGTATTTGGTAGCATTGCCTTTAAATTGTTTAACTTGGGTCAAACGTTTTGGGTAGCCTTCCACAATAAGTTGGGTGAATGTTGGCCCATTCCTCCTGACAGAGCTGCTGTATGGTTTGTCGGCCTTCCTGCTCGCACATGCTTTTTCAGTTCTGCCCACAAATGTTCTATAGGATTGAGGACAGGGCTTTGTGATGGCCACTCCAATACCTTGACTTTGTTGTCCTTAAGCCATTTTGCCACAACTTTGGAAGTATGCTTTGGTTCATTGTCCATTTGGAAGACCCATTTGCAACCAAGCTTTAACTTCCTGACTGATGTCTTGAAATGTTGTTTCAATATATCCACATAATTTTCCTACCTCATGATGCCAACTATTTTGTGAAGTGCACCAGTCCCTCCTGCAGCAAAGCACCCCCACAACATGATGCTGCCACCCCGGTGCTTCACGGTTGGGATGGTGTTCTTCGGCTTGCAAGCTTCCCCCTTTTTCCTCCAAACATAACAATGGTCATTATGGCCAAACAGTTCTATTTTTGTTTCATCAGACCAGGGGACATTTCTCCAAAAAGTATGATCTTTGTCCCCATGTGCAGTTACAAACCGTAGTCTGGCTTTTTTATGGCAGTTCTAGAGCAGTCTTCTTCCTTGCCGAGTGGCCTTTCAGGTTATGTTGATATAGGACTCGTTTTACTCTGGATATAGATACTTTTGTACCTGTTTCCTCCAGCATCTTCACAAGGTCCTTTGCTTTTGTTCTGGGATTGATTTGCACTTTTCACACCAAAGTACATTCATCTCTAGGAGACAGAACACATCTTCTTCCTGAGCTGTATGACAAATGCATGGTCCAATGGTGTTTATACTTGCATACTATTGTTTGTACAGATGAACATAGTACCTTCAAGCGTTTGTAAATTGCTCCCAAGGACGAACCAAACTAGTGGAGGTCTACAATTTTTTCTTGGCTGATTTCTTTTGATTTTCCCATGATGTCAAGCAAAGAGGCACTGAGTTTGAAGGTAGGCCTTGAAATACATCCACAGGTACACCTCCAATTGACTCAAATTATGTCAATTAGCCTATCAGAAACTTCTAAAGCCATGACATCATTTTCTGGAATTTTCCAAGCTGTTTAAAGGCACAGTCAACTTAGTATATGTAAACTTCTGACCTACTGGAATTGTGATACAGTGAATACTAAGAAAAATAATCTGTCTGTAAACAATTGATGGAAAAATTACTTGTGTCATGCACAAAGTAGATGTCCTAACCGACTTGCCAAAACTATAGTTTGTTAACAAGACATTTGTGGAGTGGTTGAAAAACTAGTTTTAATGACTCCAACCTAAGTGTATGTAAACTTCCGACTTTAACTGTAACTCTGAGCTGGATGTAATGCTCAGCCGGATGCTGTATGTAACTGAGTCGGATGCTGGAGGTAACTTTGAGCCGGATGCTACTCAGCTGAGCTGGATGCTGGATGTAACTCTGAGCCGGATGCTACTCAGCTGAGCTGGATGCTGGATATAACTCTGAGCCGGATGCTGTATGTAACTCTGAGCTGGATCCTACTCAGCTGAGCCAGATGCTACTCAGCTGAGCTGGATGCTGGATGTAACTCTGAGCCGGATGCTACTCAGCTGAGCTGGATGCTGGATATAACTCTGAGCCGGATGCTGTATGTAACTCTGAGCTGGATCCTACTCAGCTGAGCTGGATTCTGGATATAACTCTGAGCCGGATGCTGTATGTAACTCTGAGCTGGATCCTACTCAGCTGAGCCAGATGCTACTCAGCTGGGCTGAATGCTGGATGTAACTTTGAGCCGGATGCTGGATGCTATACTGGATGTAACATCCAGCATCTAGCTCAGTGTTACAGCCCCTACTGCTAATTTGTGTAGCCTATAAAACAGGTGTGTTCCAGTCAGGTGTGGAGAGAGATGCACTGCTCCTGCTGGCCCTAAAATGGAAGTGGCAGTCAGAATCCCATTTAACTGATTTGATTGTTATTATGGGCCTACGAAAAACCGTTGAATTAACGTTAGCCTTTCTTTTGGAAAAATGTTCTAGGTAGGCTAAATAACTCAGAAGTCAAATAAAATTTAAAGATGCACTGTGCACCCCGTCAGGATCCGAATATGGAGAAGCAGTTGTAGGCTACCTCGGCACATATGCTATTCAATTAATGAGCGAAATATGAAAATTCATGAACGGATATGAAAGTAAACCTGGAACTGCTGCCTCACATTTTTCAACGCCCGCTAGCAGAGTCGCAACACTACATGGCATGCCTCATCACCACTCCGTCCGCACTGACTCGAGAAGGATAGGCGAGAGAAGGGGGAAAAAGCACTCCCCTCCCTTTCTGGCAACTCCTCCCCAAGCACGCCCAGCTTGTGCAAATGAGTAGTCAACCCGAGAGCAGAGCGCCGCGCAATAACAAACTCAGCCTCCGCTCTGACTGCCAGGCGTGAAGAGGCATTTCTATACTGGAAGTGCAGCAAACGAGCTGAGAGAGCCCAGATACCCCGCACTCAAGTTCGGACATGAGCCCGGGGATCCGGAGATGAGGCTCCGAAATGGCACCTTCCTAACGGTCGTATTGTTCGGTCTATGCGGACTCATTTCGCTCTCCTGGTACACTGCATTCAGCAACTCCAAAGGTAAAGTATCTGCTATATCACACCACGAGGCGGGGGCGTGTTGAGGCGATTTGATAGATTTCGTCTGCTGTTGGAGACGAACGACACAAAATATCGGTCTGATATCGCGTAGCTGTGTTTGGAAATAAGATTCTGGTGTTGGTATTTGACATTTCAATTTCCTGTTATCCATCGACCATGAGGAATAGTCTGTTTTCACCGGGTGGCACCAGTTAGACCCCTCTACCTTTGTCATGCGTTTATTTTGCAACCTTTGCCTACATTGAACAGATTGTTGATAAATACATAATTTTAAAGGCCCCCAAGACATGCGTCTTTATATATTCCTCAGCCTGCACGGACAGGGTAATTTTGGTATATTTTCCTCTGTATGAACATAGTGTTGACATTATGAATCAGATGATTGCTCAAAGTGCGCATCTCTAGCAGCAATATTGAAACAAAGTAGCTGTAGATTATGAATGTTGATACAATGTTTGTGAGGAACTTGCAAAAATGTAACCTCAAGCTTCAGGTGCATGTAGGCTAAGGATGGATCTTTTCCCCTTGGTTTGAACATGTATGGTGCTTTGTGTGTTTTGAAGTTGCTGGGCAAGCAGACGTGCCCGTTCCTAGGCTGATAGGCTGCTGTTTACACAGACTTCCCAGCTGACAGGGCAGCCCAATTCTGATCTTTTGGCACTAAGCGGTCTTTTGACCGATCTTATCTTTTGCCGATAACTGGGCAAAATATCAGAATTGGGCTGCCTGTGTAAATGCAGCCAGAATCCATCCAAGTGCTGTCTGGTATACAGTATGTATTGACAGTTCACACACAGGTCTTTCATCAAGCCCCAATAGTGTTGGGAGCCTTGCACTCCCCTTTGGTCCATGCCAAGTGTTGCATAAACACTGGGAGGATATCACAAATAAAATCAGAACTATTGAAATATTGCTTTTTAGTGGTAATTAGTCACCAAATTCTGCACAGAAGTCACTTGATTAAGTCTATACGTATAAAGAGGGACTTTTCAAGCCACTGCCTCTCACAATGTTGTTGGGAACTCCAATGCATGATTTGTTTAAGTCATTAAATGTAATTTAAAAAATACAAAAAAGGTTGTGATGAAAAATTCCCAATCGATTACTACAGTAGATCTGGAATTCAGTCGGTTGTCCTTATTATGATGCAGCTGCCAAATTCCCTGGACAGTGGTGCCAAATTTCTGAGAAACTTGATAGGGTCATGACTCATGGCTATTTCTAGTTGGTTTCACACAGATCGTGTCGACCCTTTTAAATAACCTGCAGACCCTTCTTCTCAGGAGACAATACAAACGATTAGCACCACAATGGAAGTGCACCTTCACTGTGTTGGGTGTGTGCAGTGTGCCCCCAAGCTTTTTAAAAAAACTTTTATTTAACAAAGCAAGTCAGTTAAGAACAAATTCTTATTTTCAATGATGGCCTAGGAACAGTGGGTTAACTGCCTTGTTCAGGGGCTGAATGACAGATTTTTACCTTGTTAGCTCAGGGATTCAATCTTGCAACCTTTCGGTTACTAGTCCAACGCTCTAACCACTAAGCTGCCTGCCGCCCCTTTGGATGCGTCTTCATTTTTTCATTCTGATAGGACCTGATAGGACATGAAGATTAAAGATGCATTATGCAGAAATCGCTCCGCCATTTCCTGGTTGCTGATATTCTAATAGTTTGCCTAATTTCAGTTTGTGACAAACAAGCAGTCATTGAGTAGAGTCATTGTACCATCTAAACCTCTTGTGAAATATATATTCCATAACCAAACATATTGTATATTCATCTATTTGAAGCTGGTGTTTAAAACCGAAAGTAAAATATGAAAAACTAAACTTCAGAACTGGAATCATAGAAATGGCACACATAGAACAGATCTACTCCTTAGGCTTTCTTTCAGTGAGAATGAAAGATCTATAACTCACCTTTCTATGTGAATTTGGTCGGGTCTCCCAAAAAGTTGCATATTGTAGCTTTAATGTTTGCATATCAAACACATGCCTTGGGAAATGTTTTTGGACACACTGCACATTTACCTTAACAAATACCACAGATAGGAGGATCAATGGCGGACTGAAGACAGCGGAGCAGAATGCCTCAAGATAAAAAACGTAATATTAAATATCTGTAAATCTGACTAAATATTAGCACTTCACGTACTCGTATACTCGTGGGCAATAAGCTTACATCTGGATAACAACACAAAACAAATTATATGGCTAGAGAAATGTATCGACCAACACAATCAACACCAAATCAGCATGAAGAACCAATTCCCCAAAAGAAAACGAGACTCCTCGTCTGACACAGATGATTTATGCTTTTCACCACCTGGAATGGTAAGTGTAGAAACCCACTTACTAAAGTAGATAAATGGTAAATTGGGCATACTTGAACTAGTCAGTAAAGATATAAAGCGGCTATGGAACCCTGACCTGTTCACCGGACGTGCTACCTGTCCCAGACCTGCTGTTTTCAACTCTGTAGAGACAGCAGGAGTGGTAGAGATACTCTCAATGATCGGCTATGAAAAGCCAACTGACATTTACTCCTGAGGTGCTGACTTGTTGCACCTTCGACAACTACTGTGATTATTGTTATTTTACCATGCTGGTCATTTATGAACATTTGAACATCTTGGCCATGTTGATGTCTTCACTATTATTCTACAATATAGAAAATAGTAAAAATAAAACCCCTTGAATGAGTAGATGTGTCCAAACTTGATAGAAGCCGCATATTTGCAATGTTGAAGCTGATCCACCCCCTAAAAGATTATCTAATAATAGCAGTCCAAATATCACAGTTTGGCCATTTATCCTGGGGTCTTTACACTTCCCGGATGGCTATGTTTAGGTTGTGCTACAGAGAGGATACATTTGGTTCAGAGACTAAAGCATAGACTAATGTGAAGAAAGCTGTATTCTGAAATCAATCAACTCCAACACATTCACTGCATCACATCACAATAATTACATGTATTCCCCAACAACTCTATGATTACCAGGGAAGGTGGGGAGGAGGTGTTCGCACAGTAGCTTATTAAGACTGAGAACATGCCTCCTATTCTGACTTAATTGTTGAGTAACTGCGGCTCCTCTCTGTAACCCCCCCCCCCCTGTTATTTCCTGCCAAGACATCATCCTCATTCTCTCCTCAGTGTCATCATCATCATCATTATTATTACCAGTTTCCTCTTGAAGGCCTTGTTTCTGGCTTGTGCATCCTGTCTACTGTCATCTGCGGTTGACTGGAGTGTGTGTGTCTTCGATATTGACTCCCAGACTGATGGCAATTACCTCGGGAGCGAAACGGGGAGAGATTGTGTGTGTGTGTGTATTCCTTGATGTGCCCCTCTGAGCCAGCCAGCACTCTAGCAAATTAATTCAGTCAAGCAAACAGCTAAACGTGATTGCAGAAGCTTGTTTGATACATTTATTCCAATGGGGGCCGAGGGCTGTTTCAATCTATCTGAGATGGCCGAATAACACTGCACCTAGCCACTCAGCAGATGCCAATTTAATATCAACAGTGTTAGATAGGTCAATGTTCCCCAGCAATGAAGGGATTGAATAAGATATTATTATTGATAAACAAATGCATGAATCCGTTGGTAGATCGATGTCACAGGAGAGCGTGTATGGACAAATTAGGTCATGGGAACGTGGTCGAATGACTCAAGATGAAGTCGAGGGCTTCTCGCCTTATAAAACTAGTTAGGTAGATCTGAATTTATTCTTATGAGCAGACATCTTTCCCCAGGAAATTCTGGAGAATCTTTCATTTTTCTTTTCTTTTTCAAACACCAATTCCCTGTTTAGTTCCTCGGTGGCTTTCTGTCTGATGCGACTTGGCTCACGGAATTCCCTGGAGCACGGTGACTCTTGGGAGATGTGAAAGTTGGTTTGTCACTGCTGGGCCACCACACACACACACACACACACAAGATACATAAGATACACACATACCCACTCCAGGCCACAAACACATGCACACAAAATCACAGCTGGCATACTGCTCAAACAGTAGTTTCTTGGTGACTCATGTCCATCTCTCTCTCTCTCTCTCTCTCTCTCTCTCTCTCTCTCTCTCACTCACTCACTCACTCACTCACTCACTCACTCACTCACTCACTCACTCACTCACTCACTCACTCACTCACTCACTCACTCACTCACTCACTCACTCACTCACTCACTCACTCACTCACTCACTCACTCACTCACACACACACACACACACACACACACACACACACACACACTCACTCACTCACTCACTCACTCACTCACTCACTCACTCACTCACTCACTCACTCACTCACTCACTCACTCACTCACTCACTCACTCACTCACTCACTCACTCACTCACTCACTCACTCACTCACTCACTCACTCACTCACTCACTCACTCACTCACACACACACACACACACACACACACACACACTCTCTCAGACTACTGGGGCTCAGGCTCACATTCCCAGTCATCTCCTCAAGTAACACACACACAAGAACTGTTCGCTGCCTGCTAGACTTCCTTGTAGTCCCGTGCTCTGTTTTACTTTTGTTGTGGTTTTGTATAATCTAATTTGGTCTCCAAATTGAGTGTTTTAGAAAACAGAGACTGGTCTTATAAGGGTTAGTGTCGTTTTCCAAGCTGTAGTGCACGTATAATGTGTGTGCTGTGTCATCCACACCGCTATCAAGTGTACACTTGCCTTTGTCCAATCTTAAGTGCACACAATGAGGAGGGGTGATTCCGAGAGCGATGGACATCATTGTCTCCTCTTTCTTTCTCTCGTTCCAGTGGGATGCTGAAGGTCAGGTCTTACGTTGCTCTGTACATCTGAGGAGACACTTATAGTCCCCCACTGCCTTTAGAGGTCCCACACAGAGCCCATGCCTAGATAAGAGGGGGGGGGGCACAAACACGTGTGTGTGTGTGTGTGCACAGACACTGCCAGCAGGGAGAGACGGGTGTTTTCTTTTGGGAAACTGGGTAACCATTTCCCATGTCTGTCAGTTTCATCAATATTGGGAGAACAGATAGCAAAATAACTATTTCTCTCTCTGTGGGTGTGTGTGAGCAAGCTTCCAAATGAAGAAGCCTTAAATGGGGGGAAAAAACAGACGACAACAGTAAGAGCCTTAGTGGTTGTCGCTTTTGGAAGTGTCCTAATGTTGTATCATTAACACATTTACATGCCTTTGATACAAAATGTCTACCTGGTTTCAAGTATTCACCATGGTTTCATGTGCTTGAAGTCCTTTGGAGAAAAAGAATGATGGAATGAAAAGGGAGAAACTGAAACACCTGTTATGGAGGAGGACGAGGCGTTGTTCTTTTGTGTGGGATGTTAAGGTGAACAAGCAAATTAGTCAATGGTAGTTTCATTGGTAAATAAATACTGTGTGGAAAGAGTTGTAGATGGAAAAAATATAATGCGGGGGTGAGAGGATGGCTATTGGCTAACCAGGCTCGTGACCAGGTCAGTTCTTTTCCCAGCTGGTCTCAACCACGCTGGGCCCGGTTCCCCAAAAGCATCTTTAAGGCTAAGTTCATCGTTAGAACCTTCGTAGGAGCTGAGCTGTTTCCCAAAACCATCGTTATTAACACTGCACTTAAAACGCTTGTTATTTACAGGCTGCCTCAGACTACTCGTAGAACAGCGAGGTGTGTCGTTTGATGCTTTTTTGCCCTTCCACGTCAATTTATACACAGAATATCTATGCTAAACATGGTTTCTGTCTCTCTGTGACAGCCGATTAACTTCATAACAAAATTGACTACAAATACAAAGTTGATAATGTCTTTGCAATTGATACAAACAAGCAACGTATAATAAAAAGATGCTTCAAATTAAAACTGAGATGACTGCATTAAAATATAAACAGTAGGCTATAGGCCTATTTCAATCATATTGACATTTCATGATTAATAAATAATATTTTGCTACTTATAGGCTATTGTCTAATTTTGTCTCAATATACACAGTGTACAAGACCATAAGGAACACTAATATATATTTTATAATATTATTATAATATTATAATTTGACACTTATTATTATTATTATTATAATATTATAACACTAATATTGATTTTCACCCCCTTTTGGCCTCAGAACAGCCTCAATTCGTCGGTGCGAGGACTCTACAAGGTGTCGAGCTTTCCACAGGGATGCTGGCCCATGTTGAATCCAATGCTTCCCACAGTTGTGTGAAGTTGGCTGGATGTCCTTTGGGTGGTGGACCATTCTTGATACACACGGGAAACCGTTGAGCGTGAAAAACCCAGCAGCATTGCCGTTTTTGACACAAACCGGTGCGCCTGGCACCTACTACCATACCGTGTTCAAAGGCACTTAAATCTTTTGTCTTGCCCATTCACCCTCTGAATGGTACACAATCCACTTCTGAATTGTCTCGAGGCTTAAAAATCCTTTAATCCGTCTCCTCTCCTTCATCTACGCTGATTGAAGTGGATTTAACAAGTGACATCAATAAGAAATAATAGCTTTTACCTTTCATTGAAAGAGCAGCTGTTCCTAATGTGTTTTTTACACCAAGTGTATTTCATGATGTGCAGCCTAACATGTGCAAAATCAGTGATTTAGTACATTTTTCTTGGGTAAGTATTAGAATAAGCCACCTCAATTTTTGCAGCCGTAGGTGGTAATATTGCTCTAGGAGCTGATCCATCGTCAGTATTGTGAAATACTTCTAATGTTCTAAGGTAAGATGTGAATTGAGAAAGCTGATCCGAGAGCAGTGATGCCTTTCTTTCGATCCTAACAGTATCGAACACGTACTCCCAACGACACACGTAGCGACTGTTTTCTCTGCGTGGTGTTTTGGGAAACGCGTGTTACGTCTTCGGCGGGTTGTCGGAAAGATGCATCGTTACAACCTCATGCAAACCGAAGTTCCATCGCTATTGGGAAACCTGAGTCTCCAAAGAGACCAAACACAGGACAAGTAGGCTTTTGTGTTCCCACTGTTTTCTCTATGCACATAGGGAATGTGGGTGACTGTTTGGTCAGTCACATGAAGGTTAGTCTTGTGTGTTTTGTTATGGCTTTATTTAGACTTGGAATCGTATGGTCTGTAAATGAACGGCTTTGCATGACCTTCATAACTGCCTGTAATTGGCTGTCATTCACACAAACACACCAAGCTGGGTGTCGGGATGGTCAGGGGTTGGTATCACACAGCAGTTGGTGAGTCTGTCTTTTGGCTTGCCACACATACTGGCATAAGTGGCATTATTTACTGACAAAGCTGGCAAGGATCTATTTGGCAGCAGTTGGACAACCTGCATACCCCTGCCAAGCCCTGCCCCTAACTCACAGCCTGCCCACATCAGAGAACATGAAAATTCACACTTAGTAGTTTTTATCAGAGCACCTCTCATAATCGTTGGGCTTTGGCTTTCAATGTATTGTTTTGAGAAAGTTTGACTGTGAATATTGATGTCCCATGAGTTGTAGATCCTACTGTCTTGACTTGGAAGAAGGTCTCTGAATTGTTGTGTTTTGGGCTCTTGGTGTAATTTTGTGGTGGAGTTGGTCAGATTTTCGCCTATGTTCTCAGTTCTTTCCCCCCCTGGTCATAGTTGATGTGAAAGACTGAGACAGGAAGTGCTGTTTTTAGGTGCCACCATCTCCTCTGCCACACTCTGTTGCTTTTCTCTGTCAAAAGGCACAAAGGCCTGTGTGTGTCAGCCTTCCATGTCCCCAACCCCTTGCTTGCGTGCAAACTGCAATGGTAACCTTGACAATTACCCTGGCCTTGGGGGGTGGGTGGCCCTCTACATACACATGCACAAAGTCTGACGCTGTTGGCCATTGTCATGGCACTAGTCATAAAAGCATGCCCCATGGGTGGGCTTACTTCATGTAGTGCAGTAAGGGGGGGGTCAGGTAAGAGGAAAGGGGTTGTTTCCTCTGTGCATTTAACAGATTATATTTACTGAGCTTTTGTGCACTAAACTGTGTCTAATTTGTGGCAATGCATCAAGGTAATTTATCAATTAGACAGCTGTCGTCTGAAATGGATTCCCTATTGTTCGGGGACAAAATGAAACTGTGGTTTTGGTGTTATATTTTGTATTCCATGTTATAGAGAGACTTCTCAGGAAAACCAAAAACTCTATTTCACGAGGATAGGACTTTCTATTGCTGAGATCTTATTTTCAAGGGATTGACCTGTCCGCAACATATTTTGACCTTTTTCGATGTTAATCCCTTGTCCATAAGGCACCAAATCACCTGTCTTTCTTCTTAAATTCAATACTTTTTGTCCAATATCTCAAGATAGGGTAGTCATATTTTATGAAATTCTCCGGGTTGATGTAGAACACCGAGATGATTCAAATATAATTGTATTTATGGAATGACAATGCAATTTTATGCAAAGTAGGCACTTCATATGCAAATTAGGCAGTATGGTATACAATTACAGTAATTTAAGATCAATCATTTAAAGTAGTGTGGTCATATTAACAAATCTTCATGCTCCATGAAATTAGAATAAAAATGTTTATACTGTATGCAAATTAGATAGTTAATATGCTAATTTGTCTGTACGAACCAAAAAATACACTACCATTCAAAAGTTTGGGGTCACTTAGAAATGTCCTTGTTTTTGTAAGAAAAGTACACTTTTTGTCCATTTTAAAATAACATCAAATTGATCAGAAATACAGTGTTAATGTTGCAAATGACTATTGTAGCTGGAAATGGCGGCTTTTTTATGGAATATCTACATAGCCGTACAGAGGCCCATTATTAGCAACCATCACTCCTATGTTCCAATGGCACATTGTGTTAGCTAATCCAAGTTTATCATTTTAAAAGGCCGATTGATCATTAGAAAACTTTTCTGCAATTATGTTAGCACAGCTGAAAACTGTTGTTCTGATTTAAATAAGCAATAAAACTGGCCTTTAGACTAGTTGAGTATCTGGAGCATCAGCATTTGTGGTTTTGATTACAGGGTCAAAATGGCCAGAAACATAGCACTTTCTTCTGAAACTCGCCAGAAACTTAGTCTGAAACTTCCATGCGAGAAATTGCCAAGAAACTGAAGATATCGTACAATGCTGTGTACTACTCGCTTCACAGAACAGTGCAAACTGGCTCTAACCAGAATATAAAGAGTGGGAGGCCCCGGTGCACAACTGAGCAAGAGGACAAGTACATTAGTGTCTAGTTTGAGAAACGGATGCCTCAAGTCCTCAACTGGCAGCTTCATTAAATAATACCCGCGAAACACCAGTCTCAACGTCAACAGTGAAGAGGCGACTCCGGGATGCTGGCCTTCTAGGCGGAGTTGCAAAGAAAAAGCCATATCTCAGTCTGGCTAATAAAAAGATTAAGTTGGGAAAAAGAACACAGACATTGGACAGTGGAACTCTGCCTAGAAGGCCAGCATCCTGGAGTCGCCTCTTCACTGTTGACGTTTTCTAATGATCAATTAGCCTTTCAAAATGATAAACTTGGATAAGCTAACACAATGTGCTATTTGAACACAGGAGTGTTTGCTGATAATGGGCCTATGTAGATATTCCATTAAAAAATCTGACGTTTCCAGCTACAATAGTCATTTACAACATTAACAATGTCTACACTGTACTTCTGATCAATTTGATGTTATTTTAATGGAAAAAAAGTGTACTTTTCTTACAAAAACAAGAACATTTCTAAGTGACCCCAGACTTTTGAACGGTAGTGTACAGTTGTGGCCAAAAGTTTTGAATGACACAAATATACATTTTCACAAAGTCTGCTGCCTCAGTTTGTATGATGGCAATTTGCATATACTCCAGAATATTATGAGTGATCAGATGAATTGCAATTAATTGCAAAGTCCCTCTTTGCAATGCAAATTAACTGAATCCCCCAAAAACATTTCCACTGCATTTCAGCCCTACCACAAAAGGACCAGCTGACATGTCAGTGATTCTCTCGTTAACACAGGTGTGAGTGTTGACGAGGACAAGGCTGGAGATCACTCTGTCATGCTGATTGAGTTCGAATAACAGTCTGGAAACTTCAAAAGGAGGGTGGTGCTTGGAATCATTGTTCTTCCGCTGTCAACCATGGTTACCTGCAAGGAAACACGTGCTGTCATCATTGCTTTGCACAAAAAGGGCTTCACGGGCAAGGATATTGCTGCCAGTAAGATTGCACCTGAATCAACCATTTATCGGATCATCAAGAACTTCAAGGAGAGCGGTTCAATTGTTGTGAAGAATGCTTCAGGGCACCCAAGAAAGTCCAGCAAGCTCCAGGACTGTCTCCTAAAATTGGTTCAGCTGCGGGATCGGGGAACTGCCAGTACAGAGCTTGCTCAGGAATGGCAGCAGGCAGGTGTGAGTGCATCTGCACGCACAGTGAGGTGAAGACTTTTGGAGGATGGCCTGGTGTCAAGAAGGGCAGCAAAGAAGCCACTTCTCTCCAGGAAAAACATCAGGGACAGACTGATATTCTGCTAAAGGTACAGGGATTGGACTGCTGAGGACAGGGGTTAAGTCATTTTCTCTGATGAATCCCCTTTCCGATTGTTTGGGGCATCTGGGAAAAAAGCTTGTCCGGAGAAGACAAGGTGAGCGCTACCATCAGTCCTGTGTCATGCCAACAGTAAAGCATCCTGAGACCATTCATGTGGGGGGTTGCTTCTCAGCCAAGGGAGTGGGCTCACTCACAATTTTGCCTAAGAACACAGCCATGAATAAAGAATGGTACCAACACATCCTCCGAGAGCAACTTCTCCCAACCATCCAGGAACAGTTTGGTGACGAACAATGCCTTTTCCAGCATGATGGAGTACCTTGCCATGAGGCAAAAGTGATAACTCAGTGGCTCGGGGAACAAAACATCGAAATTTTGGGTCCATGACCAGGAAACTCCCCAGACCTTAATCCCATTGAGAACTTGTGGTCAATCCTCAAGAGGCGGGTGGACAAACAAAACCCTACAAATTCTGACAGACTCCAAGCATTGATTATACAAGAATGGGCTGCCATCAGTCAGGATGTGGACCAGAAGTTATTTGACAGCCTGCCAGGGCGGCTTGCAGAGGTCTTGAAAAAGAAGGGTCAACACTGCAAATATTAACCCTTTGCATCAACTTCATGTAATTGTCAATAAAAGCCTTTGACACTTATGAAATGCTTATAATTATACTTCAGTATTCCATAGTAACATCTGACAAAAATATCTGAAGACACTGAAGCAGCAAACTTTGTGGAAATGTATATTTGTGTCATTCTCAACTTTTTGGCCACGACTGTACATTAGTCATCTAACAGACTTCCACGCAGAGCAACACATAGAAGCAACCAGGGTCAACGCCCTGCTCAAGGGCACGTCGACAGATCTCCCACAAGGTAAAAAACGGGGACCCGAAACAGTCACCGGCCCAAGCTCCCAACCGCCAGCCCTCCAAGACCCCCCCACCCCCACGAGAAAAAATTGATATAATTAAAATCCATTCCCCACCCCCAAGAACCCCCCCCCCCCCCCCCCCCCCCATGCACCAACAAATGAACAAAAGAGAAATAAAGGAAAAACAAATATACAAAAAACAAAGACCGCAAGGACAACAAAAATCATAACAGCAAGGCCAGTTGAATATATGTTTGAGTGCATGTATGGCACTATTTACCTGTGTGTGTGTGTGTGTCCGTGTATGTGCACGTGTGCATTTGAATGAGTGTATGTATATGCATGTGTACGAACACCTGCATGGCATCAGCCTCAGGCTGGTCATATTGTGGCCGTTGTTAACACACAGTACCAGTCAAAAGTTTGGACACAGCTACTCATTCAAGGATTTGTCCCTATTTTTACTATTTTCTACATTGTAGAATAATAGTGAAGACATCAAAACTATGAAATAACACATGGAATCATGTAGTAACCAAAAAGGTTTAAACAAATCAAAATGTATATTTGAGATTATTCAAAGTCGCCACCCTTTTGTCTTGACAGCTTTGCACACTCCTGGCATTCTCTCAACCAGATTCATGAGACAGTCACCTGTAATCCATTATAATTAACAGGTGTGCCTTGTTAAAAGTTAACTTGTGGAATTTCTTTACTTATTAATGCATTTGAGCCAATCAGTTGTATTGTGAAAAGGTAGGGTTGGTATACAGAAGATATACATATTTGGTAAAAGACCAAGTCCATATTATGGCGAGAACAGCTCAAATAAGCAAAGAGAGATGACAGTCCATCATTACTTTAAGACATGAAGGTCAGTCAATGCGGAACATTTCAAGAACTTTGAAAGTTTCTTCACGTGCAGTCGCAAAAAACATCAAGTGCTATGATGAAACTGGCTCTCATGAGGACCGCCACAGGAAAGGAAGACCCAGAGTTACCTCTGCTGCAGAGGATAATAAAGTTAATTAGCGTTAACTGCACCTAAGATTGCAGCCCAAATAAATGCTTCACATAGTACAAGTAACAGACACATCTCAACATCAACTGTTCAGAGGAGACTGCGCGAATCAGGCATTCATGGTCGAATTGCTGCAAAGAAACCACTACTAAAGGACACCAATAATAAGAAGAGACTTGCTTGGGCCAAGAAACACAATCAATGGACATTAGACTGGTGGAAATCTGTCCTTTGGTCTGATGAGTCCAAATTTGAGATTTTTGGTTCCAACCGCTGTGTCTTTGTGAGACGCAGAGTAAGTGAACAGATGATCTTCACATGTGTGGTTCCCACCGTGAGGCATGGAGGAGGTGGTGTGACGGTGTGGGGATGCTTTGCTGTTGACACTCTGATTCATTTAGAATTCAAAGCACACTTAACCAGCATGCAGCGATACGTTATCCCATCTGGTTTGCGCTTTAATGTATATTGATGTTTTATGCAAAACTGGAAGTTTAGGCTCAGTAAGGTGTAGCTTGTGCACACATACACACACCAGGGCTGGTAACAGAGTACATATAATTGGGATTACATAATCATGAACAAAAAGCAAGGTTACTATTTACCAATTAGTATCTGTTAGGCTGTATATATCACAGTTGGGTTCTATTAGGCCTAGACTGACAAATAATATGACCAACTGTGTGTGCGAGCACACACACACACACACACACACACACACACTTCTCAGCATCCCCACACGCTCACAGCACACACACCATATCACACATTGCCCAACACAGACAAACACTTCTCACAAAGTCTGAACTGTAACACAGAATGCTACTAGTCTAATAACATAGCTTACTTCTATGGAATGCCTACACCTGAGTTGGTTACATTGTGGTGTTATTTTTGGTGTTGAGTTAATCTGGTGATGGGAGGATAAACTGCACTGTTTCCAGAAAAAAATTAGCTTCGGCTTAGAAGAGGGGCGGCAGGTAGCCTAGTGGTTAGAACGTTGGGCCAGTACCCAGAAGGTTGCTAGATCGAATCCCCGAGCTGACAAGGTAAAAATCTGTCGTTCTGCCCCTGAATCAAGGCAATTAACCCACTGTTCCTAGGCCGTCATTGAAAATAAGAATTTGTTCTTAACCTATCTGCCGAGTTAAATAAAGTTTAAATAAATAGAGTGAGCTGCCTGCTAGCCAGCTGCACAGAAAGATAGATGAGACACATTTTCAATTCACTGGTAGTTAGCTATGTTTTTATCGATTTGTAGGGTTGTGGCAATTTAATTGCCGTTTTTACTTGAAAGAATAAAACCAGAAATCACAAAAATCACCATTAGCACAATACAGCCAATGACGCACAGCGGTGCCTCTCGCTCGGCTCGTTGCCTCAGCGAACAGCGTCAAGCTCTCCCACACAGCTAGCAAGCTAGCACTCGTCATGGAAATGGGGGTGTCAGAATGTGAATTAGACCAATCCCTGACATCCCATACATCAAAACTTAGCAACGAAGCTCTACTTTGTAACCCACCAGTTTTTTTTTTTTGTGTCTCTGAAACATTTTAATGACAGAGCCGAAATAAATGTTTTGCCTGATATTTCAGTCCAAGGATGTCTGATGACCGTCAAACACCCTCAGGACTTTCCCATACTTCATGGTAATACAATGTTACATCGGTCTTACTCTGGTAGATAGAGGAATACCTTCCCCTAAAGAGGAAATTTGAGCACACCGTTTTTGCGGGTTTCACTAAAAGAATTTAACATTCTTAGTACGGCACTTGCTTTAAATTTGGGCTCATATCGCATAAATATAATGTACAGTATTGCAATTTTGTAACTGACACATTGTTTTCAATTGATTTATGAATTTTGACATTTAGTGAGAACTGATTTGTTTAGTAAAGTTTATTTTATTTTTTATTCTCACATAGCGTCAATTGTTTGTTGCGTCACCTAAGGCCCTACTATTGTGCTTAGTGGTGCACAGATTAACACAAAGGATCACTATTAAATAACTTTAAAGTGTTACTAACTAGACCAGGGTTTCCCAAACTCAAATAATCAACTAATCATCAAGCTTTGATCATTTTAATCCGCTGTGTAGTGTTGGGGCAAAAAACTAAAATGTTCACCCCTTGGGGTCCCGAAGACCGAGTTTGGGAAACGCTGGTCTCGAACTTGGGTCAGTTCATTCTTTACTCTCAACAACTTAAGCTTGAGAAAATGTATTCATAAATTAACCTTACAATTTAGTGTACTTGATTTAGCGTTTTGAGAGAAAAGATTAGCATAATAAGCTCTTAATTTTGAAAAATAATTGTTCAGCTGAAGTACCTGAGGATAATGTTAGCTGAGCATAGTTTTCCCTGTCATGTTTTTTTTAATGTACAATGGTGACTCTTATGAATGAAATCATAATGAGGAATGCATGATACAGCCACTGGAATATGTTGCCGGATAAGATGATTCTCCCCAATAATGACTTGATCAGATTGTTGTTAAACATTGACATAATACCGGCAAGATATTCAGGACTTGATTAGGGAACAGTTTAAACATTGATACTGGGCTTGTCAACATGTCTCTCTGGACAGCCTTCAAACAGACCAGCCGTCTAGATTGTGTGCGCAAGAGTCTCTGACTGTGTACGCCTGTGTGTGTGTGTGTGTGTGTGTATGTGTGTGCGCGCCAGGGGCGTAGGAGCGACTGACATTGGGGGTGACACATTTTGCCCGCGGGGGACCGGGACTATGCCCCATGGATTTTTGTTGTTGAAAAACGGGCTTTAAATGCTCATTTCTGGTGACTTCTAAGAAAAGGATGCATACAAATCCTAATTTACAATGTTTAGGGGGACCTTGTAGAGGGGCATTAATCGAGTACAGTCCAATCAGTCTTAAGGCCATTGCCATTCATACTGTACTGAATACCAGTGTGACTGTTAAAGTGGATATATTCAATTAACGAGCATTTTGTACTCTCAGCTATTGTATGATTTAATTTCATAGTGTTTGTCTCACTTCTCCTTTGTCAGGTTGTTACTACTGCTGCTCTACATACTGTATGGTTTGAAACTTAACGTACAGTTATTATACTGTAATAACCAGCAACATACACAGTTGAAATGTTTTTAATAATACATTTCAAAAAGGTAGGCATGAAAGTTAAAACTGAAATTAATTTATCTCCACTACACAACTATCAAAAACAAAATATAATCATGGCTGCTTCTCTCCTGCATGAAGTACTAGGCACTTCTCACTATCTTACCTGTTGGTTTGTGGCCTCTCTCTCTCTCTCTCTGCCTGTCTCTGTTCGTGGCTGTCACTCTCCTACCATGATCACGATAGCACCAAACAAAGTCTTTCTACATGGAACACACATGGACATTCCTGAAGTGAGCATGCTAATCGCACACTCCGTCAAAACGTGAGACATTTGTGGCATTGTTGTGGGACAAAACTGCACATTTTAGAGTGGCCTTTTGTTGTCCCCAGTATAATGTGCAGCTGTGTAATGATCATGCTGTTTAATCAGCTTCTTGATATGCCACACTTGTCAGGTGGATGGATTATCTTGGCAGGAAAGAAAAAATGCTTTTGTTACGTTACAGCCTTATTCAAAAATGGATTAAATCGTTTTTTCCCTCATTCATCAATCTACACACAATACCCCATAATGACAAAGCAAAAACGGGTTTAGATTCTTTTTGCCAAAAAAGAGAAAAAAATTATCACTTTTACATAAGTATTCAGACCCTTTACTCAGTACTTTTTTCAAGCACCTTTTGGCAGAGATATTACAGCCTTGGGTATGATGCTACAAGCTTGGCACACCTGCATTTGGGGAGTTTCTCTCATTGTTCTCTGCAGATCCTCTCAAGCTCTGCCAGGTTGGATGTGGAGCGTTGCTGCACATCTATTTTCCAGAGATGTTCAATCGGGTTCAAGTCTGGGCTCTGGCTAGGCAAATCATTGATAATCAGAGACTTGTCCCGAAGCCACTCCTGCGTTGTCTTGGCTGTTTGCTTAGAGTCGTTGTCCTGTTGGAAGGTGAACCTTCGCCCCAGTCTGATGTCTTGAGCGCTCTGGAGCAGGTTTTTCATCAAGGATCTCTCAGTACTTTGCTCCGTTCATCTTTCCCTCATACCTGACTAGTTTCCCAGTCCCTGCCACTGATAAACATCCCCACAGCATGGTGCTGCTACCACCATGCTTCACCGAAAGGATGGTATTGGCCAGGTGATGAGCGGTGCCAGACGTGACGCTTGGCATTCAGGCCAAAGAGTTCAATCTTGGTTTCATCAGACCAGAGAATCTTATTTATCATGGTCTGAGAATCCTTTCGGTGCCTTTTTTGGCAAACTCCAAGTGGGCTGTCATGTGCCTTTTACTGAGGAGTAGCTTCCATCTGGCCACCCTACCATAATGGCCTGATTTGGTGGAGAGCTGCAGAGATGGTTGTCCTTTTGGAAGGTTCTCCCATCTCCACAGAGGAACTCTGGAGCTCTGTCAGAGTGACCATTGGATTCTTGGTCACCTCCCTGACCAAGGCCCTTCTCCTATGATTGCTCAGTTTTGCCAGGCGGCCAGCTCTAGGAAGAGTCTTGGTGGTTCCAAACTTCTTCCATTTAAGAATGATGGAGGCCACTGTGTTCTTGGGGACATTCAATGCTGCATACATTTTTTGGTACCCTTCCCCAGATCTGTGCCTCAACACAATCCTGTCTCGGAGCTCTACGGACAATTCCTTCGACCTCCTGGCCTGGTTTTTGCTCTGACATGCACTGTCAACTGTGGGACAGTTTATATAGACAGGTGTATGCCTTTCCAAATCATGTCCAATCAATTCAATTTACCACAGGTTGACTACAATCAAATTGTAGAAACATCTCAAGGATAATCAATGGAAACAAGATACACGTGAACTCAATTTTGAGTCTCATCGTGAATGGTCTGAATGCTTATGTAAATAAGGTATCTGTTTTGTATTTTTAATACATTTGCTAAAATTTCCAAAAAACTGTTTCTTTTGTCATTATGGGGTATAATGTGTAGATTGATGAGGATATATTGGCACGGTTTGCCAGCCCTCGATGAACAACACCCGTGCTATTATATCCTCAACACCAGCTTCCAGGGCAGTATCACTTAAATATACACAGAGTATAAGAAATAATGAACAGGTGAACCCAGGTGAGAGGTATGAGCCCATATTGATGTCACTTGTTAAATTCACTTCAATCAGTGTAGCTGAAGTGGAGGAGACAGGTTAAAGAAGAATTTTTAAGCCTTCAGACAATTGAGACATGTATATGTGCCATTCAGATGGGAATGGGCAAGACAAAAGATTTAAGTGCCTTTTAAACGAGGTATGGTAGTAGGTGCCAAGCGCAATGGTTGGTGTCAAGAACTACAACGCCGCTGGGTTTTTCACACTCAACAGTTTCCTGTGTGTATCAAGAATGGGCCACCACTCTTGGACATCCAGCCAACTTGACACAACTGTGGGAAGCATTTGAGTCAACATGGGCCAGCATCGCTGTGGAATGCTTTTGACACCTTGTAGAGTCCATGCCCCTACGAATTGAGGCTGTTCTGAGGGCAAACAGGGCGTGGCATTGCGGGCAGTTGCTAAGAACCTTATTTGCACTCCTTTGAAAAAAAAACTAACGTACTCTTAATTTATTATTATTATTTTTTTTTTACTAGTGGCACATCCATTGCTAACTTGCCGACCCTATGATGAAGACCAAGGCAGTGATTGTGCAAGTATTCTTGGCTTCAAAACATTGACTATCAGTTTCACACAGCCAGCTAGTTAGATCAAACCTGACACCGCTAAAAATGACTACGGTAAAGCTAACTAGCTTCTAGCCAGGAGAAAGCTTATAGTTGCTCACATTCATTGTAACATATCAATGTTTATTCACATTCATACTTACTACTTAAAATGACTTTGTTGCCAACTACAAGTTGACAGAGGAACAGGACTGCTGAGGGATTCTGTCAGGAATGGGAGGGAAGTTCTAGAATCAAGTTTGGGACAGGATCAACAGTCCACAGGAACGGGCAGTATAGGATTAGTAATAAACAGAGTTTTTTTGGGATGGAATATGTTGTGTGGAGCATTTTAATAAAAACAACTGTGTAAGCTAGGCCTAATATAGTTTACTTAATAAAAAGCTATTAAAAAAAAAGTCATTTTCCCCCGCTTTCCATCTGCTCAATCTTGCGCCTCATTCCAGTTGTAGCCAGTTACTTGGCTACCTCGGATGCCAACCTACGTCAATAGGCTAACTGATGAAGCCTTCAATAGAGGAATTGCAATGACCCTGTTGCAGCATAGCTGCTCTACTCCCAACAACTTTACCATTAAGCCCAATTGTTAGTGTATTTAACTAAACCCGTGCCATCTGAGGTGAAGTACTGCTGCTTAAGTATTCATTTTTTTATGTTCATGTTGTAAATTGTATGTGCCTAGTGCTCAGCAGTAGGGTAGTTTTCTGCTGTGCTGAGCAGACCATTCTGCTGGGGTCTCTGTCCTCATCCTCCAGCCTTAATCGATCTACATTTAGGTAATTTATAATACGCTTTTATCCAGAGCAATTTAGGACTACGGTCAGTGCCTTTAACTAAAATAGGTAAGACAACCACATATCACAGATGCATTACTGAAATGATTTTCAATACAAACACAATAGCCTACATATTTCTGTGCGCAAAAATGAGCACAGGACAGGAGTGATTTGTATCAGGGAGGGACAGAACAGTTCTGGGGATCTATAACTATTGCGGGATCAGGACAGCACAGGAGGGGAAAATGAAGGCACAAGGAATGAATTTTCACTCCATTTTCAACCTCTTTTGCCAACAACAACTACTTTACCTGGTGTGGTGAATAATGATGGTGGTGCTGCACAGTGCTATTTCTCACAATCACACACTGCTTGTAACAACCGAGAGTGAGAACAATGCAGTCATGTGGGCGGGGGAAGTGACAGAGCTCTTTTCAAAACAAAAGTCCGTCAACGAATCTGGTGACTCGTTTTTCAAAATAAGTGTTGCAGATTTTTCTTTTTTGGGGGGGACCATTTTACCTACTTCTAACATTGGGGGGACATTTCCCCTCTGTCCCCCAGGCTCCTACACCCTTGGTGTGTGTTTTTTCCCTGAAACGCTGAGCCTTCAAGCCGAACCAAAACTTCAGACGTGTTAAAAAACGTGGTTACTTATTCATCAGTGAAGTGGCCTGTGTCGGCCGTTTCACAATATTTGAGGAACGTCAGTACGACAATAGGAGACTGGGAAGCGGATGTTTTATTAACGTGAGCCTCCTAACCTACCCCAAACCCCTACCGGCTGCTCCCTGGGGCGCCAATAAATAAACCATTTATTTAAATATTTCATAAAAAGATTTTGTATGGGATAAAAATCCCTTGAGGTAAAATATAAATTTTTCAACAGGGACACAATGGTAGAACGATGACTCATACAGAAGACTATACCAAGGAAACAATAAGCCACTCAATGCATACAGAAGTTAATTGCCCACAAACAGAAATGCACTTTTTTTCTCCCAGAAAGATGATGCTCGTGGCATACCTACGACGTTGCATGACAATTTAAGTCAAGTATTAATTTTAGTCAAAGTATGATATATTTAGGGTTGAAGTGGGAAATCCGAAATTGTTAACTTCTGATATTTTCTGTGCCAGTGCTATGTTTCCCCTATGCTATGATGTGCTAATACTTTTCAGTCTATGTTTTGTTTCAGGACTGGGTTTTATTTGAATGTTAAAACCTACCAGCATGGCATTGTTTATACATCTCCAGTTCTTCCTCTTCGGTAGTCGCAACTGAGCTGAGCAATAGCCTACACTTGGCCGTCTGAGCCATGGAGCAACTTCAAATTGTGGTTGTAAAACTTGTGTTTTTGCACCTCCACTTTTTTACCAGCAAATTATTCAAATCCTTTGGATAATTTGTCAAATTTCACTTATTTGAGCTAGTCTGCATAAAAAGAAAAACGTATGACAATTTCATAAATGGTCAAATTGCATATGATATAATTGCATTTTGGAACCCCGTACCCCTCGTCGCCCTAAGATGAATGTTTTTGACCACGCTCCACTGCTTTGATTGGTGCAGCTAGAAATCACAGGTCTTGTTTATCTATTTTGTCCTGTTACATTTGTATTGGTGTTTCATTTAGTGTCCGATGCACTCGGGGTGTTTATATATAATTTGCGGCATTTATCATGAACAAGATCATTGTAACCATCTCACTTCCCCTAGCTGTGAGAACCATAGCATGAGCACGGGCTGACTTGGTGTTGCTGTAGTGCAGCCGACTAGTCAGCCAGCAGCCTACCAAACGTTGCATCATGTCCATTACACTGTCGAAAAACACGTCTCTAGTCCAAACCGTTCAATAGTTCGGCTATCCATATTACCGGAGCTTCATCTTTATCTTTCTATTTCTATGGCAGATTCCGCAATTCATGCAAAATGCCAAAACTTTGGAGGTAACGATCGGTGGCAAAGTCAAAGATATGCCGACTTGTTTCACCTATCCATCTGTGGTGAAGTTGTCCCTAACTTCTTCTGAGAAATCCAGCTCCAGAACCAGGCATACCCAGCGGGCTAATCTTTTGAATACGTTTTAGCTACAACAGATAACATTGTCAAGCTAGATAAGGTTAGGATGCTAGCTAGCTACACTCACGGCTGTCAGTGCCCTACTTGTTGTTATTTCTCCACTCTACGTGGAAATCACCACAATGTTTCCACCCCCAAATTATGAATATGTATTAGCAGCCTGCGTCATTCTTCGGAGGTGGAACCTAAATGAGAATTTCTGCTGTGTGACTGGAATTATGTTGATGTAGGGACCTGCCCTCTGGTGGGGGCTTTAAAGAAAAACCATAGCAACCATGGCAAAACAGAAATATGTTTTGTCGACACCTTGCAGAACGTATCACCTCTTGCAAGGGCACACATAAATTACCGTGGAACTTCCACCATCATGGACTAAGCGGTGTTATGGAATTTTGTGCCTGCGGGCAGCTGGAATAGATTACCATGTGACTTTACGTCAATGACTAATTTCTTGGCTTCCTCTTTTAACTTGCACTGTGCAGAGTAAGCCTTGTCCGACTGTCATGCTCTTGTGAGCTAACATTGTGTTTCCCTACATGGATTCACAATGAGGTGAAGTGAAACGAAATAAGAGTGTAGGGGTCAGGATTAGAGGTCGATTTTTCAATACCGATACCCATTATTGGAGGACCAAAAAAAGCCGTTACCGACTAATCGGACGATATTTTTTATTTGTTTATTTTTTATTTGTTTATTTGTAATAATGACTATTACAACAATACTGAATGAACACTTATTTTACCTTAATATAATACATCAATAAAATCTATTTAGCCTCAAATAAATAATGAAACATGTTCAATTAGGTTTAAATAATGCAAAAACAAAGTGTTGGAGAAGAAAGTAAAAGTGCAATATGTGCCATGTAAAAAAGCTAACGTTTAAGTTCCTTGCTCAGAACATGAGAACATATGAAAGCTGGTGGTTCCTTTTAACATGAGTCTTCAATATTCCCAAGTAAAAAGTTTTAGGTTGTAGTTATTATAGGAATTATAGGACTATTTCTCTCTCTACCATTTGTATTTCATATACCTTTGACTATTGGATGTTCTTATAGGCACTTTAGTATTGCCAGTGTAACAGTATAGCTTCCGTCCCTCTCCTTGCCCCTACCTGGGCTCGAACCAGGAACACATCGACAACAGCCACCCTCGAAGCATCGTTACCCATCGCTCCACAAAAGCCGCAACTACAAGTCTCAGAGCGAGTGACGTTTCCGATTGAAATGCTATTAGCGTGCACCCCGCTAGCAAGCTAGCCATTTCACATCGGTTACACCAGCCTAATCTCGGGAGTTGATAGGCTTGAAGTCATAAACAGCGCAATGCTTGAAGCACAGTGAAGAGCTGCTGGCAAAACGCACGAAAGTGCTGTTTGAATGAATGCTTACGAACCTGCTGCTGCCTACCATCGCTCAGTCAGACTGCTCTATCAAATCATAGACTTAATTATAACATAATAACACACAGAAATACGAGCCTTTGGTCATTAATATGGTCGAATCCGGAAACTATCATTTCGAAAACAAAACGTTTATTCTTTCAGTGAAATACGGAACCGTTACGTATTTTATCTAACGGGTGGCATCCCTTAGTCTAAATATTGCTGTTACATTGTACAACGTTCAATGTTATGTCATAATTACGTAAAATTCTGGCAAATTAGTTCGCAACGAGCCAGGCGGCCCAAACTGTTGCATATACCCTGACTCTGCGTGCAATGAACGCAAGAGAAGTGACACAATTTCACCTGGTTAATATTGCCTGCTAACCTGGATTTCTTTTAGCTAAATATGCAGGTTTAAAAATATATACTTCTGTGTATTGATTTTAAGAAAGGCATTGATGTTTATGGTTAGGTACAGTCGTGCAACGATTGTGTTTTTTTCCCGCAAATGTGCTTTTGTTAAATCATCCCCCGTTTGGCGAAGTTGGCTGTCTTTGTTAGGAAGAAATAGTCTTCACACAGTTCGCAACGAGCCAGGCGGCCCAAACTGCTGCATATACCCTGACTGCTTGCATGGAACGCAAGAGAAGTGACACAATTTACCTAATTATAAGAAATTCATGTTAACAGGCAATATTAACTAAATATGCAGGTTTAAAAATATATACTTGTGTATTGATTTTAAAGAAAGGCATTGATGTTTATGGTTAGGTTTGGTGCAACGACAGTGCTAAATCATCACCCGTTTGGCGAAGTAGGCTGTGATTCGATGAGAAATTAACAGGCACCGCATCGATTTATATGCAACGCAGGACAAGCTAGATAAACTAGTAATATCAACCATGTGTAGTTAACTAGTAATTATGTTAAGATTGATTGTTTTTTATAAGATAAGTTTAATGCTAGCTAGCAACTTACCTTGGCTTCTTGCTGCCCTCGCGTAACAGGTAGTCAGCCCGCCACGCAGGCTCCTCATGGAGTGCAATATAAGGCAGGTGGTTAGAGCGTTGGACTATTAACCGGAAGGTTGCAAAAACAAATCCCCAAGCTGACAAGGTAAAAATCTGTCATTCTGCCCCTGAACAAGGCAGTTAACCCACCGTTCCTAGGCCTTCATTGAAATTAAGTATGTATTCTTAACTGCCTAGTTAAATAAAGGTGTAAAAAAAAAAAAACGGCCAAATCAGTGTCCAAAAATACAGATTTCCGATTGTTATGAAAACTTGAAATCAGCAATAACTAATCGGTCGACCTCTAGTCAGGATAGTGGATCAAGCTAGAGTAGGCCTTGGGTCAATTTTGCATTTCCCCCTGTAATGGTCAGGATTTGGGAGGGGGAAGCAGATCCTAGCTTCACCCCAGAGCTGCAATTTATAAGCAGGAAAAAGATAGCAGTTGATGCAAGGTTGACTGCAGCAGATGGGTACATTTTGCTGATAGAAAAAGCAACAAAGTGAGAAACGACTGCTGCAGCCTGATTGATGGTGCGTGTTGTCTATCTCCTAGCTGCCTTTTACACCAGCCAGTCTTTGATGAGCAGCACTTGCAGCATCTGTACCACATTCACAGTGAAGTGTAATATCTTGAGTCGTGGAACATCCGACTCACTCGGATGACGCATCCGGTGCTCGGGAGACATACGACTTTCTTGAAGGGTGTCATGAGGTAATTTGGTGGTGCGAGATCTAGCTAAAGAAAAAAATGAGTAATGAATCGAGTCACCCTCTCTTGCCCCATAGCTTTAATGATTTGTTAGTTGCTGCAACGTTGATGTAACATTTTCGTCTGGGTTTCCCAGACGACAATGCAACATGGTCTAAAATAGTTTCTTTATCGTCATAAGTAGGGGGGCATAGCTCCCAAGGCAGAAACCGACTTGTCCCTCCTAATTTAGCCACAATGTCGCACATCATCTGGTCTGCTGTGTTTGTCTCTCATTATGCGAGCTGGAATGTGGCCAAAGGCCATATTATGCAACACACGCACGCTTGATTTCCATATGAATAGAAACATCTACGCGTGTGCGTGCACTCCTACACACATAAAAAGCACACGGAAGGACAAACTCTGTGTGAACAATTTCAGGACATGCGTTTGTCTGCAAAACTTGTCATTGGGAACTTTCGTGTCTGTGAAGCAGTATGCTAATTTGCAATGCGTAATGATGAGGTGAGCCTATTTCTGTGTGTGGTTGTGTGAGAGAATCTCTCTCTCTCTACTATATTGGGTTATGGCAGTGTGAGTATGTTTGTGTGGGTCATTGAGTCATAGTCCTGTAAGTGCAGGGATCTCATCGAAGCACGAGGTGTCCAGTGTGTGGTCCATAACACTGCCAGTGCCAGCTGTGTGTGTGTGTGTGTGTGTGTGTGTGTGTGTGTCACACTACAGCTTGCTGCCAAAGATGTCAGGAGGACAGCATGTGACTGCATGGGATAGCATGTGATGCTTCTGTCTCCTCGCTCTCTATCGCTCTCCTTCAGACCTAAAGGTCTAGTAGGTGGAGAGCCTGTTGCTGGACCCCAGGAAGAGCAGCAGCTAATGGGGATCCTTAGTAAGTATAAACAGTCCTGTGTAGGACACAGTAGCCTGTCTCGTGGGTGTCTTTCTGGAAAATGTGTGTTCCTGTCACTGACACTCAATGGCATCCCCTCCCTCATCTCCAAGCACCAACTACAGCACTGTTGGCATTCATGAATGATAATTAAAATGACAGAACAAATACAGAAGAAAATTCAGAAAGTATTCATACCCCTTGACTTATTCCACATTTTGTTGTTACAGCCTGAATTCAAAATGCATTAAATGGATTTACCCAATAATGACAGTGGAAACAGGTTTTTAGACATTTTTGTAAAATTGATTGAAAATGAAAAACTTTCTCTCATTCTTCCTTGTGGATTTTCTCAAGCTCTTAAGTTAGATTGCGGACTGCAATCTTCAAGTCTTTCCACAGATGTTCAATGGGTTTCAAGTCTGGGTTTTGGCTGGGCCACTCAAGGACTTTCACACTCTTGTTTTGAAGCCATTCCAGCATTGCTTTGGCTGTATGCTTGGGGTCATTGTCTTGTTGGAACGTAAAACCTTTGCCCCAGTCTAAGGTTGTTTGCACTATGAAGCAGGTTCTCATCAAGGATTTGCCTGTATTTGGGACCATTCATTATTCCCTCTACCATATCCAGTCTCCCAGTCCCTGCCACTGAAAAGCATCCCGATAACATGATGCTACCAGCACTATGCTTCATGGTAGGGATGGTGTTAGACGGGTGATGAGCTGTGCCTGGTTTTCTCCAGATATAGCGCTTTGCATGCAGACCACATAATCTTTTGCTTTATGCTCTGTCGTCAACATACCTTTTCTGCAAATTCCAGGCGTGCTGTCATGTGCCTTTTTCTCAGGCCACGTTCCCATAAAGTCCAGATTGGTGAAGTGCTGTAGAGACTGTTGTCCTTCTGGCAGCTTCTCCCATCTCAGCAAAGGAACTCTAGTTTTGTCAGAGTGGTCATTGTGTTCTTGGTCAACTCCCTGACCAAGGTCCTCCTTGCCGGTTTCTCAGTTTGGACGGACGGACAGTTCAAGGCAGAGTCTGGGTAATTCCATATTTTTTTCAATTTCCCAATGATGGAGAGCACTGTGCTCTTGGAAACTTTCATAATTCTAGAAATTGTTTCATACCCTTCCCCAGATATGTTTATTCACAATTCTATCTCAGAGATCTCCAGACAGTTCCTTGGGCTACATGGTATCATTTCTGCTCTGACATGCATTGTCAACTGTGGGACCTTTATATAGAAAGTTGTTTCTTTCTAAATCATGTCCAAACAATTGAATTGGCCACAGGTGGAGTCCTATCAAGTTGTAGTGATATCGCACGGATGATCAAAGGACATGTGATGCACCTGAGCTCAATTTGGAGTGTCATAGCAAAGGGATGTGAATACTTAAGTAAATTGGATATTTCTGTATTTAATTTTCAATACATTTGCAAACATTTCTAAACATGTTTTCACTTTGCCATTATGGGGTATTCTGTGTAGATTAGGTGAGATCTGGAGCTCTGTCAGAGTGATCAACGGATTCTTGGTTACCTCTCTGACCAAGGTTTGGTCGGACAGCTCTAGGAAGAGTCTTGTTGGTTCCAAACTTCTTCCATTTAAGAATGATGAAGGCCACTGTTCTTGGGAACCTTCAATGCTGCATAAATGTTATGGTACCCTTCCCCAGATCTGTGCCTCGACACAATCTTGTCTCGGGTCTCTACGAACAATTCCTTCGACCTCATGGCTTTGTTTTTGCTCTGACATGCACTGTCAACTGTGGGACCTTTATATAGACAGGTGTGAGCCTTTCCAAGGATCTGAATACTTATATAAATTAGGTATTTCTGTGGTTTTTATTTTAAAATCTTCACCAAAAAATCTAAACCTGTTTCCGCTTTGTCATTATGGGGTGTGTAGATTGATGAGGAGTTTTTTTTATTTAATCCATTTTAGAATAAGTTAGTAACGTAACAAAATGTCCTCTCTCTCTCACATCGATCTCATTCAGCCTGGCATTAGCTCGCTGACCCCTAATCAATACGATCAGATTGACTCCTCCCACTGTCACGCTCAACACAAGCCCATTTCATGTACTGTTGATGACCCTCTATTTACACGTTTCACCGATCCTAATCTCAGACACCCAGAACTAAAAACGTGTAATTACTTCAGATGCTCGATTCAGTTCTTGGGCCAGACGTGTTAGAAAAGAGACTAGAATGAGGAGCGGAAACGGAACGAGGAGCTCCACCCCCTGTCTTTGCAAGGGTTGGGTGTTTAGCAACAAAACTGACGGGTGTGCAACTAAGGGCCAAAACAGATGGGGTTGGCTTAGACTGTTGACAACATGTAAAGTGTATTTCGTCTCCAAATGTTTACTGAAAACATAGAGATATTTGCACAATGAGCTATTGTTGTATCATACATTGTTAGTTAGCTAGCGAATGTTAGCCATATTATAATAGACATGACATCAGTCAAAATACCTCAAAACAAGACATGGTATCAATAACAAGATATAACGAGCTGAAACGAGCCACCTATGATTCCCCACAAGCCAGCATCTTGTCAATGTTGCTAGCTATTTGATTGTTCAGAATCATAACAACACACATCTTCTGGCCACATCGATGCACGCACATAATTTTCATGATGTTGTCAGCCAACCTGGCTATGGGCCAAATGTCCCCTCCCCTTCTGAAATTCAGAATATGCTAACACCTGCAAAATCATGATTTGTCAAAATGAACAGTGACAAATATGCGCACCCAAACAAAATTCCTTGTTAGTCATCACATCTGTCTGTGGACAGATGCTGCGATACCAGTTATGTTACGTACGTCTGTCCACGAGAGATTACACAGATCTTAACATCACCTGTATTGGTTAAATCCAATCAAGCCTAGCACATGTACATTAATGGAATCGTGCAGCAACGATTTCACTGCGATGCACGTGAAAGTTGATTCCTATAACAATCATGGATTGGCCACAGTTAACGGCGAGAGCACAGGCTTCATTCACATTAGTGTAAAGTTTGGTCTTGTCATCTGTTGGTTGTGGGTTATCTTGGCAGCGGTGACAGAGATGAGTGATTGTCAGAGGGTGGAGAGTGGGGCTGGATCAGACCAGTGGTGCAGAGATACAATTACTCCTGGTTCCCCTCAGTGTGCTAGCCATCTGCTGCTGGAAAACTGTTGTTCCACTCTGACAGTTAGCGGAGAGTCAAGGATGAGTGTCTGAGGGAGTGACTGATTGAAGAGGTGATGGGTGTGTAATTGCTTATGACGCTCAGAGAGGTTGGGATATGTTGGCTCAGCTTGTCTATGCTGGGCTTTTTATGGCACTTTGAGAGTCTGGGATAGTTTGACTGTGTGTGTGTGTGTGTGTGTGTGTGTGTGTGTGTGTGTGTGTGTGTGTGTGTGTGTGTGTGTGTGTGTGTGTGTGTGTGTGTGCACATGTGTGAATGTGCACATTACTTATTTTCCTGTATGCATTCATAGGTACTTCTGTCAACAGATATAGTGTCTTCCTTGTAGGCTTGAGCGGTATAGCTTCTTCCAAAATCAAGTTTTGCTTGGTAACAGCAGAGAATCTCCTCCTGGATTAAGAGCCTTGTTGTCTGATATTTGTTTTGTGTGTGCAGCAAACTGTGGTTAGCATTTTAATATTATGAGCTGGGATGTCTGTCCTGCAAATAGTTTTGTTCAGAGACTGTATAAAATGTTCGAAATGCACTCCTTAGCATTTAGTTAACATTCTCTATGGGATTTTACATGTACTTGTTAGCATTGCTAACCTTTGGATTACAATAGCACCCCTTGTGCTCGGTGCCGGTATTACCGGATATCCCGGTATGGCACAACAATCTGGATACCGCCAAGGTCTACTTCCTTACTATGTCTCTTTTCCCTAAAAGCACATAACTGTATATTCTTTCACATACTTCCCAGTTTTCCACCTCCTTCACTGTAGCTGTCTTCACAGGTCCAACAGACCTGAAATTCCAAGATCCAACCCGGGACCTAAAGGGTCCGTGTCCTAAATTCTGACTTTTGTCTTGGACCTGGGTCAGGTCTGATATAATTGCCACGTGTCTCGGGTATGTGCAATTAACAAGTATTTACCGACTGGACCCGATTGGACCAGTCTACTGTTAATTTACTGTTTGTGTGATGAGAACTGCGCGAGCTTGTTATCTGTGTTATCTGTCATTTAAGTTAAATTAAAGTTAGAGGAGAGAGGTATAGTGAAAAGAAGCTGACAAGGGGAACGTCCTCGAGGATTCTACAAGGTATCGCAAGTTTTCCACAGGAATGCTGGCCTATGTCGACTCGAATGCTTCCCACTGTTGTGTCAACAGCAGCATTGTAGTTCTTGACACCAACCATTGCGCCTGGCACCTACTACCATACCCCGTTCAAAGGCACTTAAATCTTTTGTCTTTCCCATTCCCATCTGAATGGCACATATACAATACATGTCTCAATTGTCTGAAGGCTTAAAAATCCTTCTTTAACCTGTCTCCTCCACTTCATCTACACTGATTGAAGTGAATTTAACAAGTGACATCAATATGGGATCATACCTTTCACCTGTTAATTTCTTGTTACTTACAACCTCATGCTAATCGCATTAGCCTACATTAGCTCAACCGTCCCGTGGAAGGGACACCGATCCCAAAGAAGAGTGACATCAATAAAGGATCATACCTTTGACCTGGTCAGTCTGTCATGGAAAGGAACTGAAATATGTCTTCCACATTTAACCCAACCCATCTGATTCAGAGATGTGCGGGGGTCTGCCATAATCGACATCCACGTCTTCGGTGCCGGGGAACAGTGGGTTAACAACCTTGCTAAGAGCACGTGTTCCTAATGTTTGTACACTCAGTGTAAACCTGATTTTAAAACTTTTTTGAACGTTTCATTCTGTTGAGCCATTTTCGTTGGTCAACTTAGGTTACACCTGTAATGTTGTGTATGCCGCAATATAATAGAATTACCGGTAGGCCTACTATGCTACTCACACTCAAACCATGAAAAGAAAAAACCAAAGAGAGCAAGATGCAAAACTTTATTTAATGCTGAAATAGAACCTGTTTTGTTTTCCCTATAAACAATGACTTGACACACTTTTGATATTACCTTAATAAAGGTAAGCAACTTTTGTGAAGGTTTGGTATAGTATTGCTATTATTAGGCTTAGCTACTGCAGGGCTATGAAGGCAGTGCACTCCAACTTAGTCCAGCAGTTGAATTTGAGGTGAGGAATAATGTTTTAGCCATACCAGAGTTACTCCTTTAATCTATCAATATAATGTGTGTCTTTTATTACAAGTATTTTGATCGAAGATTAACTAATTAACCTCCTGTATGCCTCTATCTGTATAGACTACTACTGCTATCTGACGAGTATAAAGAAATCCATGTCAATGTCGGGAACATGGCTGTGGCATATCTATATCTAACTCTTGGTCTCTCTAGGGCTAAGCTTCTCGCCCTTAATATATAGATTTTTAATTATGAATATCATGCAGTGGACGCCTATGCCTATATGCATGCAATGCCCTGATGCATTTAGTGCTTAAATCTCCGACAGATAAACCGTGAGGTAGACAATTATTGTTTTAGGAAAGTAAAAACCAATAAAACAATAGACTGTGAAGTTTTTAATATGCTACACATCGTAACACAACGGATTGTTTTTATTATTTGTTAATGTCAGTTTACGGACACAACTCTGGATCATTTGGACAATATTGCAGCGCCCAGTTGGAGGCTTCTTTCGCTCTCGCGTTCTACTCTCGGATCTGAGTAGGTCTTTAGGATCCGAACCAGCACGGGTCTGTTTTCCACGGTCCTTTTCAGAACGGGTCTGATTGTCCTCGGGTCCAGTTGTAACGGGTCTCTGTAAAAAAAATAATATATATATATATATTTATGCGATGCTGTTTTGAGATTGGATAAAAGTAGAGACTCAGAGCTAGAAAATGAAATATCATACACTGCAGTTGTGGAACAAAGGGAAAGGAATTCTGCTTTGAAAGTTGATCAATTTGTAACCTCACTTTTGAGAAAATAGCCCTGGAATGTTTTGGTACACCTACTGGAGAGCTCTTCTTTGTCTACATCCATTCAGCATCGTTCACACCCTCTTAAGACTTAGCCCAACCCATGTCTTTAAGGATTCACATGTGAGGTCATTTTGCTACACACAGTGAGTAGTTTAGTAAAAAACCAAAGATTTCAAGACTAAAGTGGGTAAAATTAGTAGCCTACAATAAGGAAAATCTCCAGGTAAAAATACTCTTTATCCTATATCCTAATCTGACTTTGGTGCAGGTCATGTTGTTCTTCAAATTACCGTCTCTGGTAAACACACACTATATCAAATCAAATCTAAGTTTGTGTCACATGCCCCCCCCCCCCCCCCCCAGCCACATCTAGCTAAGTGGATGGGTCACTATTGTCTAGATATGTTCATGAAATACAATAATACAGTAATCACCCCCCAGACACACCTGGCTAACTTGATGGGTCATGTAGTCATCTGGTGAATTGGAGTCTTTTGTTTAGACATGTAGCTAGCTAGCTAAACAATGAACCGGCATATTCCCAACTCATACTACTACCAATACAAACATATACAAAGCTGCAATATGAACCTGCAGGTAGCTAAAGAGATAACCAACTAGGTTCAATGTTTGCTAGTTCTAGCCTAATGTTAGCTAGCGATGAAAATGGATTTCTGATTCCAATAATGTTACTACACAGATCATCAGTGGTGCAAAAAGTACTCAATTCTCATACTTGAGTAAAAGTAAAGATAACTTGGTAGAAAATGACTCAAGTAAAAGTGTAAGTCACCATGTAAAATACTACTTGAGTAAAAGTATAAAAGTGTTTGGTTTTAAAAATACTTAAGTATCAAAAGTAAATGGAATTGCTCAAATATATTTTAAGTATTAAATGTAAAAGTATAAATCATTTCAAATTCCTTATATTTAAGCAAACCAGATGGCACAATTATTATTTTTTATTTTAGATTGATAGCCAGGGCATACTCCAACAATCAGACATTATTTACAAAGGAAGTATTTGTGTTTAGTGAGTCTGCCAGATCAGAGGCAGTAGAGATAACCAGGGATGTTCTCTTTGATAAATGTGTGAATTGGACCATTTTCCTGTCAAAATGTAATGAATACTTTTGGGTGTCAGGGAAAATGTATGGAGTAAAAATTACATTATTTTCTTCAGGAAGGTATTGAAGGAAAAGTTGGTAAAAATATAAATAGTAAAGCAAAGTACAGATACCCCTAAAACTACTTAAGTAGTTCTTTAATGTATTTTTACTTACGTTCTTTACACCACTGCAAATCATACATGTAACGTTAGCTAACAGTACGCTTTAACTTGCAATGAATATGACTTTCTGACAATTTGAAACTTATATATGAAAATGAACGCTTCAAGGCAGAGTGGAACCATTTTATCTCCGTTTTGTTTGCAGCTACATCTTGTTTGGTCAGTGTTGTGTCAAGTCACTTCGGCATGTGTAGAAAGTAGCCCATCACGTTTTCCAACTGATCTGTTGATAGCACCTGCTAAATTCAGGGTATCAATGTTGTTGAGAAAAGTGGCAAAACATTTGTAGGTCTCGACGGCTAACATATCTTTCAAACGGCGCGGTAGAAAGGACTATCAACACATACTGAGCAGCTCGCTTTCAAGACAGAAGCATGCTACATGACAGACCAATCCAAACTCATCTCCCGGCATGTCCAGCCCATTCAATCATAGCTAGCAGGAAGGTTCCTTCCTTTTTCTGTGGCTAAACCAAGTAGGCTCATAATTGAACAATTTTATTTGTATTTCCAGATTAAATACAATTTTTATTAAAGCACATGAAAGTTCACATGTTCCGGAAGGAATTTCTGCCAAAAAACACAAACAAATAAATGTTTACGTTCAAATGCCTCTTCTTTGAAGTAGTGACGTGCGACGTACACCTAGTTTCATGAAACAAATCACATATCGGGTCGGGTGGGAAAGCCATGGATCCATTTCGCAACGGGTCCAACTTTTTGGATCTGTGAAGATCTCTACTTCACCGTGGAGGAGTTACGTAATTGGAGTGAGGTGAGACCCCCTCATTATCCTCTTGTGATCCGCTCTCTCCTATCTGACAATGAACCTCGATCCATAACTGGAAATGTTTAGCTTTTGTGTAACTGCAGAAAAACATGGTTTCTCCCACTTGCTAGCTTTCTCTCGCTCTTTCCCTCCTCTCACTTTTACGCTCAATGTCCCACTCTCTCATTCTCTTTCACACGCAGTCTCCAGCTCTCCTTTCTCCCTCACACCCTCTTCCGTTCCCTCTCTCCATCCTGCTGGTTTTGTGGGCCTCAATTACCGCTGTTTCCCCACACTGAGACAACCATCTGCTACCAGTGGACTGACTCTCATTCTGACACACTCAGTTAGTGGGAAATTGTGTGTGTGTGTGTTCTACTGTGTATGTTGTTGAATGATGCTCTGTATGAGTGTGTGTAGGTGGTCTTTGTTGGCACCATCAGTAAAGAGGACCTGCCATGTTCGGTCATGTGAGCTCGACTGTACATTAAATGCATTTTGGGCTAGACGCCTACTTATGCACTATATGGCATTTGTGATGCACTGTCTCACACTCACACACACTATGGTTTGGTTGGCACATGTAAATACACACACCCTCTCAGTATAAAAATGCATAAGTCGGTAATTTCTCAGGTTTTTCCTCACACATCAACACCATAAAACACACACTCCACTCCAACCATGACAACACAGGCACTGGTTATCCTGTGCGTTGGTTCGCGAGTCCTGGGAGGGACAGTGACATCTTAGACGAGTCTAGACATGCCTTTGCCAGAGGTATTTATATCACCCTGTCTCCTGTGTGTAATCAACTGTTGTGGGCGCACTCAGCCATTGTCATCCCCATGCTTATAAAACCTAATTGACTCTGCGCCAGCTTAGAAACAGTGCAACTGAGCCAAAATAGATGCCATTGTATCGTCTTGCTTGCTACATTGTCTCAAAGCCAACATAGATAGGCTGAAGACTAGAGCAAGAGAGCCTAAATGGATCCCATACTCGTTGTCTCGGAGCCCCGCTAGACACAGTGCGAGGGAGACATCGTCATCCTCATCCACCTAAAACCCCATTAACTCAAGGCCAAGATTACCTGCAAATGGACACCACAAGTGACTTTCAGTACAATCACGACTGACCTAAAGCAACACGGCTAAGCTTTAAGCCCCAATCTTGACGAGTACTCTATGTAGTGACATGCTGAGCCAAAAATGGCTTCTCCATTGACACCTCCAGTGGCTTTGTACCAACTTGCTGATTGCAACAGCAATTGGAAGACGTTTTCTCCGGGCATCAGCTGAGAGCAGGCGCAGCATAGACCCGCCAGTCTCTACAAGAGTGATTCATCTATCAAGGGGGAAACTGTTAAACAGTTCAGGCGATTTATAGTGTGGTGATATGTAGATCTCCTGCGCGCTAGCTAGCCCACTCCCCCAATGCATGTGAGCAAGCAGTCTGTCTCAATCACAAATAGATGTTACTCTAAATTACAGAAACACCTGAATCCCCATCCATTTCACATCATCGTCTCCCTTAGCCAGTATTGTGTTTTCAACGTGAACTACTCCTATTAATTCCTCTGCTACCTCGACCCGAAGTGTCTGAATTCAAAGTCCACTGCTACTCCTATGACTCCCTTAGTTTCTTTTCTTCATATTCTGGGCTCGCCGACGCAATCTATCATCCTTCGAGCCGTCAGTGGGCTAATGTAGGCTCTAAAAGGAGCATGGCTGGATTGCTCTGTGTTCGAGGTGAGAGAGAGAGAGAGCGCTCTTCTCTTTAGCCGCCGTGAGAAGACAGGTACGTTAATGACACCTCGGGCACTCACGGGCACCGATAATAAGGTCTGAGTCACTGATCGCTCATCCCACACTCTCTAAATGGGAGAAAGAGGGAGGGGAGGGAAAGTGGAACTATGCGAAATTAGGGTGGGGAGGGAGAGAGAAATTGGGAGAGAGGGGTAAGGAGAGCAGTAGGGAGGTGGAGAAAGAAAGAGGGAGGCTAAGGATAGTAAACCTGAGGGAAGGAGGAATGGAAGTGAGGCAGAAAGGGGAGTCTGTAAGAATGAGAAGGGGCAGAGGTTTAAAAGTGACAGAAAGAGACAGGCAGAGGCAGACCGATAATGATCGAGAGAGGGGTAAAGAGAGCAGTAGGGAGGTGGAGAAAGAAAGAGGGAGGCTAAGGATAGTAAACCTGAGGGAAGGAGGAATGGAAGTGAGGCAGAAAGGGGAGTCTGTAAGAATGAGAAGGGGCAGAGGTTTAAAAGTGACAGAAAGAGACAGGCAGAGGCAGACCGATAATGATCGAGAGAGGGGGAGAGAGAGAGAGGGAGAGGCTGACATTCATTCTTACCTACTCCTGCTAATCACACTGAGCTGCTACAAAAGGAGCGCACCGTCCTGTTTAGAACCACTCATGGGCGCTCTCGCCCTAAGGCAGCAATGCACTGTGGGATTGAGGAAGTAGTCAGCCGCTGTCTTTGTAGGCTGCTGGTCTCATCACCACAAACCTGACCCTTGACCCTGCAATATACCTTCGAGGCATATAAAGAGGCTTTCTAACAGTATGTGCTCTGAAAAAACACTGTACTTGTCCAATGGAGTGGGATATAATGGAAGTGGATGAAGTGGAGGAGCCTACCCTATGGAATGTTATTGAACATGCCTGTATCAAATTAGAGAATTATTGGGATACCCATAGCATACACAAATGTGTATGGTATTGTACATGTTTGAGCCATAGAACAGTGTTTTCTCATGTCATGAACAGAGGACAACAGTGGACACTGTACACCGTTTGTGACCCATCCATGTTTTCTAAATATCCCGTCTCATTTGGCGCTGCATTAACTGCGGTTGCGACAGTTTTAATGGGGGGTTTTATGATTGCATCGTCTGTCGACGATGTTTAACAGCCAAACGATGGTTTAGCATATGGACTTGACTGCACCGCCGAAGTCTGGCAGCGCACAGCAGGGCAGCGCAGTGAGCACACAGCAGGGCGACATGCCAAAAGGCCTATTCCCTTATTGCCATAGCCGAAATTGTCAATACTTATGTGGTAGTTGGACTATTAACATAATGCAAGAGAACAAAGTAGATTGTAGAAAGTGCGGAGAGCATCAAAGCAGCGCAAAATGTCGGTTGGGGCCTAACGTGATCATAGGCCTTTTGCAGCGGACTCTTCGTTGGCTGGTTTGTTTTAAAGTCTTAATTTCCATTTTTCTTTCTTTAATCCCCATTCCATTTGAATCGTTCATGATCAACCATTGAATGACTCTCTAGGCCTAACCGTCCGAAAATCCCTCCCTGCAAACCAAACAGCCAATAATATAGGCCTACACACAGGCTACTGTCAATAAAAGGTGCAGTAAACGTTACTTTGATGAGTTAAACTTATAAACTAATATTTATATTGTCAAATCAGTGTTTATTAATGACCTTGAATTGCACAATCGGGCAAAAGCTCTAGCAGAAGCACTTTCAATAACTGGGAACCAAAAATAAATGAATGATGAATCGATGTCGGAGTTGTCACACAAATGTTATTTTGAATAGCTTACAAATTGTGCATTTATTTAAAAGTCGACAACAATCCGATAAAACAAATGATTAGTTAGCCTATAACATTCTTTATGACACTTGAATGAACATCGTCTTAGCCTAAAATCAAACGGGCCGATTATCCTTAGGCTATGCCTTTTTATCATTCGACCTGAAACCGAAGAACTGCCAAACAGGTGAAAAAGTGCTCCTCCTTCCCATCAATTTCTGATTTAGATAAGCTGGCTATACTATAATTGTTTTTTACTGTCTGAAACTGTCAGAAAGTAGCCTAAAGGAAGAACGAATGTCACAAATGTGCTAACCCAGATGATCAAGATAGAATAACAATAGACTACACTTGATACAGCTATAATATTTGTTTTTAAAAGGTAGACTAATATAACTGATATCAGATCATTTTTATGGACAAGCGAAACATAGCCCTACCAATTTTTGAAAATCATTCTGCAGCCTAGACTAGATACAAAATAACTAGGCCTAACAATGTTTTGTTTTCAACGATTTTGTAGCTTTTTTAGCAAAATAAGAAGAGTGACATTATGCACCAAATCATACTTCTAGTATAATCAATGTGCCCTTTTTATATTGCGCTCTTCCCGCCAATTGACCCCTCTGCGTAGCTTCCCCTCCCAAAGAAGAAAATAGACTATACAATCGTATATCAGTGATGTATGGACAGGACGATGTGTCATTCCAGACATCGGCCAACCCTATTGGCCACTATAAATAGCTGTTTTTAGACGGCCTGTGTCAGGTTATGTTTAGTTTGAGGGGCTGTGCGAACGTGCCTTTTGTGTACTAGTTTTGAGGTGTCCGTGTTTGCATGCGTGCGTCTTTGCGTGTGCGGTGTGTTTGCGTGTGAGTTGTTGATCTGTGTGTGCCCTATATATTTGTGGCGGGTCCTGACCACATCTTGGAATCTTAATATTCCGAGACGTGTGTGTGTGTGACAGGCCAGAACCCTGGGGACCCTCAGACACACACTCTATATGTAGAAACACACCCCTACTAACCTCCATACAACTCTACCTCCACTATTGGCTCTGGATCACTGCTGGCCATACCACCACACACACTTCTCAATATCTCGCTCACTCCTTGTTTGTCTCTTTAACTAAGCAACAAAACATTGTGTTTTTATAGTAAACCTAATTGTTATGGGTATGACCGTGTTATTGTCTGTGCGTGTGTCTGTGTGCGTTTGTGTCTGTGTACATTTGATACATCTGTCTATTTTTGAGGGAGTCAGACAATAGCTCCATTTTTTTATTTATTGATCTCACCATGGCAACAAGACATTCTCAAAGCGGGTTTGAGTAGTCTGGACTGTCTCGATAACTGAAATGGCACACATTAGCCACAACAAAATGTGGACCAAGTCAAGGACATCCAGTGAACAGCCCATTTCCTGAACCTGCGAAGTATTATGATTCGGGGTCTGAATATTGACAGATATTATTAGCAGAGGTTCAATGTGCTTCTGTGTTGTCAATAGACCCAATGATGACCCCGTTCATTTTCTGTCCTCAAACAGCGGAGGGTTTGAAGTTCAAACAGAATGTCTCTCCTTTTTGCCAGTGTTGAAATTCCTGTGTGCAAGTCTCCTCTCTACCGTGAAGATGTGTAGGAGCCAAATCAGGCTCAGAGCAATGTGGGCACATAATTTAGACTGGCTGGAGCCCGGGCATGATTTTCTGGATCCAGTGCTATTAATTCCAGCTATGTGACTGTCACTCCTCTACCCCTCCCTTTCTCCCTCAACCACCACCACACACTTGTTCTGTCTTGAATCCCAATGTGAAGAGGCTTCACATGAAGTGTTTCCATACTCTCACTCAATCCACTTTCTTCCCTGGGTTGTTATTGGACAAGTTCAGGTAGTCCCTGCCTGTTTCAGTACCTAATGAATACCTCCCTGGTCCTAGTCAGAATGTCACCATTGTGTACAGTCCGTTCCCCCTCCCCCTCTACTTGTCCAAGGCGGCGCTGGTTAAATAGGTTGGTATTTAAGTGGCTCTCCAGACCTGGCCTCCGTCTTAAATGGCTGCTTTGTATCATGCCAATACCAGAAGCGTCCTGGACAGGGGCTTGGCTAAGGGAGGGAAGGTGGAGGCAGCTCCATGTGTTCCACAATTCCACCCATTCACCAAAGGTAACTGTTACCTGAACTGTTACCCCCTCAACTTGGTCTCTGATGGGGGGAGGGATAGAGAGAGCGAGGGGTGAAGTTTCCGCTTGACATTTGATATAAGGACTTGCGTTGCGTTTTTCCTAACGGTTAATATTTGTCAATGGGGAAACTTCTATCCTGAGGGAGGAAAGAAAGAGGGAGGGAACACCAAAGTGTCAGTCTTCAAAGACCTCTTTTTAAAACACTCTGAGATTTGGTTGCCGTCTGGACAATTGAGCGTCCTGTCCGTCAAATGTGGGTTCCCCCAGCCTCTCCCTTGAAAGAGCTTCTAAGTTTGTCTGATAAGTTCAAGCTATTCTCGTGAATCCATGGTGTGTATGTGTGTGCTTGTGTGCATGTTTGCATGCTACCAGTCAACCCAGCCAGCCAAACTTTTAGCTGTTTCTCATTTAGCTGCATACCTATATCATTGTTAAGCAACAGCGTAATTGGTTCAAGGGGTACAGTTTTTTATCAATCATGTCAGAGAGAATATACAACACTTTTCTCCAAAACTCATAAACCTCAGGACAATCCCATATCATATGTTTTTGTATGTGCTAAGTGTATTGAGGTTACATAGGTCACAGTATGGGCTTCGAGCCTTGTTTTGCATGAAATCTTACAAGTGGTGTCCAATACGATCTATGACAAAGTTTCAAATTCATTAATTGATGGTTTGGTTCTTTAATGAGTGAAATCTATTCTCACAATCAATAGCCTCATCATCGACATTTACCTATGCTTTAACCATTGAAAGATCTTTCTGCTTTAATCGTTGAAGATGAGAATAAATAGCAGACACAAAACCTCTGGTCTCTGGGTGCCTTCCCAATCACCGGGTGCCTTTCCAAACTTGTACCCCATGGGACCCAAAAGGCACGAGGCGCTGACCGTAGTCTAAGATATATAAAGATTGACGACCCTGGCAAATCAAAACGAAGACGAAGTTCCTGAAAACTAACAGTTGAGTTGAATTTAATTTTTTTTATTTCACCTTTATTTAACCAGGTAGGCTAGTTGAGAACAAGTTCCCCTAGATTATAAAACCCCTTTTGCAGACCAGGCTCTAGACTCAAAAGGTTCTGTTTGTGCATTTTGAGACACCGTATTCAGTATACACTTTCTCAAAATAGTCAGAATTAATTCTAAGATAACTCAAGAAATCTGTCATAAATTGACGCTTTTGCCACTGTATTTTTCAATAAAAAAATGTGGATGAAAACAAGTCGTCTCTCATTGAATGACATCAAAGACTTTATTGAAGAATCCCTACTGCTGACCAATTACCCACGAAGGGGCGTAGCCCATAAAAAAAAATTGTGAGCCCAAACAGCCGAAAAAACCCTCGCCGAAGTCCAAAATGAACAAAAACGTCACCAAATGTCGTCATAATATATGCACATACTCTATTGACCTGTTTCTGCTGGGAAGCATGCGGACGCCTTTACCTTACCCCTATAGGTACATACATTACATGACCAAGAGTATGTGGACACCTGCACATCGAACATCTCATTCCAAAATCATGGGTATTAATATGGAGTTGGTCCCCCCTTTGCTGCTATAATAGCCTCCACTCTTCTGGGAAGGTTTTCCATTAGATGTTGGAACATTGCTGCGGGGGCTTGATTCCATTCAGCCACGAACATGAGTGAGGTCGGGCACTGATGTTGGGCGATTAGCCCTGGCTCGCAGTCGGCCTTCCAATTCATCCCAAAGGTGTTTGATGAGGTCAGGCCAGTCATGTTCTTCCACACCGATCTCGACAAACAATTTCTGTATAGAGCTCGCTTTGTGCATGGGGGCATTGTCATGCTGAAACAGAAAACGGCATTCCCCAGACTTGCAATAAAGTTGGAAGCACAGAATTGTCTAGAATGTCATTGCATGCTGTAGCATTAAGATTTCCCTTCACCTGAACCATGTAAAACAGCCCCAGACCATTATTCCTCCTCCACCAAACTTTACAGTTGGCACTGTGCATTCGGGCAGGTAGCATTCTCCTGGCATCTGCCAAACAGATTCGTCCTTCGGACTGTCAGATGGTGACACGTGATTCATCACTCCAGAGAAGGCGTTTCCACTGCTCCAATGGGGGCGAGCTTTACACTACTCCAGCCGACGGTTGTCATTGTGATCTTAGGCTTGTGTGCGGCTGCTCGACCATGGAAATCCATTTCATGAAAAGCTCCTGACCGAACAGTTCATGTGCTGACGTTGCTTCTAAAGGTAGTTTGGAACTCGGTAGTGAGTGTTTCAACCGAGGACAGGCGATTTTTACCCACTACTCGCTTCAGCACTCGCCGGTCTTGTTCTGTGAGCTTGTGTGGCCTACAACTTCGCGTATGAGACATTGTTGCTACTAGACGTTTCCACTTCACAATGACAGCACTTACAGTTGACCGGGGCAGCTCTAGCAGGGCAGACGTTTGACGAACTGACTTGTTGGAAAGGTGGTATTTTATGACGGTGGCACGTTCAAAGTCACTGAGCTCTCCAGTAAGGCCATTGTCTCCGTGTCTGTTCCGGTGCCCCTAACGGGCCATTGACAGTAGAACATCTGGATCTTTTGAAATTGTTAAATTGTTTGAATTAAGGAAGTCGTTAGTGAGATTAATAAGTGCAGGGGGGCCAGATGGTGAGAGAAAGGAGGGCCTCTGTAGCGGACAGATGCAAGCCCACCTACAGAGAGAAAACACACACAATTATCTATGTTGACATTGCCGCACAAGCTCACACACGCATACAGTACACCGTTGTAAATATACACTCGTACTGTGAATACATAATCATACTCCCTCATGCGTTCTATCTGCCACACACACACCAGTGAAGTTATGACCTTCTGAATGAAGGTACAGTGGTGGTGTTGTTGAAGGAGAGAGCCTGAGCTCTGATCTGGGTATACCCTAGGTGAACCTGGCACACAGAACAGAGCATGTACCAGTCCTCTGGCCAGCCCACACAGTCGGGGGGGGGGGGGGGGGTGTAATAGTGGGGCTGCTGAAGTTCATACTCACTCTTCTCTTCTGTCTCTCTCAATTCAATTTCAATTCAATTTAAGGGCTTTATTGGCAACGGAAAGGTATGTTTACATCGCCAAAGCAAGTGAAATAGATAAAAAAACAAAAGTGAAATAAACAACAACAAAAAATGAAAGTAAACATTACACTTACAAAAGTTCCAAAAGAATAAAGACAATTCAAATGTCATATGATGTGTATATATAGTGTTGTAATGATGTGCAAATAGTTGAAGTGCAAAAAGGGAAAATAAATAAACATACAACCTATATTTATTTACAATGGTGTTTGTTTTTCACTGGTTGCCCTTTTCTGGTGGCAACAGGTTACAAATCGTGCTACTGTGATGGCACACTGTGGTATTTCACCCAATAGATATGGGAGTTTAACAAAATTGGATTTGTTTTTTAGAATTCTTTGTGGGTCTGTGTAATCTGAGGGAAATATGTGTCTCTAATATGGTCATACATTTGGCAGGAGGTTAGGAAGTGCAGCTCAGTTTCCACCTCATTTTGTAGGCAGTGTGCACATAGTCTGTCTTCTCTTGAGAGCCAGGTCTGCCTTCGGTGGACTTTCTCAATAGCAAGGCTATGCTCGCTGAGTCTGTACATAGTCAAATATTTCCTTAATTTTGGGTCAGTCACAGTGGTCAGGTATTCTGCCACTGTGTACTCTCTGTATTGGGCCAAATAGCATTCTAGTTTGCTCTGTTTTTTGGTAAAATCTTTCCAATGTGTCAAGTAATTATGTTTTTGTTTTCTCATGATTTGGTTGGGTCTAATTGTGTTGCTGTCCTGGGGCTCTGTGGGGTCTGTTTGTGAACAGAGCCCCTGGACCAGCTTGTAGGTTATGGCTTTGTTATATGGAAGGTTTGGGAATTGCTTGCTTTTATGTGGTTGTAGAATTTAACGGCTCTGGATTTTGATAATTAGCGGGTATCGGCCTAATTCTGCTCTGCATGCATTATTTGGTGTTTTCCGGTTGTACACACAGGATATTTTTGCAGAATTTTGCATGCAGTCTCTCAATTTGGTGTTTGTCCCATTTTGTGAATTCTTGGTTGGTGAGCGGACCCCAGACCTCACAACCATAAAGAGCAATGGGTTCTATGACTGATTAAAGTATTTTTAACCAGATTCTAATTGGTATGTCGAATTTTATGTTCCTTTTGTGATTGTATAGAAGGCCCTTCTTGCCTTGTCTCTCAGATCGTTCACAGCTTTGTGGAAGTTACCTGTGGCGCTGATGTTTAGGCGGGTTGTATGTATCGTTTTTTGTGTGCTCTAGGGCAAAGGTGTCTAGATGGAATTTGTATTCGTGGTCCTGGGAACTGGACCTTTTTTGGAACACCATTATTTTTGTCTTACTGAGATTTACTCTCAGGGCCCAGGTCTGACAGAATCTGTGCAGAAGATCTAGGTGCTGCTGTAGGCCTTCCTTGGTTGGGGACAGAAGCACCAGATTATCAGCAAAGAGTAGACATTTGACTTCAGATTCTAGTAGGGTGAGGCCGGGTGCTGCAGACTGTTCTAGTGCCCTTGCCAATTTGTTGATATATATGCTGAAGAGGGTGGGGCTTAAGCTGCATCCCTGTCTCATCCCCCGGCCCACTTGTTTGTGTACATGGATTTTATAATGTCACAGGTTTTTCCCTCCACCACTTTCCATCAATTTGTATAGCAGGCCCTCGTGCCAAATTGAGTCTCAATCTTTTTTGAAATCAAGAAAGCATGAGAAGACTTTACCTTTTGTTTTGGTTTGTTTGTCAGTTAAGGTGTGCAGGGTGAATAGGTGGTCTGTTGTACGGTAATTTGGTAAAAAGCCAATTTGACATGTGCTCAGTACATTGTTTTCACTGAGGAAATGTACGAGTCTGCTGTTAATGATAATGCAGATTTTCCCAAGGTTGCTGTTGACGCACATCCCACGGTAGTTATTGGGGTTAAATTTGTCTCCACTTTTGTGGATTGGGGTGATCAGTCCTTGGTTCCAAATATTGGGGACGATGACCAGAGCTGAGGATGATGTTAAGAGTTTAAGTATAGCCAATTTGAGTTCTGTATATTTTATAATTTAATTTGGGATACAATCAACACCACAGGCCTATTTGGTTTGTATTTTGTCCTGTAGTTCATTAAATGTAATTGGAGAATCCAGTGGGTTCTGGTAGTCTTTAATAGTTGAAGTGGTTTATCCATAGATCTCCATTTTGAATAGATGACTCTTCATATTGTTTGTTTCGAGTTTTCTAATTTCCCCAGAAGTGGTTAGATTCTATGGATTCAACTACATTGAGCTGATTTCTGACTTGCTGTTCCTTCTTTTTCCGTAGCGTATATCTGTATTGTTTTCGTGATTCACCATAGTGAAGCCGTAGGCTCAGGTTTTCTGGGTCTCTATGTTTTTGGTTGGATAGGTTTCTCAATTTCTTTCTTAGATTTGTGCATTCTTCATCAAACCATTTGTCATTGTTCTTAATTTTCTTAGGTTGTCTGCTTGACATTTTTAGATTTGATATGGAAGTTGAGAGGTCAAATATACTGTTTTCTATTCCCAGGTTTACACCTTCACTATTACAGTGAAACATTTTGTCCAGGAAATTGTCTAGAAGGGATTGAATTTGTTGTTGCCTAATAGTTTTTTTGTAGATTTCCACACTACTCTCTTGCATCTATAGCATTTCTTAATATTATTCAGCTCCTGTGGCTTTGATGCCTCATGATTTGAGCAAGGCTTTGTTCAAGTAGTGTTATTTTGCTGTGATTTTGATAGGGGTGTCAATGGACTGACTGTGAACGCTCTAAGAGACTCTGGGTTGAGGTCAGTGTTAAAGTGGTCTACAGTACTACTATATGCGTACCTACCATAGGAGTCCCCTCGAAGCCTACCATTGACTGTACGTACCCAGCGTCCGACAGAGCTGCAGGAGTTGTGACCCGTTTTTGTTGGTTATGTTGTCGTAGTTGTGTCTAGGGGGGCATATGGGGGAGGGAATGTTGACCCCTCCAGGTAGGTGTTGTCTCCCTGTGTGCTGAGGGTGTCAGGTTCTTGTCCAGTTCTGGCATTTAGGTGCTGGGGCTACGGTTGAGGTTGACGTACTTTAGGGTCCTGGCAAAAGTTGGGATGGCTGCCTTGTAGTGGTGGACCTGGTCGTAAAGGCTGTTCAAGTCCAGGGTGGAGTGGTGGGCCAGGTAGACAGGATTTGAGGCACAGTCTAGCGAAATGCTTGCATTCACCCGCTGTATGGTGGCAGGGTGAAAGTATTTTTGTGGTAGCAGGGTGGAGATAACCACTCATACATTGGGGAAAGTGGAAGAAGCTTTTTTCAATTACTCCCTTGAGTGCTGTGGCCATCCTTTCCTGCTGGTCCCTAAGGTCATTTGTGCCCGTCCGTGTGTATTATGATGTAGCTGGGGGACCCTAGTCTGTCCTCTGACAACAGCTCCAGGGCATGCCTAGTGTTTGTGCACCAGAGCTTAGCCACTTTGTGTTTGGGGGAAAGTTTTTCCTCTTGAATGTATTTGCCATTTGAGTCAATGAGGAGCACAATCTCTGGCTTTTGTGTGTGTCCTCAGTGGATGTGTGGGGGTTGTCAAGAGAGCAATCAGGGGAGCTGACGGGGGTTGTTAGGAGGGGGTGAAGTCTGTTGGGTTGGTGGGTCCTGTGTTGTCTGTCCCATTGTTGTGTTGGGGTCCGGGTCTGGGGTGGGCTGTTCTGCTGGCTTCTCTGGGGGAGTGTGAAGCACTAACCGAAGCGGCGGATCAGACTGAGTTGACAGACAAAATGTTCTGGTGCTCACCTCACTTAGAGGCTTTTACCCGCTAATTATCAAAATCCAGGAAAGAGACGTTAAATTCTACAACCACGTAAAAGCAAGCAATTCCCAAACCTTCCATAACAAAGCCATCACCTACAGAGAAATAAACCTGGAGAAGAGCCCCCTAAGAAAGCTGGTCCTGGGGCTCTGTTCACAAACAGACCCCACAGAGCCCCAGGACAGCAACACAATTAGACCCAACCAAATCATGAGTAAACAAAAACATAATTACTTGACACATTGGAAAGATTTTACCAAAAAACAGAGCATACTAGAATGCTATTTGGCCAAATACAGAGAGTACACAGTGGCAGAATACCTGACCACTGTGACTGACCCAAAATTAAGGAAATCTTTGATTTATGTACAGACTCAGCGAGCATAGCCTTGCCATTGAGAAAGGCTGCTGAATGCAGACCTGGCTCCAAAGAGAAGACCGGCTATGTGCACACTGCCCACAAAATGAGGTGGAAACTGAGCTGCACTTCCTAACCTCCTGCCAAATGTGCAGTCGTGAAACCTCTTTTTCAGTGGTGGGGGGGAGTGACTATCCTTGTCTGCAGGACAGTTAGAAGAGCTCTCTTTGATCGCATAAAAGTCCTGCTGGAACTGCATGAGGATACCCTGCACCATTACTGTTCCAGACTTGTAGAGGTTGACAGAGGTTGTTTAATTTCCTCAACGTCTAGTATTCTAAGTTTCCACCCAGGGCCAATACCCTCTCTTGACATAGTGTGTGCTCTTATAGCACTGTGCCATGCCAGGGGAGGGTCTGGGTGGAAAATTAAGTTGCTTACATTCCCCTCTTTGTAGCAGTCCGCAAATAGTGTCTCTGGATTGTCCTTGAGGAGCTTTTTTTGTAGTTATTCCTTGCGGTGTTGTTTTTAATATCCATGGGGTACTGTATTCTACTAACCTCTACATTTGGGTTGGGGGAGGGGGTTGTAAGAACTCTCTTGCGATTGTTAAGCTAAAGAGTTTTCACACCTCTCACTTCACACTTAAGTGCTTATTGATCAGGTCAGTTTCTTTCCTAGCAGCTTGGTGCTTTGTAGCCTTATTTATTATGCTTTATATAACAAAATTCCCTAGAGATTGTCTTTTACTTTTAGCCTTCAGAAATAGTTTCCGACTGAACTTTACTCACTCAGTGTTGTTGCGGATGGTATTTCCAGGTTTCGCTGTTTTTTCTGCAGGTTTTGGTTTGTTAGAAGTTTTTTTCTTGATAGTCTTTGGTAGTAATAGTGCATTCAGGTAATTTTGTCCGAAATCCAAGGTTTTAGGTATGGAATTGTGATTTGGATTGAAGGTTTTGATGTTGAGGTTAGTATCCTGTATAAGTCCAACTTGAATTCTATATTTTTTCAGGTGAACTCAGGAGCCCATGCTCCCTGTGTGTGTCTCTCTCTCTCTCTCTCTCTCTCTCTCTCTCTCTCTCTCTCTCTCTCTCTCTCTCTCTCTCTCTCTCTCTCTCTCTCTCTCTCTCTCTCTCTCTCTCTCTCTCTCTCTCTCTCTCTCTCTCTCTCTGTCTCTCTCTCTCTCTGTCTCTCTCTTTCTCTGTCTCTCTCTCTGTCTCTGTCTCTGTCTCTGTCTCTGTCTCTGTCTCTGTCTCTGTCTCTGTCTCTGTATCTGTGTCTGTCTGTCTGTCTGTCAAGAAAACTATAGACTATTACACTATTATATAACATTACCACAATTCAGACTATAAGTGTAGGCCTAATGAGAATGTCATTACAGTACATGTTTAGGTGTTTTTAACAGATGTCTCTTTACATTCATCAAACAACACACTATTTGGATGCAGGACTTATTGTGTGAGTGGACTAATGTGCGCGGGCCGCTTACAGGAGCGCTTTTTTGAAGTGATTATTTGGCAATCAGATGAAAACAATGACTGGCAGATCTGATTGCCTTTGCTCTATAACCAAGACTAGGCTTCTGTTGCGTATCTGCACGCTAAGTAAGGAGGAAAGAGTACCCTTATCAGCAAAGATCTTGAACAGCAGAGTACAGAGGAGAGAGTGAAGCAAATTGCCATTCATAATTATTATAATTTGTTTTTCAGGAGCCTAAATGTCTTGGTCCCTCTTGTTCTATTCCTTTCAATTCGATATGTTATTTTCCTCATTGACATTGCCAAAATCAATTCATTATTTGATTAGATTGAGCAGAAATGTAACAGAGAGAGCTTTAAAAGAACACTGTAAGTGTCATGTAAAGTATGTATGTCCCTCCTTCCTTTTACAGTACGTACAGTAGCACCACAAAAGAATAGTCTTTCAAACCCTCGTCATGATAAATGGTGTCCTATCGACACCTGCCTCTCTCACACTGTCCTGTGTCAGCAGCATGATATATGTGTGTGAACAGCCCCCCAGGTCCTCTGCAGTAGTTCTATCTTTATGGGAATTTGCTCTCACAGGCTTTGAGTAGAGGGAGGGATGGGGGGGGGGGGGGTGAAATGTCCACTCTGGCCACCGCAGCACTCTGGGTTCAATCTGCATCGACCGTCTAGCGTCTGTGGTCATCCGCGGTCCCCGGCAGGGTCAAGTGGTTCTGAGCTCTGACAAAACCACAATATGTGAACCCTGACCCCATCATCCGGGATCAGCCCCCCCCCCCCCCCCAGACTGCCATCGCCGCTGCTGTCTGTCTGGCTTTTCTTTTTTCTCTTGCTCTTTGTCATACATTGTTTTTCTGTATCTGTCGCTCACTTGTTTTCTCTCTCTATCACTCAATTGCTGTTTCTCGCTCTGTTTCTCACTCACTCATTTTCAAATCAAATCAAACTTTATTTGCCACATGCGCCGAATACAAAAAGTGTAGACCATACCGTGAAATGCTTACTTACAAGCCCTTAACAAACAGTGCAGTTCAAGAAGAGTTAAGAAAATATTTACCAAATAAACTAAAGAAAAAAGTAACACAATAACATAACAATAACGAGGATATATACAGGGGGTACCGGTATCGAGTCAGTGTGCGGGGGTACAGGTTAGAGGTAATTTGTACGTGTAGGTAGGGGTGAAGTGAAACTGCATAGATAATAAACAGCGAGTAGCAGCAGTGTACAAAACAAATGGGGGGGGGGGGGGGGGGTCAATGTAATAGTCCAATGGCCATTTGATTAATTGTTCAGAAGTCTTATGACTTGGGGGTAGAAGCTGTTAAGGAGCCTTTTGGTCCTAGACTTGGCGCTCCAGTACCGCTTGCCTTGCGGTAGCAGAGAAAACAGTCTATGATTTGGGTGACTGGAGTCTCTGACAATTTTATGGGCTTTCCTCTGATACCGCCTATTATATAGGTCCTGGATTGCAGGAAGCTTGGCCCCACTGATGTACTGGGCCGTACACACTACCCTCTGTAGTGCCTTACGGTCAGATGCCGAGCAGTTGCCGTACCAGGCGGTGATGCAACCGGTCAGGATGCTCTCGATGGTACAGCTGTAGAACTTTTTGAGGATCTGGGGACCCATGCCAAATCTTTTCAGTCTCCTGAGGGGGATTTCTTTTTGTCATGCCCTCTTCACGACTGACTTGGTGTGTTTGGACCATGATAGATCATTTGTGATGTGGACACCAAGGAACTTGAAACTCTCGACCCGCTCCACTACAGCCCCGTTGATGTTAATGGGGGCCTGTTCGGCCCGCCTTTTCCTGTAGTTCATGATCAGCTCCTTTTTCTTGCTCATATTGAAGGAGAGGTTGTTGTCCTGGCACCACACTGCCAGTTCTGACTGCCTCCCTATAGGCTGTCTCATCGTTGTTGGTAATTAAGCCTACCACTGTTGTATTGTCAGCAAACTTAATGATGGTGTTGGAGTCGTGTTTGGCCATGCAGTCGTGGGTGAATAGGGAGTACAGGAGGGGACTAAGTACACACCCCTGAGGGGCCCCAGTGTTGACGATCAGCATGGCAGATGTTGTTGCCTACCCTTTCCACCTAGGGGTGCCCTGTCAGGAAGTCCAGATTCCAGTTGCAGGGGTAGGTGTTTAGTCCCAGGGTCCTTAGCTTATTGATGAGCTTCGTGGGCACTATGGTGTTGAACGCTGAGCTGTAGTCAATGAACAGAATTCTCACAAGTGTTGCTTTTGTCCAGGTGGGAAAGGGCAGTGTGGAGTGCGATTGAGATTGCGTCATCTGTTGGGGCGGTATGTGAATTGGAGTGGGTCTAGGGTATCCGGCAGGATGCTGTTGATGTGAGCCATGACCAGCCTTTCAAAGCACTTCATGGCTACCGACGTGAGTGCTACAGGATGGCAATCATTTAGGCAGGTTACCTTCGCTTCCCTGGGCACAGGGAAGCTTAAAACATGTAGGTATTACAGACTCGGTCAGGGAGAGGTTGAAAAAGTCAGTGAAGACACTTGCCAGTTGGTCTGCTCATGCTTTGAGTATATGTCCTGGTAATCCATCTGGCCCTGTGGCTTTGTGAATGTTCACCTGTTTAGCGGTCTTGCTCACATTGTTTACCGAGAGCGTTATCACACAGTCATCCAGAACAGCTGGTGCTCTCGTGCATGCTTCAGTGTTGCTTTCCTCAAAGTGAGCATAAAAGGCATTTAGCTCGTCTGGTAGGCTTACTCAACTGTTGACTCATTTATACTTGCTTGTGTGTCCTATTCGGCCCGTGGGCCTTGTTTGGCACATGCACACTAGTCTATTAGCCACGTTATGACTTACTTGTGATCATTGCCCATGCTAGTTTGATTGTATTGACATTTCCAGCCTTAGTTACAGCTGCCCGCTTTTGTTCAAAATATTGAGTCATTGAAACTGAAACTGACCCCAAACAGTGCATCCCGAAAGGGTGGAGGCAGCAGCTGTGACTTACAACCTGGTAGCAATATTTTTTGGACTACCAAGAAATGTATTGGTGAATTATATTATGCATTAGTCTCCTAACAAGGCATTACTGTACGTCATGGAATTTTGAGTCAAATAGAACCTCATTTTAAAACCTCTTATAAAGTTGGTTTTGAAGCAGAAACTGGGAATTTAATATTTTTGACTGATATTATGATTGTCTGTTTTATCTGCAAAGTAGTTAAAACGCTGTCAGTTTCACTTGCAGTTGAATTCACTGATGCCAGCGCATGAGGCTGTAATTTCATAAAGCAGATGACTCAACTGTTGACTCATTTATACTCGCTTGTGTGTCCTATTGTCTTGTAGTAATTTGTACCCGCGTCTAAATCCTTTATCTTATAACTTTGACAACCAAGATGACATTTTCTGTAGGCTTCAGCAATGACCCACTGGGATCGAAACTTGGCATTGAGATTTTGCTTAAAACAGGTTTAAACTTTCGTTCCTGTAGAAGATTGAGTTAGTGCCATTAGTGATGATACGATACAGCGCATTGTGTGGCTCTTTTGTGTGGGTCTGGGAGGAGTGGTGTGTGTATGTGTCAATGCACTGCCGTTTGGGCGTGCAGCACGTTGGCAGTGCTTGCTGTGACGTGTAGTGCAGCGCATCGCGGGGGGTATGGTTGCGGGACAAAATAATTTGACAACCCAAATCATTGCATGGGCCCAGATAGAAATGTGTCATGGGGTGGATTTGTGTTTTACACGTGCGCTAGCCTATTAGCCACGTTATGACTGACTTGTAATCATTGCGTTGCTAGTTTGATTGTATTAACATTCCCAGCATTAGTTACAGTCGTCCGTTTTTGTTCAAAATATTGAAACTGAAACAGTGCATCCCTAGAGGGTGGAGGCAGCAAATAATGTACCAGGCCAGCTGTGACTTACAACCCGATGGCAATTATTTTTGGACTACCAAGAAATGTATTGGTGAATTACACTACATGTCCAAAGGTATGTGGACACCGGCTCATTGATCGTCTCATTCCAAAATCATGGGCGTTAATATGGAGTTGGTCCCCCCTTTGCTGCTATTATTTAAAATGTAACCTTTATTTTAACTAGGCAAGTCAGTTAAGAACGAATTCTTATTTACAATGACAGCCTAGTGCATTGGCTGGCTCTTGTGTTGGTCTGCCTTGTTCAGGGGCAGAACGACAGATTTTTACCTTGTCACCTCGGGGATTCGATCTAGCAACCTTTCGGTTACTGGCCCAACGCGCTAACCATTAGGCTACCTGCCACCCCTATTAACAGCCTCCAATCTTCTGGGAAGGCTTTCCACTAGATGTTGGAACATTGCTGCTGGGACTTTCTTCCATTCAGCTTCAAGAGCATTAGTGAGGGAAACCATTTCTGTATGGACTTCGCTTTGCTCACGGAGGCATTGTCATGATGAAACAGGAAAGGGCCTTCCCCAAACTGTTGACACAAAGTTGGAAGCACAGAATCGTCTAGAATGTCATTGTATGCTGTAGCATTAAGGTTTCCCTTCACTGGAATAAGGGGCCTAGCCCAAACCATGAAAAACAGCCCCAGACCATTATTCCTCCTCCACCAAACTTTACAGTTGGCACTGTGCATTCGGGCAGGTAGCGTTCTCCTGGCATCTGCCAAACCCAGATTCATCCGTCGGACTGCCAGATGGTGAAGAATGATTCATCACTCCAGAGAACGCATTTACACTGCTCCAGTGTCCAATGGCGGCGAGCTTTATAACACTCCAGCCGACGCTTGGCATTGTGCATGGTGATCTAAGGCTTGTGTGCAGCTGCTCGGCATTGGAAACCCATTTCATGAAGCTCCCGATGAACAGTTCTTGTCTTGCTTCCAGAAACAGTTTGGAACTCGGTAGTAAGTGTTGCACCGAGGACAGATGATTTTTACGTGCTACGTGTTTCAGCTCTTGACGGTCCCGTTCTGTGACTTTGTTTGGCCTACCGCTTTCCGGCTGAGCCGTTGTTGCTCCTAGACATTTCCACTTCACAATAACAGCACTTACAGTTGACCGGGGCAGCTCTAGCAGCAATATGATGAACTGACTTGTTGGAAAGATGGCATCCTAAGACGGTGCCACGTTGAAAGTCAATGAGCTCTTCAGTACGTTTGTCTATGGAGATTGCAACGGGTGTGGCTGAAATAGCCAAATCCACTAATTTGAAGGGGTGACCACATACTTCTACTGCATCTGTCAATCACTTTCATTGGCGCCTTAGAACTACTCTGTTGCATCTGCCTTGACGAAGAAGCCGAGCAGTATGGTTCCCTTTCAGCGCCCTCCGCTTCCCAACTGGAGATGTCTGCCATGCGCACTGGTGTCAGAGGTGGGATTAGTGGAAAGCTAGGCGTCATTCAATGATAAGGCCAGACAGACACAGGCATGACAACGGCAATGACGGGCTATACCATGTGGACACTCTCAGGAGGTGGTTTTGGAAGAAGCTGTGTGGCAAACAAGAAGGAATGACCCACAGGTCAACAGCAAGCTGTCGGTGATAGTAGTACGCCAGTGCTCTTTTCAACATCCTGTGTGCTTTTCACCTCTGACTACAGGGCTCCTGTCCATTTGTTTGACAGGAAATGTAGGTTGGAGTTTTTACATTTTTTTGTAACAGCCAAGTAGAGAACGCGGCTCCAGATATTAGCCTGCGGGAACTGCCGTGCCTGTGTAGCTTGGCCCTCGTTTACGTTGCGTAATTTGTGCATATTTGGTTATGAGGACTCGCAGGTCCGCTGAAAAGTCCTGTTTGGAGAGGCTGACTTCATAGGCCTCCCTGAGCACACATAGCCAACTCTGTTCAAACTGTTCAAACGTTCTGGAGAGTTCATTTTCACACCTGAGCCAAACAAGATTAATGCTTTCGACAGATGGTTTTTGACTCATAAAAGCACTGCAAAAGCTCCTTTTGTGAGCAGTTTGAAGTGTTGTATGAAATAATTCTCTCATTGTGTAAGTACTGAGTAACTCCAAGGTTGGATAGATAGCCTAGATGCAAGTCTGTTTTGGTATTTCCATATAGGGATTGTATCAACAGTGACTCAACAACAGACTGGCAGATAACCGGTCTGATTTATCATCTGTCTATAGCTATCAGAAACAAGACAAAACTCAGACTCTTCAGAACACACTTAACACACAGTTTATAAGAACGCCACACGCACAGGCTTCATCATAACAGAATAACATGGACAATGTCACAGTCCCTCACCATTGACTTACTACTATCGTTCCACTCTATAGTTTGACCTGTCGATGACCTCAACGGTGGTGGTTGCTGGGAATCTGTGTCTCTGTTGGCTGTGGGTCCCCATACCCGGACCAATTTAGACATAAAGACATAGTCCATATTGAGAGACAACAGTTCTGAGCTATGGTGTCACAATCAATATGGATTCAGAGTAGCGAGGCGAATGCCAATTTGTCCAAATAGTTTGATTCCGTTTTTACATCTTAACTATGACATTGTTGTTGCCTTGCATGGCATCCATATTAGTCATCAGCTTGGTCAGGGGTGCCTGATATTTGACAACACCAAGTCTTGTGGCCTAATGGCCCAGTTTCTGTGATGTAATGACCATTGGCGGTCTGGCGATTGATGTACTTGATATGATACTGGTGATGGGGTTTATCCCATTATGTTTTCCCCCACTGACTTTGTCCCTTTCAAGCACAACAGTGATCTCTGTCTCTGTCTCTCTGTCTCTCTCTATATCTGTGGTTCCCACCATAGATACAAATATTATGGGCCATGAACAGGGTTTAGGGGACGGTTGGGATCGGCCTATAATGTTGCGTCAGCTAATGCGTGGTTCCATGGTAAGCAGAACAGTCAGCGGTGTTACACCATCCAGTCACGCAAAGAATAAGGTTTGGACTGTGTTTGACTCTGACTCTGTCCCACCGGTGTTGACTGACTGAATACCAGATACAAAACATGTTTTTTAATGCCTCTACTTTGGCAGCATTGTCTGTTTGCTGTGCCTCATACTATCACGTAACAGTGAATCTATGTGTCCATGCACTGTCTTGAGAATGAGAGAGGGCGAGAGCTCACATCATCCATTCCAGACAGAATCATCACACGATAAAGAATAAGGATTCCCTGCATCAACATCAATTCCACGCATCCCTGATCCTTCATGTCTGTCAAGGTTGTATAAATGAAACGGCAGCATAAAATCCTGCACGCGCGCACGCACACTCGCATGTGAAGCATATTCGCTCTTCACGCATGGTCAGCCCACAGAGTCGGTGGAAACAGCATCCCTGTCTGTCTCAGTCCCTCAGTCCCTGCGGTGAGGGATTATGACAACGACATCCTCTCGAAAAGGAAGCCTAGTTACCTCCTCCGAGGCACAGCAACCCATCTAAATGTACTGTCCCAGGGTATGCCCAACAAAACTCTGTGACCTGAGGAAGTGAACAAGAATGGATAAAACTGCCTGGTCGAGCCTTTTTACACTCCATTTGTCAGAATGGGTCTTAGAGGAAAACACCCACAGGTCATAATTAAGAACAGCAAACCCCCTTGATACAATAGAGCAATGGATTTCTCCACAGATAAGTGGCCACAACAAGCAAGTCTAACTAACTCGCCCCTTTTGAAAGGAAACTGTGGCTCTATTTTCCTTTTAGCATTTGTCTGAGCTTGCGTTCTTCTTATCTTCATGGTTTGTGTAGTCTGTCTCTGAGGAGAGTACAAACAACAAACAGTAAACAGGAAGTAGGCCTATAAGCCCAGGCCCAATCATCTGCCCCCTTTGCTCCCTGTGGGAGTTCTAGGAAACTGAGTTTGACCTCCCCCCCGCCCAATGTTTTTCCCTCCCACTCTCTCGTCATTTATGTTCAATTAGCACCAATTATAGACTTGGTATGTTTACGTTACCGCTCGCTGTATATTAAATTCTAAATGGCAGACTAATTATGGAATGGAAAAGGTGTAACGCATAAGCAATTGTTTACTACTTAGGGAAAAGCAGTGGAAAGAGGTTAATAATCACAAACAAGAGGGGTCAAATATGCGCTAATGAATGGGAGGTATCCGTAAACACAATTGTTTTTAAAAGGGCACATGATACACTTACGCTATCATGGGAGTATTTTGGGTGGAGGAAGCCTGAAGCTAAATATGCCTTTTGCAAAGACCTTTTAGAGAGTCTGTAACTTCAGGAGAAGTCAGTTATTCTAGCTCAGTTTGTACATTAACGTCAGGTAAGGTACAGTTGTTGAATTTGGGAGAAGAGATTAGCTTTATGTTCAGTTGCATATTACATCTACAAGGAGGACATTTTCGCCTATTCATTATTGTTGGTTGATGCCGAGCCTAGGGGAGCTCTGACAGTTTGAGTGACTGACAGACGCCACTTTGGGCAACCAGAAGGGGGAGCTCATTGGAGGAAGATGGAGTCTGTCTAGAGAGGTCAGGCAGTCGCTGCTAGTCACTCAGTCACTTAGAGTGGATTTACATGGACTCAGAATTGACTCCGATTGGGACGATTATTATACATCTGTGAGATTTGTGGTTGGTTTATTGTGTATTGAAAGTGGACTATCAAAGTAAAGACTGTATAGGATTAAATAAAGGCTAATCCTGTGCACAAGTTGTCCTTTCATACTGCCAGTCCCTTTTGTAATAAGGTTATGAACTATTTTCACATGGGGTGATATGATGGGGAAAACAGGGTTTGATGACCCCTCTATGGGTGGGACCGCCAGTCCCTTTCAGCCATTGCCTCATGCTACCCCCTGCTACCTAATGCAGCTCTTTTCTACCTTTACCTCAAAGGCCTTTTATTGGGTTAAAATAATCAGTGCTATGATTGACATGATAACCAGGCCCATTATGGGGCACTGAACCCTCACTGAACCCTGCGCCATCACCATTAGATCAGGTTCCAGGAATTTCCATTTTGGAGGCACGCCCACTCCGTCTCCGTTTCGTAGAGTTGAGCTGTTGTTTGCCAGAGGAGCAGGTGGGTTGCCAGAGGGCTTCAGTGCCAGTCAAGCCAATGCCACCTGCAACCAGCATGCAAAACTGGCCTGCTCCCATTCAAATGTGTAGCTTTCATGCTTGATTGAAACTGAAATACAGTGCATTCGGATAGAATTCAGACCCCTTGACTTTTTCCACATTTTGTTATGTTACAGCCATATTCAAAATCGATTAAAAATCGAAATTATTCTCATCAATCTACACACAATACCACATAATGACAAAGCGAAAACAGGTTTTTCGAAATGTTGGCAAATGTATTAAAAATAAAAAACAGAAACCTTATTTACATAAGTATTCAGACCTTTTGCTATAAGACTTGAAATTGAGCTCAGGTGCATCCTGTTTCCATTGATCATCCTTGATGTTTCTACAACTTGGAGTCCAAGCTGTGGTAAATTCAATTGATAGGACATTATTTGGAAAGGCACACACCTGTCTATATAAGGTTCCACAGTTGACGGTGTGTCAGAGCAAAAACCAAGCCATGAGGTGGAAGGAATTGTCTGTAGAGCTCCAAGATTAGCGCTGATATCACATCAAGATGGCGCCGATGGAGATAGCAGCTTCTCTTCTAGTCCTTAGGAAACTGCAGTATTTAGTTTTTTATGTATTATTTCTTACATTGTTAGCCCAGAAAACCTTAAGTGTTATTACATGCATACATTTCACGGAAACATGGCCAGCTGGTGACATGCTGTCGGAGTCAGTACAGCCAATGGGGTTTTCAATGCAGGAATAAACATCTCTCCGGTAAGAAGAAGGGCGGGGATGTATGTTTCATGATTAATGACTCATGGTGTAATTGTAACAACATACAGGAGCTCATGTCCTTTTGTTCACCTGACCTAGAATTCCTCACAATCAAATGCCGACCGTATTATCTCCCAAGAGAACTCTCCTCCGTTATTGTCACAGCTCTGTATATCCCCCCCCTGCAAGTGATACCAAGATGGCCATCAAGGAACTTCACGCAAACTGGAAACCATATATCCTGAGGCTGCATTTATTGTAGCTGGGGATTTTAACAAAGCTAATTTGAGAACAAGGCTAGCTAAATTCTATGAGCATATCGATTGCAGTACACGCGCAAGTAAAACACTCGACCATTGCTAATTTAACTTCCGCGATGCATTCAAGGCCCTCCCCCGCCCTCCTTTTGTCAAATCTGACCATGACTCCATCTTTTTGCTCCCCTCCTATAGGCAGAAACTAAAACATGAAGCGCCCTTGCTTAGCTCTATCCAATGCTGGTCTGACCAATCGGATTCCACGCTTCAAGATTGCTTCGATCACGTGGATTGAGATATGTTCCGGGTAGCCTCAGACAATAACAATGACGTATACGCGGACTCTGTGAGCGAGTTTATAAGGAAGTGTATAGGAGATGTTGTACCCACTGTGACTTTTAAAACCTTCCCTAACCAGAATTCGTGGATTGATTGCAGCATTCGCGCAAAACTGAAAGCTAGTAGCATTTAATCATGGCAAGGCAACTCGGAATATGGCCTAATACAAACACTGTAGTCATTCCCTCCGTACGGCAATCAAACAAGCAAAGCGTCAATATAGAGACAAAGTGGAGTCCCAATTCAACGTCTCAAACACGAGACGTATGTGGCAGGTTCTACAGACAATCACAGATTACAAAAAGAAAACCAGCCACATCGTGGACATCGACGTCTTGCTTCCAGAAAAATTAAACAACTTCTTTGTGCCACCGACGCGAACGGCTACCAAAGACTGTGGGCTCTCATCCTCCGTGGCCAATGTCAGTAAAACATTTAAACGTGTTAACCCTCGCAAGGCTGCCGGCCTCAGAGCATGCGCAGACCAGCTGGCTGGTGTGTTTACGGACATATTCAATTAATCCCTGTCCCAGTCTGCTGTCCCCACATGGTTCAAGATGGCCACCATTGTTCCTGTTCCCAAGAAAGCTAAGGTAACTGAACTAAATGACTATCGCCACGTAGCACTCACTTTTGTCATCAGGAAGTGCTTTGAGAGACTAGTCAAGGATCATATCACCTCCACCTTACCTGTCACCCTAGACCCACTTCAATTTGCTTACAGCCCCAATAGGTCCACAGACGATGCAATCGCCATCACCCTGCACACTGCCCCATCCCATCTGGACAAGAGAAATACTTATGTAAGAATGCTGTTCATTGACTACAGCTCAGCATTCAACACCATAGTACCCTCCAAACTCATCATTAAGCTTGAGACCCTGGGTCTCGACCCCCGCCCTGTGCAACTGGGTCCTGGACTTCCTGACGGGCCGCCCCCCAGGTGGTGAAGGTAGGAAACAACATCACTCCGTTGACCACCAACACTGGGGCCCCACAAGGGTGCGTTCTCAGCCCCCTCCTGTACTCCCTGTTCACCCACGACTTCGTGGCCATGCATGCCTCCAACTCAATCATCAAGTTTGCAGACGATACAACAGTGGTAGGCTTGATTACAAACAACGACGAGACAGCCTACAGGGAGGAGGTGAGGGCCCTCGGACTGTGGTGTCAGGAAAACAAAAGAGATGATCGTGGACATCAGGAAACAGCAAAGGGAGCACCCCCCTATCCACATCAACGGGACAGCAGTGGAGAAGGTGGAAAGGTTACATATCACCGACAAACTGAAATGGTCCACGCACACAGTGTGGGGAAGAAGGCGCAACAGTGCTTCTTCAACCTCAGGAGGCTAAAAAAATGTGGCATGTCACCGAAAACCCACTAACTTTTACAGGTGCACAATTGAGAGCATCCTGTCGGGCTGTATCAACGCCTGGAACGGCAACTGCACTGCCCACAACCGCAGGGCTCTCCAGAGGGTGGTGCGGTCTGCACAACTCATCACCGGGGGCAAACTACCTGCCCTCCAGGACACCTACAATACCCGATGTCACAGGAAGGCAAAATGATCATCAAGTACAATAACCACCCGAGCCACTGCCTGTTCACCCTGCTTCCATCCAGAATGCAAGGTCAGTAGAGATGCAACAAAGCTGGGACAGAGAGATTGAAAAACAGCTTCTATCGCAAGGCCATCAGATTGTTAAACAGCCACCACTTTAAAAATGTAACACTAGTCACTAATAATGCCACTTTAAGAATGTTTACGTATCTCACATTACTTATCTCAAATGTATATACTGTATACTACAAAGCTATTGCATCTTAGCCGCTCTCACTGCTCATCCATATATTCTTATCCCATTTCTTTTACTAGATTGTGTGTATTCGTTTTTGTTGTTGGAATTGTTAGATATTACCTGTTAGATACAGCTGTGCTGTTGGATCTAGAAGCATAAGCATTTCACTACACTCGCATTAACATCTGTTAACCATGTGTATGTGACCAATAACGATTGTTTTGAGACAGGATTTTGTTGTGGCACAGATCTGGGGAAGGGTACCAAAACATTTCTGCAGCATTGAAAGTCCCCAAGAACACAGTGGCCTCCATCATTCTGAATGGAAGAAGTTTAGAACCACCAAGACTCTTCCTAGAGCTGGTCGCCCCTGCCAAACTGGGCAATCCGGGGAGAAGGGCCTTGGTCATGGGGGTGATGGTCACTGACAGAGCTCCAGAGTTCCTCTGTGGAGATGGAAGAACCTTCCAAAAGGACAACCATCTCTGCAGCACTCCACCAATTAGGCCTTTATGGTTGAGTGGCCAGACTGAAGCCACTCCCCAGTAAAAGGCACATGACAGCCCACATGGAGTTAGCCAAAAGGCACCTAAAGGACTCTGACCATGAGAAACAAGATTCTCTGGTCTGATGAAACAAAGATTGAAAATTCTTTGGCCAGAATGCCAAGTATCACGTCTGGAGGAAACCTGGCACCATCCCTACGGTGAAGCAAGGTGGTGCCAGCATGATGCTGTGGAGATGTTTTTCAGCGGCAGGGACTGGGAAACTAGTCAGGATCGAGGGAAAGATGAAATCCTGCTCCAGAGCACTTTGGACCTCAGACTGGGGCGAAGGTTCACCTTCCAACAGGACAACGACCCTTAGCACACAGCCAAGATAATGCAGGAGTGGCTTCGGGACAAGTCTCTGAATGTCCTCGTGTGGCCCAGCCAGAGCCCAGACTTGAACCCGATCGAACATCAGACTTGAAAATAGCTGTGCAGCGACACTCTCCATTCAAACTGACAGAGCTGTAGAGGATCTGTAGAGAAGAATGGGCGAAACTCCCCAAATACAGGTGTGCCAAGCTTGTAGTGTCATACTCAAGGCTGTAATTGCTGCCAAAGGTGCTTCATCAAAGTACTGAGTGAAGGGTCTGAATAGTTATGTAAAAAAGTTAGTTTTTTAAAACATTTTATAAACTAGTTAACAATTCTAAAAACCTTTTTTTGTTTTGTCATTATGGGGTATTGTGTGTAGATTGATAATCCATTTTAGAATTATTCTGTAACTTAACAAAATGTGAAAAAGTCAAGGGGTCTGAATACTTTCCGAATGCACTGAATGTGGAATAGTGCTGAGCAATTCACTGAAATGTCGGTTATTTTTTCGTTTTTTAACAACTGACAGTTCAGTTCAATTATTTAAATTCCATTTTGTTCAGTTTTTTCAGTGATCCAAATTCACACATTGCGCCATTTCTCTGGAGATGAATCAGATCAAACCCGAACAGTGCGGTGTAGTAGGGAGTTGTAGTTTTCCACAGGCCAATGTTCTTCATAGTTTAGCACAGAAATCGTGGTAATTAACTACAATGACCATAATCCATTGTGCACCTACTTGTCTGGTCTGTGTGTTCATTTTATACCTGCTACATTAGGTTCAGCCTGGTCTAATAGACTTGACATAACATAGTAAAAGTAAATCCAGAACACTCAAATTAGTATGATATGTTGCTTTTGGTATGGTTACATAAGACAGACGGATACTTAAGGCAGCAACTCTATAGAGATGAGATGACGACTTAGAATAAAGTAATCAAATAAAACAAAAGTAATCTTCACAACAAATGTGAATAAATGATGGTTAGTAAGTGATGACCAGTATTGTGCAGTCACTGCCATCATGGGACTTTTATTCATTGTTTTATTCTGTGTTACAGCATTCAACACACATAGTGCATGTAAGGTGTAAAAAAATTATCAAAAACCTAAACTTTAATAATTGACCCGGAACTGTACCGACCTCAAAAATCACAAATCGTGGGCCTCCCGGGTGGCGCAGGGGTCTAGGGCACTGCATCGCAGCGCTAGCTGCACCACCAGAGACTCTGGGTTCGCGCCCAGGCTCTGTCGCAGCCGGCCGCGACCGGGAGGTCCGTGGGGCGACGCACAATTGGCCTAGCGTCGTCCGGGTTAGGGAGGGTTTGGCCGGTAGGGATATCCTTGTCTCATCGCGCACCAGCGACTCCTGTGGCGGGCCGGGCGCAGTGCGCACTAACCAAGGGAGCCGGGTGCTCAGTGTTTCCTCCGACACATTGGTGCGGCTGGCTTTCCGGGTTGGAGGCGCGCTGTGTTAAGAAGCAGTGCGGCTTGGTTGGGTTGTGTTTCGGAGGACGCATGGCTTTCGACCTTCGTCTCTCCCGAGCCCGTACGGGAGTTGTAGCGATGAGACAAGATAGTAATTACTAGTAATTGGATACCACGAAAATTGGGGAGAAAAGGGGGTAAAAAAAGCACAAATCGCTCAGCACTAATGTGGGATGGATGGGTACTTTTCAAAAGTGTAGGATTGGGCATTAGGGTCTTACCACAAAGCCACTCTGTGGGGGTGATGACAGAGACAGTGATAGAGTTTTGTACTGCCAATTTCAGACTTAAGTTTGGATGTAGTGCTACACTTACAGGGTGTTATAGGGAAAAGAGAAAGGTAGCCAACCACTGGGCACTTAAACGAACTATAAAAGATGACGGCATAAGGTTGTTAATTTTATTACAGAGTAGGAGTATACAGAGCCAGCAAAAAGTCTTTAAATGTATAATCGCCACAAAATACAAGCATGCGGATTGGTTTCACCTTGCTGAAAATAGGCAGACAATTACCCTTGACATTTTTGTGTCCACTGAAGTGCATACTAAAGCTGTGTCCAGTTATTTTTGGTGCAGTGTGCACTTAGTTGTAACTTCCAAAATCATGTGTCTGTGGTTTCCAACGTTGTTTTGAAAAATCTTGATGATTAACTGAATCAGGCGTGTTTGTGCTGGGCTGGCGCGAAAGCCTGCACACACTGCAAACCTTGGGGATCAGGATTGGAAGGTTTCATAGCGTTGGGTCAGATTTTGGGTTGGAGGAACAGGCAAATACAGCTTACATAGGGTTTATGTAGGCTTTGTGTAGGGTTCTGTAGAGTTTATGTACTGTAGGTCCAGGTGTATTGAAGTTAGACCTTTTTAAAGTGTGAACTGTACTTTACCCTAATCTTATCACCACAGCTTTAGTGTGATAATCTTGTCACAGTCTCCACCAATCCTTTATAAGCTCTGACACACACACACACACACACACACACACACACACACACACACACACACACACACACACACAAAATAGGGAATGAGGCTACTCTTTATAGTAGCTTGTTTGTTGGAGGCTTTGTGATGGCTTAATACATACTGTCCTTTATTCTCCTTTGACTTCCTTTTTCATCAATCACCCATCCATTCTTCCTCCTCTGTAATACTATTCCATCTCGTATCCCCTCCTCCTCTCTCTGTAGTGTCTACTCTTCATCAGAATGCCTTCCTCTCATAGTTAACTGCCTCTGTCATCTCTCTGAAATGAGGGAGAGGGAAAGAAAGAGAGGGAGGGACGAGTTAGCTCTAACCCCCGGCTTCTCCTCACTTTGTCCAACCACAAGACCACGAGCAGCCACTTCCACACCGGAAGAGACAGGCCATTGTCAAAGCCCTTCTGCCTCCTGAAGCTCTAATTGCTGCTCCAATAACATTAACTGTCTACTTTTTATTGAGTCTGGCCTGCCTCTGTCTTCTCTCATCTGTGCCGATGGGTCGCTCCCGTAAGCACGTATTAGCCCCGGCCCATAAAGAAAATTAAATGTCATCTCTTTTAGCTGAGGGAGGGAACACATTTTGGGAGGAAGAGTAGAAGCGATTGAGAGAAGAGAAGAAGGGGATTAGAGAGGGTATGGAGTGATGAGGGAGTGAAAAGTGGGGGTAGAGGGAGAAAGGGGAGAGTGACGGAGGGAGGGAAAGAGTGATTGTGATGGGAGATCTGGTTTCTAAATGGGTTTTTCATGGTCTGTCTGGAGGACGGAGGGGTTGAGGGATGGAGTGGAGGATTGTGGACCCCCAAAACCCTTCACGCCCCTTCCCACTCTAGTCAGTCATTACTCAAACACACAGATCTATATAGGATCAGTGTACCCCTTCCAAAATCCATACCTTAACCTGGTAACAAAACACACCTTAGATCAGTGTCTGGGAGCAACGTCCTACTATCAACCCCCCACAAAACAGGCCCCTCGACAGTAGTAGCAGAGGAAGGCTTCGTCCTCTGAGACAGAAATCCCTAAATATTGTTCTACCCATAGTTATTATTATGTGCACCACGTCATCACGCACAGCCTTTTATCCGCAACAAGTCCATTTGATGGAAAACCATATCTGGTGGGGAAATTAGCATATTGTTTTTATGCAGAGTTTTGAATATTCGCATGAAAATGTGTCGCCAATTGAATGTAAACCTAGCTAGTGAGCTGGAAAAATGGCCCGCACTTTTCTCTATTCCTTTTTTTTCTGTCTATCTGTCACCCATTCTTTACCCAATGTAAAGCAGAAATACTTGAAAACGATGAAACATCGGCTCTAAGCCCAAGTTAAAAAAAAATCAAATTAAAAAAGGAAATTAAAATGGTTAAGGACGGGAGGGGAGCACTAAGGGGGTATTGTAATTACGGTGTGGTATTGAAATGGCGTTTCACCGCAGTTACGCTACACTTCACCCAGGCCCCACAGCACAGGACTGAAGTCCCTTGAGGCACTGGGGGTAAACTGTGCCTTTGCTACCTGCCTACTGCCGTGTGCAGGGAACCGCAGCGTTGCCTTGCCACCGGCCACCTGTGATTCACTCACTCACTCACTCACTCACTCACTCACTCACTCACTCACTCACTCACTCACTCACTCACTCACTGTGTGTATAAAACATTAAGAACACCTTCCTAATGTAGAGTTGCACCAGCCTCTTTTGCCCTCAGAACAGCCTAAGTTCGTCGGGGCATGGACTCAACAAGGTATCGAAAGCGTTCCACAGGGATGCTGGCCCATGTTGTGTCAAGTTGGCTGGATGTCCTTTGGCTGGTGGACCATTCTTGATACACACATGAAACTGATGAGCGCGAATAACCCAGCAGTGTTGCAGTTCTTGATGCAAGCTGGTGCTCCTGGCACCTACTACTTTACCCTGTTCAAAGGCACTTAACATTTGTCTTGCCCATTCATCATCTGAATGGCACACATACACAATCCAAGTCTCAAATGTCTCAAAGCTTAAAAATCCTTCTTTAACCTGTCTCCTCCCCTTCATCTACACTGATTTGAAGTGGATTTAACAAGTGACATCAATAAGGGAAATGCTTACTTACAAATCCTTGTGTAATAACAATATGTTTGTCAATCATATGTAGAGTATTATTTTGACCCTGAACAGCCATGACCTGTCATTGACCTCTTAACCTTAAGAACCCACCAATCGGAGTTGAGAGAAAAAGATCCTATTGATTATTCCCCAATGCGGAACAGAACTAGGGCAGAAGAATGTCAGCATTGTTTTTCATTATCTCTCTCGGGGCCTGTATGGAACGGGAAGGAGCTTTGTATACAGACCAACTGTACCGTGGACAGGAGAGGAGAGAACAGAGACTCTAGTCTACCTTTGTATCAACTAATCTCCTATCTTGGCAGCTGTATAGTCCCTCTGTGACTGTGGTCTGTATTCTACTGAGCTCAATCTGTTTGACATCAAAGGTGCACTATGGACCTTTTCTACCTGCATTTCTGTAGTCAACAAGGAATCAAATTCCTTGAGGGAAAAAATGTAATGTTGCTTGTTTACTTTATTCCAAGTTTTTTTAAGCTATATTCGTATTTTTCTTTGAAGTTATCCTTAAAAAGCTGCGTAATGAAACTTTACCTAACCAATAAGACACCCTTTGCATTAGGCAGTAGTTTTATCTTCATGACCTCTGTCTTTAAAATAGGATTTATTTAGCCAGCAATGTCAACATACATTCGTCCCTGACTGCCTCATAGTTGAATGCCTTGTAAAGGGACTCTAATAATCAATTTATATCCTTTCATTTCTCATTCGCTCCGTCCTATCATTTCCCATTCATTCCGTCCTATCATTTCCCATTCATTCCGTCCTATCATTTCCCATTCATTCCGTCCTATCATTTCCCATTCATTCCGTCCTATCATTTCCCATTCATTCCGTCCTATCATTTCCCATTCATTCGGTTCAGGGAAGCGACAACAAGGAAGGACACCGATGTTTTGAAAGATGAACCGCAAGTCATTATACTGCACCAAGCCAGATGAATGCCCCTCTTCAGCCTCTCCCTTTCCTTATACCCACTATCCCTTTTTCCATAAACCGCAGTTGCGTGTCTCGGTGGTTGCACTGTTTTAGATCATGTTTACATTTCCTGGAGTGTGTCCACATTCATGTTATTAGTTTTCTGAGAAAGGAGTACAACATTGTTGGTGTTAATTTGCCTAAGATACAAGCGTATCTGTGATGGTTTGGTTTATTTGCATTATACTATACAGGTCATTATTAACTTGAAGTGATTGGATCAAGGTCAGTTTGAACAGAGCCGTATAGCCTCCCTCTCAAGAACACAACGGCAGTAGGCCTACAGTATTTGTCCCGTATGAACCCGGTTTGAGTTAAATAACGAGTTCTTACTGTTTCCGGCTTGTCCTCTACGGATGTTTCACACATGCCCAGACTAATACAGACTGCCCAAATGATTTGTTAATGGTTAACTGACACTCTGTTGACATGGAGTAACACACGTATTAACTATCTTTAGCTACAAAACTACAAATGTTGCAGTTGACATCAAACTGAAATCATGTGTTCAGTTAGTTGAACACCAATATATAATTTGTAGGACACAAACATAACAAAACAAAAACAATGTTCAGTTATACAGTTTTCCAAAACTCCACTTCCCATGATGCATCACTCAGCCTTATGGAGGAGCAAGGTTTAAGTAGATTCCGTCCAAGCCCTTTCATGTCCCAGACTTCTAAAGGAATGACATTGTCTAACAAGTACAAGATGTGAGGCCGGGTCATTCTAAATGGGACCGAGGTTCGCGAAGGAGAGTTAACGAATGCAGTCATAAGGCTCACACAGTCACCCGAACGAGAGTATAATTAATGAACTCCATTAACAGAATCCCAAAAAAGTATTTTAATTAAAACGAGAGACATAACTTACCTGGAGTCTCAGATAGTGACACATAAGCTACGCTTGCTCTTTCACACTATTTCTCCACAGCCCCTCAAATGTGTCTCACTCCATTGCTTCCTGTCTCTCTCTCTTCCTGGTTATGATGTATTGGACCTAGCAGTAGTTTCTCAGAAGTGTGTGTGTGTGTGTGTATTCGCAAGCGAACCTGTGCATGCACATGCAATCGTGTGCTTGTGTGTGCATGTGCAGATTTCTGCAAGTATACTGTGCACATGCTTGTGGTCGTGCGCATAAGGGTGTGCCTGTGCACATACCTGCCTGCACCATACACTGTTCCCATGTCTCCCTTTGGCAGCATTCCCAGTGATGGTCATATGGCCATGTCATCTCAAGCCCTTCAGAGTATTGGTCTAATGTGGAAATCAAGGGACAGTGAAATACGGAGCACTCAGACATATTTGACTCTGACACGTATCGACCACTTAACTGTTAGCGACGCAAATTATATCCTTCTTTACCCATAACTACTGATGGAGGAAATTACACTTTTGAACCCTGTGATTGGCTGGCATATCATGAACTGCCAATCAGTAACCCATGAACTAACTCAGTGACCCAATGAGAGCTGTTAGCTATTCGAAGAGTTTCCATTGGCCCATATCCATTTGACAGCTCATAGAAATCCTATATAGGCCTATCTACATGTACCGTTAGTTAGATTCAGAGGCTTCATTATCCTTTTCATTATTCATGACCACACAGCACTTCACTGCTGGTTATAAAGTTATTGCTATTAATACGGTTAACCTTTGAACCTTAAGCATACAGTACCAGTCAAAAGTTGACACACCTACGCATTCCAGGGTTTTTCTTTATTTCTACTATTTTCTACATTGTAGAATAATAGTGAAGACATCAAAACTATGAAATAACACATATGGAATCATGTAGTAACCAAAAAAGTCTTAAAGAAATCAAAATATTTGAGATCCTTCAAAGTAGCCACCCTTTGCCTTGATGACAGCTTTGCACACTCTTGGTTGGCATTCTCTCAGCCAGCTTCATGAGGTAGTCACCTGGAATGGATTTCAATTAACAGGTGTGCCTTGTTAAAAGTTATTTTATGGAATTTCTTTCCTTAATGCGTTTGAGCCAATCAGTTCTGTTGTGACAAGGTAGGGTTGGTATACAGAAGATAGCCCTATTTGGTAAAAGACCAAGTCCATATTATGGCAAGAACAGCTCGAATAAGCAAAGAGAAATGACAGTCCATTACTTTAAGACATGAAGGTCAGTCAATATGGAACATTTCAAGAACTTTGAAAGTTTCTTCTAGTGCAGTCGCAAAAACCATCAAGCGCTATGATGAAACTGGCTCTCATGAGGACTGCCACAGGAAAGGAAGACCCAGACTTACCTCTGCTGCAGAGGATACGTTCATTAGAGTTAACTGCACCTGATTGCAGCCCAAATAAATGCTCCACAGAGTTGAAGTAACAGACGCATCTCAACATCAACTATTCAGAGGAGACTACGTGAATCAGGTCATGTTCGAATTGCTGCAAAGAAACCACTACTAAAGACCACCAATAATAAGAAGAGACTTGCTTGGGCCAAGAAACACGAGCAATGGACATTAGACCGATGGAAATCTGTCCACTTTTGGTCTGAGTCCAAATTTGAGATTTTTGGTTCCAACCGCTGTGTCTTCGTGAGACGCAGAGTAGGTGAACGGATGATCTTCACGTGTGGTTCCCACCGTGAAGCATGGAGATGTGATGGTGTGGGGGTGCTTTGCTGGTGACACTGTCTCTGATTTATTTAGAATTCAAGGCACACTTAACCAGCATGGCTACCACAGCATTCTGCACCGATACACCATCCCATCTTTGCGTTCTGTGGGATTATCATTTGTTTTTCAACAGCACAATGACGCAACACACCTCCAGGCTGTGTAAGGGCTATTTGACCATGAAGGAGAGTGATGGAGTGCTGCATCAGATGACCTGGCCTCCACAATCACCTGACCTCAACCCAATTGAGATGGTTTGGGATGAGTTGGACCGCAGAGTGAAGGAAAAGCAGCCAAACAAGTGCTCAGCATATGTGGGAACTCCTTCAAGACTGTTGGAAAAGCATTCCTCATGAAGCTGGTTGATGGAATGCCAAGAGTGTGCAAAGCTGTCATCAAGGCAAAGGGTGGCTTGTATAAAACTTTTTTGTTACTACATGATTCCATATGTGATATTTCATAGTAAAAATAAAGAAAAAGTTGTAAGTGAAGGAGTGTGTCCAAACTTTTGACTGGTACTGTACGTTATATCATTTTTCATTGAATACTTTCAGAACAAGAAATCTCGGGATCCCATAGCCTCTCAACTCTGAACCTACAACCGTTTCTCATTGAACTCCCCCAATCCTAACCTTAACCATTAGGCAAAACAGAAAACGGATCTTGGATCCGTGTCTGGGGGGAAACTTAATGTATTTCTGTCCTACTGTGGAAATAACCGAACTATGTTGTGGTTAGGGCTGTAGATTAATGGTTGTGTTCATCTCAGGTTGTGAGTTATCGGAGCGTAGTGTTTTTATCTGGGAGTGTGACGGGGACCAGGGGAGATAGCATGCGTTGGAGTCTAGAGGACATCTCACCGCTTGCAGAGAGAGAGAGAGGGCGAGAGAGATGAGGTTACTAATGCACATGGTTGTCTTGGATACCCTAATAAAGAATAGAGGATACAGGCTAATTGAAATCTTTTTTGAGAGCTTACTGTCAATGACATGATAACATCGTTCTCTGTACACCACGTAGCCTCTTTTTCAAAAAATACATTTCAAGTCATTTGTGGCCTTGAGAAAATGTGGCCCTACATATCGCATCTTGCCATTGTGTGTTGGACTTGCTAATGAAAGTGCTATCATTTAGAACAAGAGCATATGCATCCATAGCCACTAATACACACATTGCAGCCAAGTGAGCTGCATTGAAATCCTGTTAAATGTTATGGTCAGTATAAATTGGTAGTACAAATTGAGAATAGTCTCTGGCTTATACCAGAAACAAGGGAAGATGAGGTGATTGACATATGACAGAAAGTCATGAATTTGCTTGTTATCTTAATAGTTATTGTGTGTGTGTGTGTGTCTGCATCGGTGTGTGTGTGCCTTGAGCCTATTAGACTGCTCTTAGTAGTACTCTCCCCCACAGTGAAGCTCTCACTGTGAAACATGAACACTTAAGTCAGAGTGCAGTTTTTTACCCTGTCAACCTAGGGATGTGAACTGTTCAGTGTGTCACAGTAGAATCAGATCTACACACGGTGTGTGTGTGTGTGGTTTAGTAGAACTAGGACTAGAGTTGTCCTCTGTTCTGACTGATGATAACGGTCCCAGTGTTCAGTGAGGTGTGTGTGGTGGCCACTCACTGCTCTATAAGGAAGGGGAAATCCCCCTGCGGCAAGGGAACTACAAAAGAGGGAAGGGATGTTGAAAGAGAGGGATGGAGACTGGAAAAAAGGGAGTGAGGGTTCAAAAGGCAATATGGTGCTGGTTCATGGGGAGAGATAGTGAAGGAGAGAGACAAGATTCAAGAGGAGAGACTGTCAGAGAGAGAGAGAGACAGATTCAAAAAGAGAGGGGGGATTTAGTTCCTAAGTGTAGTTGGGAAGAGGGAATGTTCAAGAGAAGAAAGGGAAAGCATTGACCACATGGACTGTGACTGCGGTGTGTTGATCCAGCTGGATCTCTCCAAACCAATCAGAACCCCCGTTTCCTTCATCTCTGTCATCCTGGCCAAAAGCTGTGGTTTCCCTCCACACCATGGGGCTCCGGGTAGAAGTTGTCTTTAGGCACAGATCTAGGATCAGATTCCTCTCTCCATTTGCTAGCTGCAACCACAAGGGATTGAAAATGGGTCTTTGTGACTGGTGGTCCTTATACAAGTGTAGTGTGGTAATATTTATCATATAAATATAAAATATATAATGTAAAATAAAACATCATATAAAATAATGTACCGCACATTCGACCCGTGATAAGACACATTCGACCCGTGATAAGACACATTCGACCCGTGATAAGACACATTCGACCCGTGATAAGACACATTCGACCCGTGATAAGACACATTCGACCCGTGATAAGACACATTCGACCCATGATTTTCCTATTTAAAATGTTTATCTGACTCAAGTATTCTTTAATAACATTGTAAAATGTATGGATTCATATACAAGACATCAAGCTTATGTTATAAGGCAATACTGACATTAACAAAGCATAGTTCTAGGCATATTGATCCTAAGGTTAACTTACAGGACAAAGCATGAAGAGATGCCTACTAGGCCAGAAGCCTGGAAGCCTAGGTAATTAGAAAATATCATACAACGGACAGGATAAGAGAGAGAATAACAGGCCTTCATTCCATTTCTACCAGATCTGACTTGTTTGTATCCAAAATCAATTGTTGACCAATCCACAGACCAAACCAAAGGTAGTAAAACTGAGATATCCAATCAAACCAGCCAACATCCTCTGTGAAGGGCGTCACATCCATGTGTGATGACCTGAGGAGGGGGTGGGCTGGGTACAATGGACATAATACCACATTCCTTAGAGGGCAATTGCATACAATGTTGTCAAAGTTCACTCTGAACAACTACAAGTAACCACAGAGATCATCCATCCGTGTATACTGAACAAAAATATAAACACAACATGTAAAGTGTTGGTTTCATGAGCTGAAATAAAAGATCCCAGAAATGTTCCATATGTACAAAAAGCTTATTTCTCTAAAATGTTGTGCACTCATTTGTTTACATCCCTGTTCGTGAGCATTTCTACACCCGCAATAACAGCTGCTAAATATGTTCATGCGACCAATAACACTTTTTTTCTCATTTTCCAAGATAATACATTTTAAGAAGCTGATTCAACTGCATGATCATTACACAGGTGCACCTTGCGCTGGGGACAATAAAAGGCCACTAAAATGTGCAGTTTTGTCACACAACACAATGCCACAGATGTTTTGAGGGAGTGTGAAATTAGCATGCTGACTGCAGGAATGTCGACCAGAGCTGTTGCCAGAGACTTGAATGTTGATTTCTCTAACATAAGCCACCTCTAACATCGTTTTAGAGAATTTGGCAGTAAACCCAACCGGCCTCACAACCACAGACCACGTCTAACCACGCCAACCCATGAACTCCACATCCAGCTTCTTCACCTGCAGGATTGTTTGAGACCAGGCACCCGGTTAGCTGATGAAACTGTGGGATTGACCAACTGAAAAGTTTCTGCACAAACTGTCAGAAACCGTCTCAGTTAAGCTCATCTGTGTGCTCGTTGTCCTCACCAGGGTCTTGACCTGACTGCAGTTTGGTGACGCAAACGACTTCAATGGGCAAATGCTCACCATCGATGGTCACTGACACGCTGGAAAAGTGTTCTCTTCACAGATGGATCCCGGTTTCAACTGTACCGGGCAGATGTGTGGCGTCGTGTGGGCAAGCGGTTTGCTGATGTCAACATTGTGAACAGAGTGCCCCGGGATGGCGGTGGGGTTATGGTATGGGCAGGAATGAGCAACGGACAACGAATACAATTGCATTTTATCAATGGCAATTTTAATGCACAGAGATACCTTGACGAGATCCTTAGGCCCATTCATCCGCCGCCGTCACCTCACGTTTCAGCATAATAATGCACGCCCACATGTCCCACGGATTTGTAAACAATTCCTTGAAGCTGAAAATGTCCCACTTCTTCCATGGCCTGCATACTCACCAGACACGTCACCTATTGAGCATGTTTGGAATGTTCTGGAACGACATATGACGGCGTGTTCCAGTTCCCGCCAATATCCAGCAACTTCGCACAGCCATTGAGGAAGGGTGGGACTACGTTCCACAGGCCACAATCAACAGGCTGATCAAGTTTTATTTAATCTTTATTTAAATAGGCAAGTCGGTTAAGAACAAATTCTTGTTTACAATAAGGGCTTAGGAAGAGTGGGTTAACTGCCTAGTTCAGGGGCAGAGCGACAGAGTTTTACCTTGTCAGCTCGGGGATTCGATCTAGCAACCTTTCGTTTACTGGCCCAACGCTCTAACCACTAGGCTACCTGCCACCCCGCCGCATCATTTGGATGAGGCAAATGGTGGTCACACCAGATACTGACTGGTTCTTTGATCCACACCCCTACTTAAAAAAATAAGTTATCTGTGACCAACAGATGCATATCGGCATTCCCAGTCATGTGAAATGTATAGATTAGGGCCTAATGAATTTTTTTAATTGACTGATTTCCTTATGAACTGTAACTCAGTGAACTCTTTGAAATTGTTGCATGTTTCACATTTTATATTTTTGTTCAGTGTCGATGGCATAAATGTTCTCCTCCAGAGGACAAGGTTTAGATAGATACCATACGTGGGTACTATATAATTATTCTATCACCCATTCAATAGTCAGTCCTCTGGATACTGTAACAGAGATATCATGTAGTGTATGTGGACACCTGCTCATCAAAAACCTCATCTTATGGAGTTGGTCCCTCCTTTGCTGCTATAACAGCCTTCACTCTTCTGGGGCCTTGCCCGAACCATGAAAAACAGCCCCAAACCATTATTCCTCCTCCACCAAACTTTACAATTGGCACTATGCATTGGGACAGGTAGCGTATCTGCCAAACCCAGATTTGCCCAGTCGGACTGCCAGATGATGACGCGTGATTCATCACTCCAGAGAGCGCTTTTCCACTGCTCCAGAGTCCAATGGCGGCGAGCTTTACACCACTCCAGCGGACGCTTGGCATTGCGCATGGTGATTTTAGGCTTGTGTGCAGCTGCTCAGCCATGGAAACCCATTTCATGAAGCCCCCAACGAACATTTATTGTGCTGACATTGCTTTCAGAGGCCGTTTGGAACTTGCTAGTGAGTGTTGCAACCGAGGACAGACGATTTCTACATGCTTCAGCACTCTGTGGTCACATTCTTTGAGCTTGTGTGGCCTACCACTTCGCGGCTGAGCCATTGTTGCTCTTAGACGTTTCCACTTCCAATAACAACACTTACAGTTGACTGGGGCAGCTCTAGCAGGGCTGAAATTTGATGAACTGACTTGTTGGAAAGGTGGCATCCTATGACGGTGCCACGTTAGTCACTGAGCTCTTCATTAAGGCCATTCTACTGCTAATGTTTGTCTATCGAGATTGCATGGCTGTTTGCTTGATTTTCTACACCTGTCAGTAACGGGTGTAGCTGAAATAGCCGAATCCACTCATTTGAATTAGTGTCCACATACTTTTGTATATATAATGTACATTTTGGGGCTGAGTGGTCCCTGGGCATTGTCTTGAGCCATTTGCTATGCAGACGGTGGTGACAGAGAGCACAATTTGGGGCTGATCCTACACAAGGATGGACGGCTTTTTACAAACTCGTTCTTCTGAGCTTCTCACAAGTGCCTCTCTCTCTCTTGTCTCTCTCTATTTGTACTGTCCAGTTAGTGTCTACTTTTTCATCAGAATTCCTTCCTCTCATAGTTAACTGCCTCTGTCATCTCTTTGAAATGAAGGAAGAGGGAAAGAAAGAGGGAGGGGGGAAGAGAGTAAGAGCTAACCCCCACCTGCTCCTTCTCTCTCTCTCTCTCCACTATCCTCTCTGGTTGCCCTCTTTTCCCCTTCTATCCATTTTTCTCTGTTTAGTTGAGGCAGTTTTCTGTGCGTGTTTACGTCCTTTTGTGTGTGTGAGGTGAGTAGGACTGGCTGGCAGACTGGGGCGGGGTCTTGTGGTCTCTGAGGAATAGCATCTCCAGTGTGTTGAACTTTCCTGGACACAGACTAGAGGAACCGTACTGTAGGCCCCCGAACCAGACTGTAGGAAAACAGAAGGAGACTGTCTGTACTAGTTGGTGGAATGTTCCAGACTTGACTGAAATTATTTGTTAGGCTACAGTGCTGAATGTCTTTTGAATTAAATTACCTTAACGTTAGGGAATTATTTTCATATTGTGGGCGACAAGTTCAAAAGAACACCGATCTGTGCCAAACAATATTGTAAACCTCATAATCTGGCAGCGTGATTCCATATGAATGTTTGCACCACGAAAATGTCGCCCATGTCCAGTGTATGGACGTAATTCATGCTTTTACCCATAAATACCACCCAATAAGGTCCATCAATGGATACATGTACGCTGAGTGTACAAAACGTAAGGAACACCTTCCTAATATTCAGTTGCAACCTCTTTTGCCCTCAAAAAGATACTTAAATCTTTTGTCTTGACCGTTCACTCTCTGAATGGCACACATACACAATCCATGTCTCAATTGTCTCACTGCTTAAAAATCCTTCTTTAACCTGTTTCCTCTCTTTCATCTACACTGATTTCAAGTGGATTTAACAAGTGACATCAATAAGAGATCATAGCTTTCACCTGGATTCACCTGGTCAGTCTGTCATGGAAAGAGCAGTGGTTCCTAATGTTTTGTGCACTAAGTGTATATTTCTTAATTATTTGGACAGAGTTTTTTAAATTTTATATATATATACTTAGTTTTTTATTGAGGAACACAAAGAAAGGACAAATAAAGTAAAATATCATACCTTCATCACATTGACATCTTTGAATTAGACCTTTTTCAAGTACGAAACCCATTTTCCCCAGTGTTCCTGACCTCTCTCCTCTTGTGTTCTTAACGCAAAGGTCATACGCTCCATGTGATGTATTTCTTCTACAATATCTATCCATTGTGTCACTGTGGGAGGGTCTTTTTGTAGCCATTTCCTAGTGATAGCCTTTTTACTGGCTGCCAGTAGGACCTTCAAGAAGTACTTTTCTCTATTGTGTAAGTTATCGGGTATTTCACCCAAGTACAAAGAAATGAATGTTTGTTCTATGTCAAATCCCATTATTTTTCCAATGTTAGATCTTATTTCTCCCCAGTATGTTTCGATTGCGGGGCAGGTCCAAAAGATATGAGAGTGATCCACCCTCAATAGACCGCATTCTCTCCAACAAGGGTGTAGTGAGCCAGCCTGTTTTGATTTCAGTTTAGGTGTCATGAAGAAACGTATAACATTCTTCCAACAGAATTCTCTCCATGACCTTGAGTTGGTGGAGCTTTGTTGAGTCTCTAATATGTTCAACCATGTTTCATCAGTTATTTCAATGTCAAGTTCCTCCTCATTTCTTTTTAGTATAGTTTGTTGAATGTTTCTTTGAGGCTTGAATACCCAAGTAGAGATTTGAAATCGTTTTTTTGTTTCTCCCCAAGTTGTATGCGTTAGTGACTACTTGGATACATTTTTGAGGTGCCCGAGGGTCAATCACTTTTATCTCCCTTAAGAAATAGTGTCGAACTTGTAGGTATCTGTAAAAATCTTGTTTATCCAAGCCATGTTTTTTACTTAGGTCCTGGAAGTTATCTAGGTCCCCATTCCTTATAATTGTACTGAATGATGTGATGCCTTTCTGCGTCCATTGTTTAAATCTGCTGTCCTGTGTTGCAGGGATGAAGCTGGGGTCGTATACGGGCCAACTCAGCAGTTTGACCTCTCTGTCTAAATGATTTTGCTTAACTACCCTAAACAATGTCTTCAGAGAAATTCATCCACTGATTTTGTCTATTGTATATTTCTATTACCATGTCCTTATTTCCCAAAACTGACTGTATGGGTGTCTCTGTCAAAGTAGTCTCAATGTCTTTCCATTTGGATTTGTATTCTGAATTGCACCAACACACCAGAGGTCTCAATTGGGCTGACACATAATAATCTTTTAGGTTTGGTAAGGCCAATACCCCCCACAGTTTTTTGGTAATTGTAATGTTGTATATCTAGTTCTTGGTCTCTTACTGTTCCAGATAACCCTTGGTATCCGTTTATCCCTAAACTGTTTAGGTGTGATTTCTACGGGCAGTGATTGGAACAAGTACAGTAACCTCGGCAGGATGTTCATTTTGATTGTTTCAATTCTACTACTAAGATCTAAGGGAAGTGAATTCCACCTGTCTAGGTCACCATATATTTTCTTGTTGATGTGATCGTAATTCATGCAATAAAGTTTGGGTGTATCTTTTGGTAGATAAACTCCAAGATATTTAATGGATGAAGAGGTCCAGGTGAAGTTATACCTACTCTTCAGCTCTTCCTGTGGGGGATAATTATATACTAGGGCTTGGGTCTTGTGTACGTTAAGCACATACCCTGAATATGTTCCAAATGTTTGTAAAACATCCATCAATCTAGGTACACTTGAGCCTGGGTCTTTAAGGAGTAACAGAACGTCATCAGCATACATGCATATCTTATGTTCACTGCCTCTTATTGCTATTCCCTCTAAGGTTGGGTCCCGTCTTATTGCCTGTGCTAATGGTTCGAGGTACAAGGAGAAGAGCGTGGGTGAAAGATTACAGCCTTGTCTTGCCCCTCGCTCTAATTTTAGCGTTCGTGACAAATGTCAATTTTATCTTTATTCTAGCAGTCGGATATGAATACAGTGATTTAATGCACTCTATCACTTCTTTGTTGAAACCAAATCTTTCCATAACTTGGAATAGGTAATCCTATCCCACTGAATCAAATGCTTTTTCTGCATCTAGACTGATTAATATCGCACTTGTCTTATTCTGAGTAATGTGGTCCATGACATGTAGTGTTCTCCTTATTGTCCTGTGTCTGCCTATTTTTTATGAAACTAGTTTGATCTCCGTCAGTCAATTCTGGGATTATGTTCTCCATTCTTTTGGCTATTATTGATGCATATAGTTTATAATCCGTGTTAATAATTGCGGTAGGTCTATATGAACTGCATTCCTTCTTATCTTTACCCTCTTTTGGGATTACAGATATGATGGCCTCTCTCCATGACGGTGGGAGACCCCCCTCCCGCAGAGTCCAGTTAAAACAGGCCTTAAGTAGAGGTGTTAGTTGTTCTCTGAAGGTCTTGAACCATTCTGAAGGGAAGCCATCAGTGCCTGGAGACTTGTTTACTTTTAGTTGAGATATTGCTCTAGTAATTTCTTCAGTAGTTATTTCTGAAGTAAGTATCAGTTTGCTCTGTCCCAATTTGAGGGTAGATCAAGTGAGTTCAAAAAATGCTCTATTGTCTGTGTATCTGCCTTCTCTGGTTGCTTGTACAGATTTGTGTAATATGATTCAAATGCATTCTGTATTTCATCTAATTTGTATGTGATCTTCTTTGTTTTGGGGTCTTTTATTTTGAAAATGGTTTTCTGTGCTTGTTGTTTCCTGAGTCTCGTGCTAGTAATTTGGTTGCCTTTGAGCCTGCTTCATAATATCGTTGTTTCAGGAACCTGTGCTTTTTCTCTACTTCTTCTCTATAAATCTGGTCAATTTCCTGTTTTACCTTTTGAATCTCTGGTAATATAAGAGGGTCTTTGTATTGACTATGAGATCGTTCTAAGTTTCTTAGTGTTTCCTGTAATTTCAGCAGTTTCTGTGCTTTAATCTTTTTCTTGAGAGATGATGTGGCTATGATCTTTCCTCTAATAACCGCCTTAGCTGCATCCCACAATGTAGCAGGGGATACTTCCCCGTTATCGTTGTTCTCCAGATAGATGTTCAATTCTGTCTTTATTGATTCCTTGAATGCTGGATCAAGTCTCCATATAGTATTTCTTGGTTTGCTATCAAGGTGTAGAGTTAGGTAAACTCCATTATGATCTGATAAGTCGCTCTGCTCGATCCTACAATCCTTAAGCCTGTGTCTATCTGCATTGTACATTAAAAAGTAGTCTAACCTGGAGTATTCAGTGTGGCGGTCTGAGTAAAAAGTATATTCCTTATCTGTCTTGTGGGTGTCACGCCATACATCGAGCAGTCCTAGATCCTATTGATCTTTTTAGCAACTAGACTCATTTTCCTATTTGACTGAGTTGAGTTTTGTATGCGTTTCACCAAGTGTTCGTTTTGTAGATGACAGCATTTGAAAGTATATTCAAAGAACGTTTGACCCAGGTCTTGTCTCCATGGAAACCGGACTGATAAAGATGCTCTGCCAGACAGACCCACACACGCACAGTCTTGTACAGCTAACCTTGTGGGGACACACAATTCAGTCCCATTCAAAATCCTATTTTCCCTAACCTGTACTCTTACCCTTAACCCAAAAACCTAACCTTAACCCTAAACCTAACCCTAGCTCCTAACCCTAAAACTAACCCTCGCGCCTAACCCTGACCGTTAATGTAATTCTAACCTTAACCCTAAACCCCTTAGAAATACTATTTGACCTCTTGGGGATTAACAAAATGTCCCCAGTTGGTCACATTTGTGTTTACTATTCTTGTGGGGACTTCTGGTTAAACATGTCCACACACACTCTACCAGTCTGGGAATCAATTTGGCCCAGAGTAGACATTTTCACATCTCTCTAACTCAATATGTCCTTGTCACAATGAAAAGCAAAGGGAGTGAAAGCAAAGGGAGTGTAAAAAAAACAAACACAGGTGGGTGAAAAAATTGTTAATTGACAAGCTCAGAGGCTAGTCTTGTCCTGAATCCACCTGACGACTGGCCAAAACAAATCCATTTAGGATCTCAAATAAGGCTTGATTTTGTGCCAGTTTTCACACTCTTGCCTTATTCCCAACCTTGTAAACGTGGGAAGAACAATACGCAGCCCATTTTATTAAAATGCCCTACATTTGACATCTGTGTTACAGTAGTTTTCCCTTGGTTTTTCAAATGCAATTGCCGTTTTTTTTTATGAGCATTTTGGCCTTTCTCAAAGTCTTTCATGGGTACGCTCTCAAACTCTTCTCTCGCTCTCTGTTCAATGAGCTTTATTAGAACAAATGTTGACAATATTGGCAATGCAGTTTTACATATGCATTGTTTCTCTCTCCCTCCTTCGGTTTGACACAGTCTAAGGGGCTGAGGGAGAATTTGAGTGCTGCTAAGCTTTCCCCCAGCGTAGGTCATTAGAGAGAACAGACCGAAACTCTCAGATTGTTAAAGCAGCCGGGAGTTAGTTTTCCCCCCTCCCGGCTACCCCATTTAGGTTTTATTAAATTGGAAGCAGATAATTCCTTCCATTATTTTGTCCTCCACACTGTTCCGATGTGAATGGGGTTAGTTGGGATATTGCAATTTAGTCCATAACTTTTTGTTCTTTTTTCTCTCCTTTTTTCCATTTCTCAGCTTTCCGTCAGTCTCTTAGCTCTGTCCGTCTCCATCTTGCTTTCTCTCGTCTTCGTCTCTGTCTCTCACTGCTTTGTCCGCCTATCTCTCTCACTCTCTTCATTTCTTGAGCATTCTATGCAATCATATATACGAATACAACTTTAGGAGTTGAGGAGTTTGATGGATGATGGCACAACTAGAAGCTGCTCTTAGATTTGTATGGGAGGGCTCTATATCTGCACCTATAAGGTGGGGGGCTAATACTGGTCATTTAGTGTGTGCGTGTGTTGTCAGGCTATTTGTTCCCGCTTCTTCCTCACTCGTTTTCTGAAAATGTCACTGAGGGGTTTCTGGCTTGCTCCGATGACCTTCCCACTGATTCTTATTACCCTGTTCAATGGGTTCTGACTTGTGTTCCCTAGAGCATCAAATCACCCAACAATATTAAAGGCTAGGATGGATTTTATGAAGCATTTATAAAACGCTTTAAGGATTGATTGGTGTACATTAAACTTCCTCACATTTTGAGCGAATGTGATCAGTGTTTCCTTTGAAGGAGAGCTTGTTGTCGATGATGCTTCCTATGGTATTTGTAGTCTTCCACTCGCTCAATGATCTGTCCGTTAATCTCTAACGCTGGGATGGTAGGTTGGTCTCTTCTGAAGTCAATGACCAGGTCTTTGGTTTTGGTTGCATTGAGGTCCAGGTAGTTTTGACCATAGTGAAAACATCTGTGTTGCCTGCTGTTTCCAAAATTACTGTGTCATCTAGAGGTCGACCGATTAATCGGAATGGCCGATTTAATTAGGGCTGATTTCAAGTTTTCATAACAATCGGAAATCGGTATTTTTGGACACCGATTTGGCGGATTTTTACACCTTTATTTAACTAGGCAAGTCAGTTAAGAACACATTCTTATTTTCAATGACGGCCTAGGAACAGTGGGTTAACTGCCTTGTTCAGGGGCAGAATGACAGATTTTTACCTTGTCAGCTCGGGGATTCAATCATGCAACCTTACAGTTAACTAGTCCAACGCTCTAACCACCTGCCTCTCATTGCACTCCACGAGGAGCCTGCCTGTTACGCGAATGCAGTAAGAAGCCAAGGTAAGTTGCTAGCTAGCATTAAACTTATCTTATAAAAAACAATTAATCAATCAATCATAATCACTAGTTAACTACACATGGTTGGTGATATTACTAGTTTATCTAGCGTGTCCTGCGTTGCATATAATCGATGCGGTGCGCATTCACGGAAAAAGGACTGTCGTTGCTCCAACGTGTACCTAACCATAAACATCAATGCCTTTCTTAAAATCAATACACAGAAGTATATATTTTTAAACCTGCATATTTAGCTAAAAGAAATCCAGGTTAGCAGGCAATATTAACCAGGTGAAATTGTGTCACTTCTCTTGCGTTCATTGCACGCAGAGTCAGGGTATATGCGATAATAATACACGTTTTGTTTCCGAAATGATAGTTTCCGGATTCGACCATATTAATGACCAAAGGCTCGTATTTCTGTGTGTTTATTATGTTATAATTAAGTCTATGATTTGATATTTGATAGAGCAGTCTGACTGAGCAATGGTAGGCAGCAGCAGGCTCGTAAGCATTCATTCAAACAGCACTTTCGTGCGTTTTGCCAGCAGCTCTTCACTGTGCTTCAAGCATTGCGCTGTTTATGACTTCAAGCCTATCAACTCCCGAGATTAGGCTGGTGTAACCGATGTGAAATGGCTAGCTAGTTAATAGCGTTTCAAACGTCACTCGCTCTGAGACTTGGAGTAGTTGTTCCCCTTGCTCTGCATGGGTAACGCTGCTTCGAGGATGGCTGTTGTTGATGTGTTCCTCGTTCGAGCCCAGGTAGGAGCGAGGAGAGGGACGGAAGCTATACTGTTACACTGGCAATACTAAAGTGCCAATAAGAACATCCAATAGTCAAAGGTATATGGAATACAAATGGTATAGAGAGAAATAGTCGTATAAATACTATATTAACTACAACCTAAAACCTCTTACCTTGGAATATGGAAGTCTCATGTTAAAAGGAACCACCAGCTTTCATATGTTCTGAGCAAGGAACTTAAACGTTAGCTTTTTTACATGGCACATATTGCACTTTTACTTTCTTCTCCAACACTTTGTTTTTGCATTATTTAAACCAAATTGAACATGTTTCATTATTTATTTGAGGCAAAATAGATTTTTATTGATGTATTATATTAAGTTAAAATAAGTGTTCATTCAGTATTGTTGTAATTGTCATTATCACAAATACATTTTAAAAATCGGCTTTTTTGGTCCTCCAATAATCGGTATCGGCGTTGAAAAATCATAATCGGTCGACCTCTAGTGTCATCCTAGTGCTTAATGAACATCGTCTCTGGGTCTGAGCTCCTACAGTCGTTAGTGTTCAGGGTGAATAACACACGCGAGATGGCAGAGCCTTGTGGTGATCCTGTAGAGATGAGCTGCAGTGACCATTGAATCTGACCAGCAGGAGTCTATTTGTCAAGGAGAGAACCCAGAGAAGCAGATGTGGCTTGACATTCATGTTCTGCTGCTTTTGACCCATTGAGTCTGGACTGTAGAGAAATCCACACATACCATTGTGATGTACACTACCAGTCAAAAGTTTGGACACACTTACTCATTCCAGGGTTTTTCTTTATTTTTTACTTTCTACATTGTAGAATAACAGTGAAGACATCAAAACTATGAAATAACACATATGGAATCATGTTTTAACAAAAAAAGTGTTAAACATAGCAAAATAGATTTGAGATTCTTCAAAGTAGCCACCCTTTGCCTTGATGACAGCTTTGCATACTCTTGGCATTCTCTCAACCAGCTTCACCTGGTATGCTTTTCCAACAGTCTTGAAGGAGTTCCCACATATGCTGAGCACTTGATGGCTGCTTTTCCTTTACCCTGGGGTCCAACTCATCCCAAACCATCTCAATTAGCTTGAGGTCGGGTGATTGTGTTGGCCAGGTCATCTGATAAAGCACTCCATCACACTCCTTCATGGTCAAATTGCCCTTACACAGCCTGGAGGTGTGTTGGGTCATTGTCCTGTTGAAAAACAAATGATAGTCCCACTAAGCGCAAACCAGATGGGATGGCCTATCACTGCAGAATGCTGTGGTAGCCATGCTGGTTAAGTATGCCTTGAATTCGAAATAAAATCATTGACAGTGTCACCAGCAAAGCACCCCCACACCATCTCCTCCATGCTTCACGGTGGAAACCACACATGCAGAGATCATCCATTCACCAACTCTGCGTCTCACAAACGAATGCATTCCAGGTGACTACCTCATGAAGCTGGTTGAGAGAATGCCAAGAGTGTGAAAAGCTGTCATCAAAGCAAAGGGTGGCTACTTTGACAAATCTCAAGTATAACATATATTTAGAGTTGTTTAACACTTTTTTGGTTACTACATGAATCCATTTGTGTTATTTCATAGTTTTGATGTCTTCAATATTATTGTACAATGTACAAAATAGGAAAAATAAAGAAAAACCCTGGAATGAGTAGGTGTGTCCTAACTTTTGACTGGTACTGTATGTCTTTGGCTTCTCCAGGTGGGTGTTGGCAGAGTACAGTAGAGACAGAACTGCATAATCAACACCCCTGTCCTGCTTTAGGTAAACTGGAGTCGGTCTGTATAAGAGCATACCAGCTTATGTAGCTGGGGGACAATCAGTCTTTCAAAACTCTTCATCACTAAATGCTAAAGCTACAGGGTGGTGGTAGTCAATGTATCAGGATGGGTTGCTCTTTTTAGGTATTGGGCATATGGTGTTTTGCCAGCGTTTAAAAATCACACAGAAAACACTTCACAGTTGGTTATGGCAAACCTTTAATTGACAATCACTAATGTTGTCTGGCCCAGGTGATTTTTTTGTTTTTGTTTTGATTTGTCGTTTGTCGCAGCTTCCACATCTTTTGGTTGCACCACAACATTTGTTACCGTTTGTGACATGTTAGGTCAGAGATCAGCTCCTCCCTTTCATTTGCAAAGTCTTGTTGGTCAAATTTACAATAAAAACGGATTGCTACGTTCTACTGAATGATTTTAACTTTCTCTCTGTCTCAGGAGACTGCTACGAGCTTTGTATTATGCCATGCTCTTAGACCGCCCATGGCAGCTCTCAGTAAAGTATACAGGCGTCATTGAAGAGGTAGTGGCACTTTAACAGAAACCTGTCCCAGCAATTGATTTAAGCCGCCACTTTCAATACTAGTATCACTATAGTTACTAGATTCTCTACAATAGGATACTTCATTGGCGTTTTTGAGCCCATTTGAGTTACATTTCAGATAGAATGGACACTCACAGACACTGACAAATGGAGGGCCCCAAACCTTTGTTAGAGGTTGGAAAAATCTACCATTGCTTTTCCCCTTTTTCAAATTTTCTAATGGACTCTGCACAACTCCCGTCCCCAAGTGCTATTCTCAACACACTTTTGTTATTGTCGGTTTTTCTGTCTGTCTATCTGGAAAGCAATCTGTTAATGTCCATAACAGCCTCTAGATATGTGATCTCACAGACTTCGAGAGAATGAAGAATGGCCCTTTTGTGTTATTCTCATTCAGTTCTGTAGTCGTTTTAAATGTTTTGTTCAGCCATTTGGCTGAATGTTATCCCCTCCATTTGGTTTCATTCTAGTGGCTAGCGGTGCTTCTGTAGTGTCTGTGATTTCTGTGTACTCCTTCAATTAGGTGTTAACAATAAAGGGCTTTTTAAGATGTGTGGTTGAGCTAAGGCTTCAAATGTGGGGTTTTTTGCCTGAAAACAGTGGGGAGCCTATGGCCCACACTAGTTTAGCAGCGCTAGCTGGAAGCGTGAATGCCAGCGCGCAACGGTTCACTGTAGTTCAGGCTTTACTGCCGCGGGAAGAGATGGAGCCCAGATGTGTAATTACAGTAGCGCTGCTGCTTCAAATCCACACTACAGAATATCTGCCCTGGTACTATGACAGAGATGGGGATAGAGATGGAGGGGGAAGGGAGGGAAAAAAGGGTGGGGAGAGGGAGGTAGAGATAAATAGAGAGAGAAGGGGAAAGAGGGAGAGAGGGAGAGTGTTAATGTGTGTATGCGTGTCTGCTATTTGTCTATTCTCTGATGTGCTTACCACCTCATTTGAGTTTGATGACAGCTTGATGGATGGACACCTTTCTCACTTTCACCTCTTTCCCTCGCCTTCCGTTCTTCTCCCTCCTCTCTCTCTCTCTCTCCTCTCGTTGACCTTGTAAAGGGATGAGCTCACCAAGGCAGCTCTGCTGACGTCATCCCCAACCTGCGATCGCTAGACACCACAACCCCCTGAGGCCTTCAGCTTCAATAATCACATCGCTCTCCTTTAGAATCAACCACTCACACACAGTCCTTCACTCCAACTGCAGGGAAGATAAGGCAGGCGTTCTTCCGCAGCTAGCACATAACGTTCTGAGAACCATATGTTTCTTCGAGCTTGGTGAGAGCGTAGTGTTCCTAGCGCTATTTTGCATTCAACCTTCCCACAATTATCTGGGAAATGGTGCACAATTCTTGCTTTGGAAAATTCTCAGCACATTTTAAGATTTTTTTTTTTCTTCTTGTTATTTCATTACTTTAACAGAAGGTTTCCTAAAAGTTCAAACATGGTTACATTTAATTCTAGGGATCTTTTCCTACTGGTTTGACGTCAGGAATGTTCTCAAAAAGTTCAGAGAACATTAAAAAAAAAAGTGTTATTCTGTGGGAATTTCAGTACTTCAGTGAAACGTTTCCTCTTGGTTCTATTTAAAGTCATGTTATCAAATTACTCCAAGAATGTTGAGAGAACTTTCCACAAAAACCACAAAAAATCTTAAGTAACATTCAGAGAATGTTCTAAGAATGTTATTTAAAAACATGCATTCCATTGCCAGCATCAACAAAACTCTCTCTATCCTCTATTTTGTTGTGTGTTCAGGTGTTGGCTGCGCCCACTAAATGGCCACACACTGAAAAAATGAGGGGTTCAACAAGAGTTCTTCTAAGATCCTCAAAGTTCTTCGAAGAACCTTAGGGTTCTTGGCACTGAAAATGGACCCCAAAAGGTTCTTCCAAGAACCCCATAGGAGGTGGAGTTCATTGAGGAACCTCCTTGGTTGGAGGGGGTTCTTGCAGGAACCTAACTGTCCAACTGAAACATTTCGGTTTGAAAGAACAGCGGGTGCAGGCACTTAATTGAAAAAATGGAAAGATCTCAATTTAAGGTAAGGTTTGTCCCTTGTATGATCTCTATTCATATTGTTGTATGATGATACCATCTATATTTTCATATTTGTGACAATCTTTCTAAAACAGAAAATGGACACAATTCAATGGATATCAATCAACAACAAGGTAAGAATATGCACTGTAGGCTATAAGAATATGTTGAAGGCAAGCTCTATTGCGTGCAGATGACTAAACTGCTCACTTTTGTGTCTGTGGGTATACAGACGGGGAGGCACACAAAGGTATGTCATTTGGTATTGGTATGTTATGCAGGTCACAGATCACAAGGAATGTGAATGAAAACCAATACACTTTTTTCTTTTTCATTTCACAATCTCCACAAAAATCAAGGTATGAATTCTGCGTGTGCATGTTTTGTTAATCATCTGTATAATTACTATTTTTGGGATTCACAGACTTCACCCTCCCTACACCACTGCAAAATCATCCTGGATATGGAGAACATCAACACATTAACATCAACACGCCAGAGGATATAACCATTGGACTTGGGGCTCTGCTGGGAGTTTACCTCATTTTGATTTGATTTCTTCTGTTTTTGCCACTAAAATCATAATAACCAGAACTAAAATAGTGACTTATTATTATGATATTATTGTTCTTCAAAAGGTTCTTTGAGGATCCATTAAAATAGGTTCTGTGAAGAACTTTTAGGGGTTCCTCCACAGTTTCAGTTTGAAGAACCCCTAAAGGATACTCCAGGAACCTTTTTATTTTTAGAGTGCACCTGATCTTAATGAGTGCTTGTTTAATTTGAAATGGGGTCTGTTTGAATAGACAAACATTTCGAGCTGTGTCTGCATAAAAAAAACATGGCACGCTAGCAGTGGACTAGTTCCATGGATAGAGAACAAAAGATTATTGGTTTGAATCGCACTGATGCTGTGTCACAATAAAAAAATATTTGCCTAAGGAATTTAATTTACATGTGTCCTATCTGTGCTTGTAGTTCAAAAAAGTTTACCCCCCCCCCCCCCCCCAATTTTTTAAAAATTATTATTGAAACATTCAAAAACCTCCAAATATTCTAATAATTTACTTTCTCGGAGCGTTAATTAAACCTCCCAGGAAAACTTTCTGGGAACCATAGTAAAACGTTCTCCGAACTTTCCTGCAACCAAAAAAATGATTGTTCCCAGAACAGGTGAAATGTTAACTTTTGTTCTCACAACGTTTAATTATTTTATTTCCTGCTCTTTCTTTCTTCGTTCCATCTTCTTCCTTTCTCTCCGTCTTTCACTCCGTCTCTGTCTGGCCTGTTGTCTTCTCCACACTAGGGCCATGTGTTGTGGAGATCAAGGCCTGTTAGCAAGATTGAGGAGTGATCCAGAAGTTTCCGAGTCTGGTGTGTGTCTCTCATTTACACACACACACACACATGGGTGCACACATACACACTGAGTCCCCTTTTTCTGGTGGCAACCAGAGCATTGACCTCAGAGTTCCACATTGCTGAATGCAACAGTTGTTATTTTAGGGGTTTAGGCGCTCTGAAGTCCCTCTGTCTGCCATTTAGCTGATCTTAGATCTGTGCCATTGCAGTGGGTCATACTCCAAGCTCTCACTAGTCTCGTTAAAAGTTAGGGCACAGGGTGGTCATCACCTGCTTGTCTGACTATGTTCATGGGTTGCACCTCCGTTCTACAGATGCCACAGCCATATTGGTGCCCAAAAGTCCAGTGATGCCCAGTCATTCTGAACGGGGGCTAATGACCGTTTCGTCAAATATTACACTATAGTCGCTTGGAAATACGATGACGTAGGCAAATATTTAGTAGGAATCAACTTTGCCAGCATTAGCATGTCATCAAATTTACTTTAGACAAATGGCAATGTTTTCATTAGCTAGCAAAGTTCGTCAAAAATATCAAGCAATGCTAACGTTAGCTAGCAAAAATCTGATGGTCTCCCTTCAATCTTGGTTAGCTAACATTATACTGCATCTAAAGTCAATCTGGCGACATCACAATGATGACACAAGGTTTTCCTACTAATTATTTTCCTCCTTTTAGAAAAGTCATTGTATTTCCAAGCCACTGTCACGCACTTTTAATGAAATCTTCATCAGCGCCCATTGACAATGCACCGAGTAGGACGCTCGGTCGGGCGTCAGTCCTAAAATGATTGTTCAAAACAGGTTGCACGTTTTGTCACACTACTATGAATAGTGTTGTGTGCCATCTCGCGTTGTCATCCCATTTCGTGTGTCTGTGTGTGTTTTTCTATCTGCCTGTGTGTCTGTCTGTGTATGTGCACAAGAGATACGGACTTCTCAGCCATCTGCAGACATTCAGTTTAGGTGGACCTGCAGCAGCCACTGGAGCTCCTACGCCTTGGTAGCGCGATATGATATTAATTAAAGCTGTGGAGTGGGCCTCAAGCTACAGAGAGAGAGAGGTGAAAGAGGATGAGGAAAGGGGAGGAGGAAGAGGGGAACGGTTGATGAGTGTGTTTGTGTCAAAGTCACGCCGTGCTGTGACGTAAAAAACCTTTGGTCTAATTCTCAGGTGCTGCATGAGTTAAAACAAATACACTTTATTTGGATAGTCCACGTTATAGATGCAGTAACACATGAATGACGAGTGCATTTCTGTCGACTTGCATGACTTGATGTCAAGCTTATTTTCCAAAGACTGTCCAATTTAATACAACAGAATTCAACTATTGGGATTTATTTACCCAAAAAGTGACGTTTTTGGTAACTGGCTCCTCTTCAGTACATGCCAACACACTTTATTTTCACCTCACTCTCTCTCCATCGTCTATCAATCAATTTCCCTCATTTTCCCCATCAACTCCCTTCCTGTATTGTCCGTGCAGACTTTACATCTCTCTTGCTAGTTAGTATTCTCGACTTCCAACTCCTCCTCTTTTTCTCATTTGCACAGATGGGGTGTGAAATTCCCAGCACACTAACTTAGCATCTCTCTCTCTCTCTCTCTCTCAATTTAAGGGCTTTATTGGCATGGGAAACATATGTTGACATTGCCAAGGCAAGTGAAATAGATCATAAACAATAAAATATACAGTAAACATTACGCTCACAAAAGTTCCAAAATAATGAAGACGTTTCAAATGTCATATGTCTGTCTACAGTGTTGTGATGTGCAAAAAGGGAAAATAAATATAGGTTGTATTTACAATGGTGTTTGTTCTTTACTGGTTGCCCTTGTGGCTACAGGTTCACAAATCTTGCTGCTGTGATTTCACCCAATAGATATTGGAGTTTATCAAAATTGGATTTGTTTTTCAATTCTTTGTGGGTCTGTGTAATCTGAGGGAAATATGTGTCTCTAATATGCTCATTCTCTCTCATTCTTAGTAGACATGCCTCATTTACACACACACACACACACACCCTTACTTCACTACTAAAGCCTGTCACCATACAGATGTAGGATCTTAATTTGAGCCAGTTTGTTACAGCAGGAAAAAAATCTCTGCAGCAACAGGAAATGTGAAGCTTTTTTTAACCTGAAATACACTACGTTTAAAATGTCCTGCATTGCAAGAGTTATCCTGCAACAGGGTGATCAAATGAAGATCCTACACCTGTAATGGTGATCCTTGAGTACTCTGCTATCCAGATCTAAGCCAGACTTTCCATTATTTGCACATCAAATAGCACTAAGGGCGCCATTCTCTGTTAGCCTTTTTACAGTTGGACTTCCATAGCTTAGTGTTTTTTTTTTCTCCACTAGTAGCCAGGTTGTTCCATTAGATTTCAATCACTTTTTGACCTTACCCCTTTTGATTTGAACAAAACCTTCCTTACATTTTTACCCATGGTAGAAGTGGTCAGCAAGTAGTTTTTTGGACCTGAATGCCATAACATTCAGGAGATAGAGGTGCCCAAAGTTTACCAATTTTACATACCCCACCATACCATGAGATATACATGTGTTCATCTATAGAAAATAAATGGTTGAGTTTGATATCATTTCAAAGTGAATAAAATCAAATGGAACAACCCAGCTGCTAGCCACACAGCTTTTGTTAGCTTCTTAGTGCTTCTTGTAGCTCTTGCTTCAAACTCAATGTGCATAATGTGTTCTAATGGCCCTTCAGAAAGACTTAACTTAGAAGACTGATCTAGGGGTGGTGATTCTCATAGAACAACGTGGAGAAGAGGCTAGCCTAGGGCCATGTACACTGAGTGTACAAAGCATTACATTAAGGTTAAATAAAATGCAATTAAGAACACCTGCTCTTTCCATGACATAGACTGACCAGGTGAAAGCTATGATCCCTTATTGATATCACTTGTTAAATCCACTTCAATTAGTGTAGATGAAGGGGAGGAGACAGGGTAAAGAAGGATTTTTTAAAGGTGCTCCTAATGTTAGTATACTCAGTATACAGGTAACTGCAAAAATACAGGAAACACTTGAGTAAATGAGGGATACAAAGTATATTGAAAGCAGGTGCTTCCACGCAGGTGTGGTTCCTGAGTTAATTAAGCAATTAACATGCTTAGGGTCATGTATAAAAATGCTGGGCAGGCCATCATTTTGGTTCTCATGACTATGCCCCCATCCACAGAGCACGAGTGGTTACTGAATGATTTGATGAGCATGACGACGATGTAAACCATATGCCATGGCAGTCTCATTCACATACCTCAACCCAATTGAACGCTTATGGGAGATTCTGGAGCGGCGCCTGAGCATTTTCTACCACAGTCAACAAAACACCAATTGCTGGAATTTCTCGAGAAAGAATGGCGTCACGTCCCTCTAATAGCTGCAGACACTTGTAGAATCTACAGCAAGGTGCATTGAAGCTGTTTTGGCTCATGGTGGCCCAACACTGACACTATGTTTTTTGTTTCCTTTTTCCTTTATCTTGGAAGTTTCCTGTATATCCCTATGGTTCACTCACACACACACACCAATATAGACTAGGTCCTGTTCAGTTATTTCCCAGAAGCGTCTTTGTGCCTGGGAACCACAGAATGTTAGTATTTGTCCAGGAGTAGGAGAGGAAAAAGCGAGAGAGAAAATGAAAGGATGAGATGAGGGCACCGCGGGCTCTATGGATAATACTGGCCAGTCTGCTCTTCCTCTCCAGATTACAGTCAGGTTTAATTTAACACTGTGGACCTGAGGCTTCCCAGGTAATTCTGCCATTTAGGTTTCCCCTAGATGGGAAAGAGTCTCTCTAACCCTACTGTAGCTTCTTGGATGGATTTTAATGGCTGGAGGTGAAAGAAAAACACCTGTTTTGGTGAGGTGCTGGCTAGTGGAGTAGAACACACAAAAAAAGATAAGGAGAGCTACTTTAGGAGCTCAGATGCAAATCTTTTATAACCAACGTTTCGACAGCCAAGCTGTCTTCATCAGGGTATAATGTCGGCAGTTAGAAGACTCGTTGGGCGATAGGTCAGGATATCCATTTTGCAGTCCATGCTAACTACACCGGGCACGTACATGTTGATTTTGTCCGTCCACACCAGACGCGATCCAGACATGCAGGTTGAAATATCAAAAAGAACTCTGAACCAACTATATTAATTTGGGGAACAGGTCAAAACTCATGAAACATTCATGGACATTTAGCTAGCTAGCTTGCTGTTGCTAGCTAATTTGTCCTGGGATATAAACATTGGGTTGTTATTTTACCTGAAATGTACAATGTCCTTTTTTTTCTGGATCTTTATAAATTTTAGAACATTTTTGAGTCAGAAAACATTGTGTGTTCTCTACACCAACAAATAATCCACAGATTAAAGGGGTGTCAAGCATAAAAAATAGAACCAAGTTCAAGTTTAGCACCTGGCTACGCATACACTTGTTGACGCGCTAGCGGTTTACATGAAATTATTGAATAACATGTATGTGCACATTTATTTTGCAACTCTTGCGCATGCAATGTGAGCGGTGTGGTCAGCATGTGAGCCCAACCTCTTTGGAAGTCTTGGGCAACATCTGAATAGTCTAAAGTGGCTTCCTCTTCTTGTCTTCAGTCCTTCTTGAGCAATGATAGTGTACAGGCTTCAAGATTTTCCATTAATTAGTTTTTAGCTAATAACGTCACTTGGCCACACTTACCTTAAGTGCATGACCAACTTCTAGGACTAGGAAAAGTCATGATTGACTAAACGTAAACCACACCAACCCAATAGTCTTATGTATGATGATGTTAACTGTGGTTGTTGCAGGAAATGAGCTCTGGTTTATAAGGATATGATTTCTGATAAATGCGGAGATTAGGCTGTGGCTGCAGTAATGGGATGGCACCCAACTGGCACCACTGGTCTGGCACAGCTGGCACCAGTCTACCCAGACACACTCGGAGACTAGGGTCTGGATAATTACTGCTCTCTTGTGGAGTGTGTGTGTGTGTGTGGTGGGATGGGGCAAGCGCATACACAGACACACTCAGACACTTTATCTCTCGCAAACACAAACACACTCTTGCATATGCACCGCACCCACATAGGCACTCATATACACAAACATGCGACACTCATTACATTACTCATACACTCACCTCCTCAAATTGCACATTCACTTTTCAGCTTCAACTTCCCTGTTATGCAAAACAAAACTATTAGTCAGTACAAACACATTTCCACAAACCAACATGTCATTTGACAATGCACCTCAATTGTGCTGAATCCTGTTTGCCGGAAAGCACCTACTGTAGGCTTATCGCTCGTGTGTCAGTGACTATATGTTCATGGTCAAAGCCATTGATCACGTGACAACATTCCTATGTGAAGTCGAAAAGCACATTGAAGCCAAATGAAGTCTGTTTAAGATGGTAAATGTTAAGACATAGTCTGTTAAGACTTAACATGCGCAGTTTGAGCTACACCAGGAAGTGACGTTGCAGGCTAGCTTAGCGCTGCCCCCTCTCATTGACCGACTCAAGTTGACGACCGACCGGGGTACTGCAGGCTGCCATTTTAGAATAATTGAGTTTATTAGAAGCAATTATTGGTACCGTGATTGTCTTCCAAAATGTATTTTATTTAGTCGACGATTGACCACGAAGAGCGTCATTTTCCCATTCACTATAATGGTGGATCCTGTTTTCTGCTTACAATGCCTGCTTTACCGCTTTCGTCCTTAAACATCCGTGGCTTCAAAGAGAGGGGGCAGTCATTCTCCCCTGGTGTTTTTACATCCCGCCTGCCCTATAGTAACCCCTCCTGCTCTCTGTCTCCCAGGCATGGCCAGTTGACTCGGATAACTCCATTTCCTATCCTCTCATCTCCTCTCCTTTATTGCAAATTGCACTTTTGCTCCAAACAAATTCATTTTTCACCGTAAAGTGGTAGTGGTGATGGATGGTTATCTATTCTGGTCTTGGTCGGCCTCTGATACAGCAGATCTATGTTACTTTATTTCTTTTTCTTTCCTGTTACCTCTAACCTTCACTATTTCTCTCCCACTCTCATTCACACACACACACACACACACACTCTCCCCCTCTGTCCCGTCTCTCTCGCGTTTTGCTCTCTCTCTCTGTCTCTCTCACAAACTCTCACATCGCCCCTGACCCTGTTTCAAGGAGACCCCCTAGCAGCTGAACAAATGGAGAGAGGCAGAGGGACTGAGACTGAGGGAGCACCATATGCCGTAGGCCTCGTTAAGGGATACTTGATAGGGGACACTCTTTGGGGACACTCGTTAGGGACAGCCAGTTAGCCAGGTCAATCTGTGACCGTGTGAGGAAGCAAAGCCATGGGGATGGAAATGTGGACATGGTGGGTGTGATTGTTGGGGGGGGGGGGGGGGGGGTGCTCATTCCTTCTCTTATCAGTGTGCTTTATCAGTCTGCCCTAGGATAATTTCATTCCCCACTTCCTACCTTCCTTGACTCCACCCCTACGCACCGTCCCCCCTCCCCTCTATACCTCTCTATCTCCCTCCAGGGAAAGGTATTGATCCCTCCATCCAGGATGCCTGTGCAGAAATGTGATGCAAGGATAACAGGCCTAATGGCATTATTCAGGAGCCACCATGGCCCCTTTTTCTCACCACAAACACACACGCACGCACGAGATGGAGAGGTCCTTAAATCACACACACACACACACACACACACACACACACACACACACACACACACACACACACACACACACACACACACACACACACCACTGAGACTTGTAGGCTCTGTGTTGGCTTTGTCAATGTGAATGTAACTTCGGGGTGTCAATAAGCATTTGGCTGTACGGTCACAGTGTGTGTTTTTTTTAGGAGGTCTTTGTTTACTTGTTTGTATGTTTTTGACACGTGTGCTTGTGTCCATGTGAGTGAGTGAGAGTGCAGGTGCGGACAATTTAGCTGGACAGGCTGCAGACTCTGTAAGAGTGGTGTATAATAGCATTAGTGTCCCATTACAGTTCTAGTCTGTTCTGAATGTGTGCTGTATCATGTTCTATCAAACACACACACACACACACACACACACAGTATTCTCTTACGCCTGGAAGTATAACCACACCACAGACGTCTGCAGTGCAATCACATAGTCCATTTGGAGTAGGGGGAGAGAGTTTGTGTGTGTGTGTTTGTGCGTGTGCTTGCATCCGTCCATGTGTGTGTTTGTGTGTGGCACTTGGTGCTCTATTCTCTATGTCTAAATGGATGGGGGACACACACACAATTCTCTTTTCGGATGGATCTTAACCATGTCATGTGGAAACTTGAGGCATGTGCAACAGGACACCAGATTCCAATGGCAACCAAACACTTACCCTTCCTCCCACCCTTGCCTTGTCATTGGCCTTGACGAGACTCTTTCATAGTCCAAGCCCCCTCTTTGCACCATACATTTATACCTTGACTTTCACAAGGGTGAAAAGTCATGCACACACACACACACACTCTCTCTCTCTCTCTCTCTCTCTCTCTCTCTCTCTCTCTCTCTCCACACCCATATTCACATTCTCTCTCACTCCTACACACACACACACACACACACACACACACACACACACACACACACACACACACACACACACACACACACACACATCCTCGAAGCTCAGAGGGGTAGACTTCACAAGACTCTTCCTCTCAAGTGAGGAAGAGGATGAGGAAGGCTTTGATCAGAGTAGCTTGGTGGGCCATGATCCGACAGCGCTCCGACACTCCCTTTATTCATATTCGCTCTCCCACAAGTGGCGGGGAGATGGACTGCAGTCACACACATTCACACCCAGGCACATTCACAGGCATTTCCAATCCGCTTCCTTATGGGAAGAATGTTCCAGGGGACAAAGGATTACTGTGACAGTGTGTGACGTGGTGTGCAGTATTCAGGCAGCAGATTTTGGTGTGTGTGTGTGTGTTAAATGGCTGTTCTTTTAGTCGATGGCTGTTCTTTTAGTCAGTGACTGAGCCGGGATTAGGTATGGCTGTGTTTGGTCGGTTCTTCTATCCTTGTGGGGACTTAAAATCTCAAGTCCCCACAAGGATAGTTAGACAAGGAAACATTCTCCTTAGTGGGGACATTTCCCACTTACCCATTAAGTTTAGGGGTTAGGTTTAGGGTTAGAATTATGGTAATGAAAAGGGAAAATATGATTTTTTAATGGAAATCAATGTTAGTTCCCCATGATGAAAAAAGAACAAAGTGTGTGTGTGAGTGTGTGCGCTTGTGAGTGTGTGTGTGCTTGTGAGTGAAAGTGCAAAGTTGAGTGGGTTTGGGTGCTTTAGTATTGTATGGGTTCGGTTAAGTGTTATTCTGAGTTGAACATGTTGGGGTAGGTCTATGCCTTTGCCGAGTGGCTTACATGACATCAGTCTTTGTTGATATGTGTGTTTTACGGACCACTAATCTAGGATTAGGATGTAATTAGAGTATCAGGCTGAGTACATAGCGACTTAGTTTGTCGCTTTGTCGGTGTAAGTGTGTCAATAGCAAAGCTTTCAGATGATTAAGGTCTTTCAACCATGCTATGACTATTCGTCCATGTCTTTTTGAAATCATCAGTTATAGGTCTGTGTGTAAAAGCAACTGCTGTCTTTCCTTTTAAAATGTGTACAACAGGAACAGGAGAGACCGATTTTAGAGTACTACGACGATCTCACCTCATCTCACCGCACGCACATCATCGCTACCAGGCTCATGTTACTGTTCGACATACACATTCCATGTCCTGAAATCTCTCTCACTACCTTGGCATGATGTGTCAGTCCAAACGTTTATACATGTGGCCTCTGGTACTCCTAGTTTCAAGTAGTTTATGGTTGGTTTGGTTTTCAGTTTTTTTTTCTCTAATTTTAGCAAACTACTGAGTTTTGATGGACAATCCTCGTATGAATTCAAAGGATTTTACTGCTCGGATCCAATGGGAAAAGAGGCGGGACAAATGTCTCAAGTCTTCATAAATCTCTTTTGGTATTCAGTGAATATTGCATATATTGACCTGATCTGTTGAATAGAGAGAGAAAACATGCCCTAAGCTTGACACTCCCCTATGTAGTCGTGTGTATGCACTATGCTGTAGATTGTATGTACACATTTGACCTGATGTGGATGCTGACATCGGTTGCTTAGTGATTATATAATTTGGATGATTGATTGTCTATGGTGAAGAAAGTATGCATATTAGCTGATAGGGTCCTATTGTGGACGGCTTTTGGCGAGGTCTTTACATTCTAGTAATGCATGCACAGGCGTACACACACACACACACACACACACACACACACACACACACACACACACACACACACACACACAGACCACGTACACACATACACAGCTAGTTCAAACTGTTCTCAACTGAAATATCACATTTACATAAGTATTCAGACCCTTTACTCAGTACTTTGTCGATGCACCTTTGGCAGCGTTTACAGCCTTGAGTCTTCTTGGGTATGACGCTACAAGCTCGGCACACCTATATTTGGGGAGTTTCTCCCATTCTTCTCTGCAGATCCTCTCAAGCTCTGTCAGATTGGATGGGGAGTGCCGCTTCACAGCTATTTGATGAATGATGGAGGCCACTGTGTTCTTGAGACCTTGAGACATTTTTGGCATCCTTCCCCAGATCATTGCCTCGACACAATCCTGTCTCGGAGCTCTATGGACAATTCCTTCGACCTCATGGCTTGGTTTTTGCTCTGACATGTACTTTCAACTGTGGGACCTTATATAGACAGGTGTGCCTTTCCAAATCACGTCCAATCAATTGAAGTTACCACAGGTGGACTCCAATCAATTTGTAGAAACATCTCAAGGATGATCAATGGAAACAGGATGCACCTGAGCTCAATTTCAAGTCTCATAGCAAAGGGTCTGAATACTTATGTAAAAAGGGTATTTCTGTATTTAATTTTTCATAAATTAGCAAAAAAATCCTAAAAACCTGTTTTTGCTTTGTCATTTTGTGGTATTGTGTGTAGATTGATGAGGAAAAACATTTATTTAATACATTTTAGAATAAGGCTGTAACGTAACAAAATGTCCAGGGGTCTTAATACTTCCCGAATGCACTGTATATATTCTCTGACCCCTCACGCCCCACAGTTTGGGAACCACTGCTTTAAGGCGCCAGACCTGAAAACCATCATATATGGGAAAGTAATCATCTCTGCTTGAATGACGCACAATCACAAGCTTATATATGCATAGACACATGCATGCACACACATACACAATCACATAATATGTGTAACATAATGCATACACACACCTACAAAATAACACGCATAATGCATTTACACACATTCTCGCTCTTTCGCTCTCCCTCACACACACACACACAAGCAAACAATACAAGTCTTGATGAGGTTGGCCCTTTTCATAATGCAATATTCCATAGCCATGTATTATGCATTATGCGATTTTGTTTTGTTTTGTAGCAATGCAGCATGCAGCCGCCCATCTAGATGGGCTCTGTAATCAGTTAATACACAACCGTCCAGTGATTTAGATAATTAAGCTAACGGAGATAAGCAATTCTGCAGAATGATAATTAAAACTCCACATTAGGAAGGGGAAAGTGTGTGTTTGTGTGTCGGTGGGGGGGGGGGGGGGGGGGGGATTGTGTGTGTGTTTAGTCTGGGAAGTGCTGTAGCATTTTTGATCAGCCAAGCAGACTTGACCGGGGAACTATTGTGTCTCGCTAATGAGTGTCGGAAAAATAAACATACCATAGACCCAGGCACAAGTGTGTGTGTGTGTGTGTGTGTGTGTGTGTGTGTGTGTGTGTGTGTGTGTGTGTGTGTGTGTGTGTGTGTGTGTGTGTGTGTGTGTGTGTTTGCTTCCTCTGTCTATCCATCTGTCTGTATCTGCATCTACACAACAGACACACAACCCAAAATCAGTAAGAATTAGGACAAGAAATGAAAACTTACTCTGTCACACACACACACACACACCTTCCTTTAGGATCCCTCATAGTTGAGTATGATTCCCTGCCAGGTATCACGGGTCCAGGGTGTGGGTCTGGCTGACACACACACACACACACACACACACACACACACACACACACACACACACACACACACACACACGTACTCACTCTTCTTCACCATACCAAATTTGGGCAAGACCTTCTTCTTTGAGTGACCACGCATGCTGTTTCTTTGGTGGTGTGCCACACTTGAGAAGAGGGGGAAAAGGAGACCACCGATGGAGAGGGGGGAAAGGAAACCTATTCCCCTCAGGAGACTGAAAAGATTTGGCATCGGTCCTCAGATCCTCAAAAGGTTCTACAGCTGCACCATCGAGAGCATCCTAACTGGTTGCATCACTGCCTGGTATGGCAACTGCTCGGCTTCCAACCGCAAGGCACTACAGAGGGTAGTGCGAATGGCCCAGTACATCACTGTGGCCAAGCTTCCTGCCATCCAGGACCTCTATACCAGGCGGTGTCAGATGAAGGCCCTAAAAACTTTCAAAGACCACCCTAGTCATGGGCTGTTCTCTCTGCTTCCGCATGGCAAGCGGTACCGGAGCGCCATGTCTAGGTCCAAGAGGCACACACACACACACACACTAGGTCCAAGAGGCTTCTGAACAGCTTCTATCACCAAACCATAAGACTCCTGAACATCAAATGGCTACCCAGACTATTTGCATTGCACCCCCCCCCCCCCCCCCCCCCCTCCACACCACTGCCACTCTCTGTTGTCATCCATGCATAGTCACTTTAATAACTCTACCTACATGTACATACTACCTCAACTAACCGGTGCCCCCGCACATTGACTCTATACCGGCACCCCCCTGTATGTATTGTTCTTTTTTTACTGCTGCTCTTTAAGTACTTGTTACTTTTATCTCTTATTCTTATCTGTATTTTTTGAAACTGCGCTGTCCCCCAGCAGCAACAGTCCTTAAAACCTGTTGAGGACAGAGGGCGCTGTTTTCACTTTGGGGGAAAATCGTGCCCAATTTAAACGGCCTCGTACTCAATTCTTGCTCGTACAATATGCATATTATTATTACTATTGGATAGAAAACACTCTATAGTTTCTAAAACCGTTTGAATTATATCTGTGAGTAAAACAGAACTCCTTTTGCAGCAAACTTCCTGACAGGAAGTGGAAAATCTGAAATCGATGCACTGTTCTAGGGCCTGCCTATTAATGTCCTTGATATTTATTAGTATAGATGCACTTCATACGTCTTCCACTAGATGTCGACAGGCAGTGAGAGAAGAAATGGAGTGTGTAACTTGATCTGGGGTCGAATAATAGCTCTCGGCATGACGTGTCACCAGTTTCCTGTTTTCTGGAGAGCGCGTCAAGGGACCTGGATTTGCCTTCTGATAAGCTGTCGTTATGGACGACTAATATCTCCGGCTTTGATTTTATTTGATACATGTGACAATATCATCGTAAAGTATGTTTTTTCAATATAGTTTTATTAGATTATTGAAATTTATTCGGGACGTTAGGCGTGTTGCGTTGTGTGCCTTTGTTCAGGAAGGAGAGCTTAGCGCCACTTTGCTAGCTTTCCGTGCTAATTGACTGGAGAAGAGGACATTCTAAATCCAAACAACGATTGTTCCCGACAAAGGACCCCTTGTACAATATTCTGATGAAAGATCATCAAAAGTAGGACCCATTTTATGATGCTATTTCATATATCTGTCGAACATGTTGTACTAGTCGTTTGCGCCCAGATTTTGGGTACTCTCTCGCTATAACTAAGCTGGATGTCGTAATGAAGTTATTTTTAGAATTCTAACACGGCGATTGCATTAAGAACTAGTGTATCTATCATTTCCTATACAACATGTATTTTCTAGTAACGTTTATGAATAGTTATTTGGTCAGAATAGTTGGAGTGTCATAAAAATATCCGCACATTCTGGGAAAAAGATGCTACGTTAGCACAATGTATAACCACTGATTTCAGCTCTAAATATGCACATTTTCGAACAAAACATAAGTGTATGTATAACCTGATGTTATAGGACTGTCATCTGATGAAGGTTTATGAAGGTTAGTGAAAATTAATATCTTTTGCTGGTTTATTCCCTATCGCTAACGTGCCTATTGCTATCGCTAACGTGCCTTGATGAATGAATGCGGTAGTGTGGTAGGCTATTGTAGTAAGCTAATATAATGCTATATTGTGTTTTCGCTGTAAAACACTTAAAAAATCGGAAATATTGGCTGGATTCACAAGATGTTTGTCTTTCATTTGCTGTACACCATCGATTTTTCAGAAATGTTTTATGATGAGTATTTAGGTATTTGACGTTGGTGTCTGTAATTACTCTGGCTGCTTCGGTTCTATTTCTGACGGTAGCTGTGATGGTAGCTGCAATGTAAAACTGATTTATACCTCAAATATGCACATTTTTCGAACAAAACATAGATTTATTGTGTAACATGTTATAAGACTGTCATCTGATGAAGTTGTTTCTTGGTTAGTTTGGTTGGTTCTTGGTTAGTTAGGTTGGCTTTGTGCATGCTACCTGTGCTGTGAAAAATGTCTGTCCTTTTTTGTATTTGGTGGTGAGCTAACATAAATATATGTGGTGTTTTCGCTGTAAAACATTTTAAAAATCGGACATGTTGACTGGATTCACAAGATGTGTATCTTTCATTTGCTGTATTGGACTTGTTAATGTGTGAAAGTTAAATATTTCTAAAAAATATCTTTTGAATTTCGCGCTCTGCCTTTTCAGTGGAATGTGGGAGGAGTTCCGCTAGCGGAACGCCAGAGCCAGACAGGTTAATGCTATCAATGCTTTAGAGAGGCTAAACTCGGCTGTTGAGCCCGTGTTTCATCATATCCGGGGCCACAGCGAGAAGTGAAAAGTTTCCCTAGCTTCATGCTGTAAGACACTATCATTCTTCTACACTTTCATCTCATACCTCTACTTTTATCCCTGCTTTCTTCCCTGTCCACAACTTTGTAGACTGCTGGTGTTGTGAAAAAAAACGTACAAAAAAAACTGAGGCATTAATTTGCATTAATTAATTTCTGTCTAGTTGCATGCTGACACACACACACAAGTTGTAAGTAAGGAAAGATAAGAGCTAGCATAGGTGTTCATAGATTCATGTATACACATGACCGCGCACAGACACACATACGTACTGTGCGTGTAGCCACCAACCAATAACTCAACAGACACACTTACATTATATGCACAAACACCAGCACTCTTTCTCTCTCACTCACTCTCTGAATACCCAGCATCGAGCCTGCATGTGCCATCTTCCTTTCTGGAGGTGTGGATGTCTGTCTGTCTGTCTTAGTGTGAAGGTGTGACACCATTCCTGAAAGGCTGCGGATCCGGAGGTAACCACCCACATCCCGGTTACCCCGTTCCTTTTTCGCCAGACCTGAAGATCCGAATCACGTTTGGCGCATGTGTTTCTCTACCTCTACTTTACGCACGCCTTTTTGCAGTCCTCCCGTCACATCGCTCACTGTCAGTCGGGAAGTTTTACCGTGAAACGTCCATGAAGCATCTGCATGCCAACCATTTGATCTCAATCAGTTTCAGGGGGGTAGGCAAGATCTTCTTGAGTTATGTAGCCTATAGTGTATTGAAATAATTTGAATGCGTTTTAGAGCAGAGGGTGTTAACAATCTATAGTATACCTGTGTTTTGTTTCAATCAAAGCACATGTAGTTTTGGACTGTATCAACAGTGGACTAATGAAACAAATGTCAAAAGATAGTTTTTGAGCGAAATTTTCCTTTTAAGGTCTCAAAATAGCCTAGAACCCTCTAATTCAACTCTGGGCTTTGAAGTCAGTTCCACTGCTTTTTTCCCCTGGTTCCGGGTCTGATTTAGACCTGGGACACCAGGTGTGTGCAATGAAAAAAACAGCAGGCTCCAAACCTCGTAAGAGTTGAATACCCCTGTCCTAGAACATACCGTATCAATGGTAAATGAATTAGCACACAACACAGGATGTTTAAGGAAATGTATTTGACCGTTTTATTAAACAAACTGTTGTAAAACAACTGTTGCAAGAACGTGAGAAACAGTTTTAATACAAATGTTTTGCTCATGTTGTTAACCTCGCAAACATGAACTTATCATAAAACAGGGAGATGTAGCCGACACACTGGCCAGACCGGACAGTTTTTCTCTAGTGGATTTTTATTCCTTCATTACTACTGAAAATATTACACCTTTAAAAGGCTCCAGTGCTTCAGTCTTTTAACCGCCGACTATTTTCACACTTTGCTTTGTTTGTCGCCACTTTTACTGGGTCTTTAAGGGTAGTAATCCTTAAAACATAATGGGATAGTACAGCGGAATTATGAATTCAGATATTTGTTTCCTTTCCTCTTAAGCAGTCTATCAACTGCTGTAGGGGGTCACTGCAATCCACACTTTGGTTTTGGTAGAAAAGCCACTGCCAACAAACGCCTTTTTCCAATCAAAAACGTTACTTTACTCAGCATACAGTGTCTGAAGTTACACCTCACACTATTACAACAGTGTGACTGTTTTGTATTAACGTGTTCAATATCTTTCCTTAAAAATCCTCTGTCTTATGTGCTTATCGTTTAACCATTGATATGTTCTCCACCATTTTGAGACCTTAAGGAGCATCGTGTACTGCTGGAATATCTACGACCTTATGAGTCATTATTACATACTTTAAAAGTTGTTTATAAATGTGCCTGAAACTACCTTACCTAACATTTACAAATTTGGGAGTAATGATTCATAAATGTTTTTATTTTTTATTTAACCAGGCAAGTCAATTTGTTAAGAACAAATTCTTATTTTCAATGACGGCCTAGGAACAGTGGGTTAACTGCCTGTTCAAGGGCAGAACGACAGATTGTACCTTGTCAGCTCGGGGATTTGTACTTTCGGTTACCTTTCGGTTACTAGTCCAACGCTCTAACCACTAGGCTACCCTGCCGCCCCATAAATGATGAATAAACTATTTACTAATCCAGTGGTTCCCTAGGACCCCTGGGGGTTCTCGAGGGAAGTCATGTGCCAAAGGCCTACTGGTAAAATGCACATGAGGGGGTACTTCAGGGGTACTCCGGGCAGAGCAAAACTCAGCTGGTGGTACAGTAAGCGAAAAAGGTTGGAAACCACTATACTAATCCATTGTAAATGTTTTATTACAAGGTGTTATTGTAAAGTGCTTCCCTTGTTGGGTTTCTGTTAAGCTTTATTCCAGATGCTCTCAGTAGATATTGCATTGTCCTTGTGCCTTTTCACCTTTCTACCTTTTCAGTTATGCAATATTAAAAGTGCCTGCTGTCAGATGTATCCGTCTCTAGGTTGGGTTGCTGTAAGGCTAACGTTTTGTGTATCAGGGCTAGGTGCTATCAGGGATTACACCGGGATTTGGGTTCACATAGCATTAGTGAAACAGGAGTCCTATGTTGTTTCCTGGGATTTAGCTTTTTTCCGAACTCGCTCCCACCTGCTTCAATGTGACACGATGTTCAGAACTGTGTGTGTGCGCCCTTATGCAAGTATGTACATGAGTGTCCCGTATGTGTGTGTGTGTGTCCATTCCAAGGTGTGTATGTGCATGTAATTTTTTTCCCCTCGGTAGAGCTTAGAGCTCTGTAGTGAAAAACTCTGCACTGTGTATCCATGCGTTGGCATGTGCTTATGTGCATAGCCTACAATGTGTGTGAATGCATGTATGTATGTGTGCAAGTCGGTCTGCAGTGTGTGTGTGTGTGAGTCCGAATAAATATAATCCTGTGAAAAACAAATCCAGGGACAGTGTTTTTCTCTTTTACTGGAGACCAGTGGGAAGAAGGAAGAAGGAAAATAAAGAAAGGAGGAATGGAGGCAGGGAGGAATATCAGTCAGAGCAGCTTAGAGAGGAGTCAGTGACCTGGAAATACCTGCACTCTGTCCCAAATGGGCGGCAGATAGCCTAGCGGTTAGAGTGTTTGGCCAGTGACTGGTTCGAATCCCTAAGCCAAATAGGGGGGGAAATCTGTACATGTTCCCTTGAGCAAGGCACTGGTCAAATATAGTGCACCATGTAGGGAACAGGGGGCTATTTGGGACTCAGCTCTGGCCCGTCCCTAGCAGATTTCTAACACGCATAGAAATGACTCTGTTGTTCCCAGAATATCCCTACAACATACATGTACGTCCATAGTAGTTGGCAAAACGGCACAAACAGATCTGGGACCAGGCTACTGTCGATTTCGTCCAACAATCTATGGGTTAAGTGAGGTGATTCGTCCACTAGGATCGATGCATATCAGTCCAAAGCATAGTGCCTATTGATCAAGCTGTTAAGAGGGGTAAGGACTTGAAAAGTGCTCCACGCAGACCACGGTAAATCACTCCTTTTAAATGCTGCATAAAGTCACCAAGGACGGAGTACCTATGTGCTGTATCTGTTTTGTCTGTGTACCTCATAAAGACCATGTCAAGATGCTGTAGGGTGACATTTATGTTTATGGTGTGTAGTTGATGTGTTTCTGTTAAATTACTTTGTCAACCTGTGTCCCCCTGTAACGGTCCGCTCTTTCTTCCCTCTTGCTCTCATGTCTTCCTCTCTCTCTCTCTCCCTCTCGCCATCATTCCCTCTCCCCCTCTCAAATAAAAATTTGAACATACTTTATTGGCATGAAATGAGCAATGAATGTATTGCCCTTCAAGCAGTTAAAATCATGTAATACTATATAAATTAGCAAATCACAGAAGATAACTGTTAAGACTTTCACAAACCTCTCGACTCTCTCTCTCTGTAGGTGATGTGGTGGACATTTACCAGCGGGAGTTTCTGGGCCTGAGGGAGCGTCTGCACTCTGCCGAGCAGGAAAACCTGAAGCGCTCCAAGGAGCTCAACCTGGTGCTGGACGAGATCAAGAGGGCCATCGCCGAGAAGCAGGCCCTCAGGGACATCAACCGCACCTGGGCCAGCCTCTCCGGTTAGACCAACTAGTTAGAACCAGTCCGAACTAGTCAGAACCAATTACAACCAGTCAGAATGAATCAGTCAATAAGGTTGCTAGATTTTACAACAATCAGTTACGATTTAAGTAACTGTAAAGCCACGTCTACAGCGCCTTCAGAAAGTATTCATACACTTTGACTTATTTCACATTTTGTTGTGTTACAGCCTGAATTCAAAATGGATTCATTTGTTGTTTTTTCTCAGCCATCTACACACAATACCCCATAATGACAAAGTGAAAACATGTTTTCAGAAATTTCTGCTAATGTATTGAACATGAAATACAGAAATATACAATTTACATAAGTCTTTACATCCTTGAGTCAATACTTTGTAGAAGCAGCTTTCGTGGTGATTACAGCTGTGAGTCTTTTTGGTATGTCTGTTCCTTGGACATGGTATAGTTTCTACTCTGACATGCACTGTCAACTGTGGGACCTTGTATAGACAGGTGTGTTTCTTTCTAAATCATGTCCAAACAATTGAATTTACCACAGGTGGACTCCAAAAGTTGTATTGACATCTCAAGGATGATCAAAGGAAATTGTATGCACCGGAGCACAATTTGGAGTGTCGTAGCAAATGGGGTGTGAATACTTATGTAAATGAGATTTCTGTATTTCATTTTCAATAAATGTTAAAACATGTTTCCACTTTGTCATTATGGTGTGTGTGTGTGTAGATGGCTGGTGAAAAAAATAAATATTTAATCCATTTTGAATTCAGGCTGTAACACAACAAAATGTGTCAAGGGGTATAAATACTTTCTGAAGGTACTGTATAAGAACACCATACACTGTTTTTAAACTATTGCATAATTTTACAACTCTCTGTAAGGGTGGATGGTCCAGAATATGTGGGCGCCACTATTTGGGTGAACCTCACAACAGTATCTAACCATTCAGAAAGATTGGTTGCACTCTAAATGAACCTCTCTGTAATCATTAAGCAATGTACTGTGGGTAGTAATGATATAACTAATACATGAGAATGGAGGGCAAATTGGCTATATATATACAGTTGAAGTCGGAAGTTTACATACACTTAGGTTGGAGTCATTAAAACTCATTTGTCAACCACTCCACAAATTTCTTCTTAACAAACTATAGTTTTGGCAAATCGGTTAGGACATCTACTTTTTTCCAACAATTGTTTACAGACAGCTTAATTCACTTATAATTGAATGTATCACAATTCCAGTGGGTCAGAAGTTTACATACACTAAGTTGACTGTGCCTTTAAACAGCTTGGAAAATTCCAGAAAATTATGTCATGGCTTTAGAAGATTCTGATAGGCTAAATGGCATCATTTGAGTCAATTGGAGGTGTACCTGTGGATGTATTTCAAGGCCTACCTTCAAACTCAGTGCCTCTTTGCTTGACATCATGGGAAAATCAAAAGAAATCAGGCAAAAATTGTGGACCTCCACAAGTCTTGTTCATCCTTGGGAGCAATTTCCAAACGCCTGAAGGTACCACGTTCATCTGTACAAACAATAATACACAAGTACAAACACCATGGGACCACGCAACCGTCATACCGCTCAGGAAGGAGATGCGTTCTGTCTCCTAGAGATGAATGTACTTTGGTGCGAAAAGTGCAAATCAATCCCAGAACAACAGCAAAGGACTTTGTGAAGATTCTGGAGGAAACAGGTACAAAAGTATCTATATCCACAGTAAAACGAGTCCTATATCGACATAACCTGAAAGGCCGCTTCTCAAGGAAGAAGCCACTACTCCAAAACCGCCATAAAAAAGCCAGACTACGGTTTGCAACTGCACATGGGGACAAAGATCGTAATTTTTGGAAAAATATCCTCTGGTCTGATGAAACAAAAATATAACTGTTTGGCCATAATGACCATCGTTATGTTTGGAGGAAAAAAGGGGAGGCTTGCAAGCCGAAGAACACCATCCCAAACGTGAAGCACGGGGGTGGCAGCATCATGTTGTGAGGGTGCTTTGCTGCAGGAGGGACTGGTGCACTTCACAAAATAGATGGCATCATGAGGTAGGAAAATTATGTGGATATATTGAAGCAACATCTCAAGACGTCAGTCAGGAAGTTAAAGCTTGGTCACAAGTGGGCCTTCCAAATGGACAGTGACACCAAGCATTCTTCCAAAGTTGTGGCAAAATGGCTTAAGGACAACAAAGTCAAGGTATTGGAGTGGCCATCACAAAGCCCTGACCTCAATCCTATAGAAAATTTGTGGGCAGAACTGAAAAGGCGTGTGCAAGCAAGGAGGCCTACACACCTAACTCAGTTACACCGGCTCTGTCAGGAGGAATGGGCCAAAATTCATCCAACTTATTGTGGGAAGCTTGTGGAAGGCTACCTGAACCGTTTGACCCAAGTTAAACTATTTAAAGGCAATGCTACCAAATACTAATTGAGTGTATGTAAACTTCTAACCCACTGGGAATGTGATGAAAGAAATAAAAACTGAAATAAATCATTCTCTCTACTATTATTCTGACATTTCAGTAAGGATTAGGTTGAATCATATATGAATGGTATATCCAGTCAGTAAGAACAGATTGCTACTCAAATATACTGTACATGAATGACCCCTTTAGTAGCATCCATTCTCTAACCACAATAATAATAATGTGTGACTTCTGATAAAACATTTTAATCCCCTTCTGGCCCCTGTGTGTGTGTGTGTGTGTGTGTGCTCCGTGTCTGCGTGCATGCATTCTTCCGTGTGTGTGTGTGACAGACGAGACCAAGCTGAAGCTGTGGAATGTGACGACCAATAAGAATGTGCTCCAGCTGCCCAGTATCTTCCACCACCTGCCCCATCTCCTGGCTAAGGAGAGCAGCCTGCAGCCCGCTGTGCACGTGGGCCAGGGACGCACCGGGGGTCAGCACGCACACACACACACACACACACACACACACACACTTAGGAGCATACTACACACACAGACACACACAAGCACAGCCACGCATGGACGCAGACACATGCACACATTCTCTCGCTCTCTTTCTCTCTTTTATCTCCATCCTTTCTTACTTCCACCTCCTTCCTCCCCTCAGAACAGTAATAGTGTCTACTGTCCAGACCATTTTTTTCATCCTCAACCTCCCCTCTCTGGCTCTCTGCCCCACTGTGGCTGTGCCAGTATCCCATTTAGACTTCACCCTCTGTCGGGAGCTAGACCCCCCCCCCCCTAAACCTCCACCCCCCTGGAGAGGCCATCCAGACTCTCCAGACAGCCAGCTAGACTCTCAGAGGAGCTATTAACCAGTGTGTGGGTGAGTGTGTGTGCGTGTGCTGGCACTTGTGCTTTTGTGTGTGTGTGTGTGTGTGTGAGATTTATGTTCAGGCCACTGAAACCCCTATAAATCAATTCCTCGGGCCACGTCCATGAGGGTACCTCGTGGAGCACTAGCCAGGATGCTACCCCTAGCTCCCCTCTAGTAATCAGAGTATGTTTTATGGGCGTATTAAACGGAGAAGATAGCCGCCAGGGTCTGCTTATGTTAGCTCACAATGGGAGAGGAAGGGATGGTGAGGACGAGTACAGGGTACTATAATCAACTGTTGCTGCAGAAACACTGCTATTGATGTGGACTTCCTCCCTATGGGAATGGGAAGTTGGTAAAAAAATATCTGAATTGTAATTCAGCCTTGACAATGTATTCTTCTCTTTCTTTCCATCACTCACCACCATCATTCATTTACAGGGCATTGTATTTTTATTGTGTTGACAAGATTGCCCTTGTAAGTCATTCCACTATCCACCCCTGCCATCTATACACTCTACAGCCTTTCTCTCTGTACGTCTCTCTCCTCATCTATTTAATATCACCATCTCTTCTACCCACTCTTCAGAAAACAAGTTATTCTGTCTCTGTCATGATCAATAAGGCCACACAGGAAAGTTACATTTTCAACGGAAGTGGGGTACGGAAGCAATCTTTCCCTATTGAACAAGTTTAGCCAGGCCTGAATTCAAGCAATACCGACACACACTCTGCACATGTTGAAAAAAAGTATTATAACTGGATTGTAGCCCCCGTCCACATGTTGTAAATGATATATATTCATGTCATGGTCACCAGTCAACTCCAACTCAAAAGTTACTTCACCTTCAACCAGTGAATGCTAGCGATGGCTAGCTGTGCTAGCCATTCTACCAGTCTGTCTTAATAGCACACCCTGCACATGAAAATGTATATTTTTAAGGGGTAAGCAAATAAAATAAAAAAATGAAATCAAATTTTTATTTGTCACATACACATGGTTAGCAGATGTTATTGAGAGTGTAGTGAAATGCATATGTTTCTAGATCCAGCAGTATCGAACAGGTAATATCTAACAATTCCACAACAAAACCTAATACACACAATCTAGTAAAGGAATGGGATAAGAATATATAAGTATAAAATATATGGACGAGCAATGACAGAGCGGCTATGATGCAGTAGATAGTAAAGAATAAATAGTGAAGGACATGAGATATGTAAACATTCTTAAAGTGGCATTATTAAAGTGACTAGTGTTCCATTTATTAAAGTGGCCAATGATGTCAAGTCTGTAGGTAGGCAGCCGCCTCTCTGTGCTAGTGGTGGCTGTTTAACAATCTGATGACCTTGAGATAGAAGCTGTTTTTCAATCTCTCTGTCCCAGCTTTGATGCACCTGTACTGACCTCGCCTTCTGGATGGAAGCAGGGTGAACAGGCAGTGGCTCAAGTGGTTATTGTCCGTGATGATCTTTTTTGCCTTCCTGTGACATCGGGTGTTGTAGGTGTCCAGGGTGGCAGGTAGTTTGCCCCCGGTGATGCGTTGTGCAGACCGCACCACCCTCTGGAGAGCCCTGCGGTTGTGGACAGTGCAGTTGTCGTACCAGGCGGTGATACAGCCTGACAGTATGCTCTCAACTGTGCACCTGCAAAAGTTAGTGAGTGTTTTCGGTGACAAGCCACATTTTTTTAGCCTCCTGAGGTTGAAGAGGCAGTGTTGAGGGTCAGCGGAGTGGAGATGTTGTTTCCTACCTTCACCACCTGGGTGCGGCCCGTCAGGAAGTCCAGGACCCAGTTGCACAGGGCGGGGTTGAGACCCAGGGTCTCAAGCTTAATGACGAGTTTGGAGGGTACTATGGTGTTGAATGCTGAGCTGTAGTCAATGAACAGCATTCTTACATAGGTACTCCTCTTGTCCAGATGGGATAGGGCAGTGTGCAGTGTGATAGGGCAGTGTGCAGAAAATTGGAGTGGGTCTAGTGTGGCAGGTAGGGTGGAGGTGATATGATCCTTGACTAGTCTCTCAAAGCACTTCATGATGACAGAAGTGAGTGCTACAGGGTGATAGTCATTTAGTTCAGTTACCTTAGCTTTCTTGGGAACAGGAACAATGGTGGTCATTTTGAAGCATGTGGGGACAGCAGACTGGGATAGGGATTGATTGAATATGTCCGTAAACACACCAGCCAGCTAGTCTGCTCAAGCTCTGAGGATGCGGCTAGGGATGCCGTCTGGGACGGCAGCCTTGCGAGGTTTCACACGTTTAAATGTTTTACCATGACGTTTTACTGACGTCGGTTTCAGTTTCTGCCTATAGGAGGGGAGCAACAAGATGGAGTCATGGTCAGATTTGCCAAAAGGAGGGCGGGGGAGCGCCTTGTATGCATCGCGGAAGTTAGAGTAGCAATGGTCGTGCGTGTTACTTGCTCGTGTACTGCAATCGATATGCTGATAGATTTTAGGTAGCCTTGTCCTCAAATTAGCTTTGTTAAAATCTCCAGCTACAATAAATGCAGCCTCAGGATATATGGTTTCCAGTTTGCATGAAGTTCAGTGAAGTTCCTTGATGGCCATCTTGGTATCGCTTGCAGGGGGATATACACGGCTGTGACGATAACGGAGGAGAGTTCTATTGGGAGATATTCTCCGTGAATTGTGCCGACAATGCCGACATTTGATTGTGAGGAATTCTAGGTCAGGTGAACAAAAGGACGTGAGTCCTTGTATGTTGTTACAATTACACCATGAGTCGTTAATCACATACACCCCCGCCCTTCTTCTTACCGGAGAGATGTTTATTCCTGTCGGCGCGATGCACTGAAAATCCCATTGGCTGTACGGACTCCGACAGCATGTCACCAGCTAGCCATGTTTCCGTGAAACGGAGTATGTTGCAATCCTGGATATCTCTTTGGAAAGCAACTCTTGGCGACTTTGTTAACTAGGGACTGGACATTAGCGAGTAATATACTCGAAAGCGGTGGGTGATGTACGCGCATCCGAAGCCTCACTAGAAGACCGCTCCGGCACTCTCTCCTCCGGTGTTTCGTGTCGGCCTCTGGAATTAGATCAAATGTCCTGGGATGTGCAGACAAACAATCCGCTTTGGGAAAGTCGTGTTCCTGGCCGTAGTGCTGGTTGTGCTGGTAAATTGACGACTCTATGATATCCAATAGTTCTTCCCGGCAATATGTAATAACACTTAAGGTTTTCTGGGCTAACAATGTCAGAAATAATACATAAAAAAACAAAATACTGCACAGTTTCCTAAGGACTAGAAGCAAAGCTGCCATCTCTATCAGCACCATCTTGCAGTTAGGTTATTGACAATATAACCAATGTATGTTTTATCGGACATTTCAACAACATTCCCAGCTAATGAGAAAACAGTCATGGTATTTAATTTAAGAGAATGAACAAGATTTAGCAAGGCAACCTTGGGGCTAATTTGAATGCACGCCAATGGCGGAATTTGAGGGATTTTTGTCATCCATACCCACGTGACCGCAGTGAAATGTCCCTCCGTAATAAGTTCTATTGACTGGCTCATTCCACACAATCTAGCATGTCGTTGGTTCTTTCTCTCCCTGTACTGACTGTGATTGGTCTGTGTGTGTCCCCGTCAGTGTCGATCGTGATGGGCGTGCCCAGTGTGAAGAGGGAGGTCCACTCCTACCTGACGGACACCCTCAGTTCTCTGATGACAGAGCTCAGTGCCGCAGAGAAGGAGGACTGCGTCATCGTGGTATTCATCGCTGAGGTGAGATACTATAGAATGAGTGTGTGTGTGTGTGTGGTCTGCTGTGTGTCCCGACCTTCTGTGGTCATGGCTTTTGAAGTGAGTCTGTGAACTCTTTATGTGTGAATGCGCGTGAGTGTGTGTATGGGTCTGCTTGCGTGCTTGTGAGTGTATATGTACTGTGTCTATAAAAGGTCAGTGATCTGAAGAGCTAATGAGTGATGCTACCCCAGGCTACTGCCACTAGCACACACATCCCCTACTGCTCCGCTAATAGCCTAGACACTACTCATCGCTAACTTGTCTGACCCATATTAACTCCCTAAGGTCGATGTCCGCACCCCCGCGGAAATCTAATAAGCATGACAAAAACATCCCCATAAAAATCTGTCAGTTTAAGCTAGAGATATGTTTTTTTGCATTGGATGCATCTCAATCCACCGCACCCGCAGATGTAACATGTCCGCATCTGCGGTGAGAGCTAGAGCGGTTTTTGTCAGACCATGAGACATTCTGAAAATCGGTCTTCTCACAAAATCATCTGTAGTGTCCGAATGGTTTGGCCTATTATGACCCCTCTATGGAAAGATGAGACTCTCCGTTTTGCTCCACTACCCCCACAAGCATCTTGGGACTTGTCTAAAGTCGATACAACTTCTGTCTGTAGAGTCCGAGCAGTTTGCGCTGCGCACTATGACCTTTCTGTGTAAAGGTGTAATAGGACTCCCACAGGCCTCAAAACACTCATCTGAAGGTCCCCCGGTACCAGTTGAAACAATTTATTGAAGTACTGTATCAAATAAAATATAATGTTATTTGTCAACAGGTGTAGACCTTACCGTGAAATTCTTTACAGCCTTATTTAACAAGCCCTTTAACCAACAATGCAGTTTTAAGAAAATAGAGTTAAGAAAATATTTGCTAAATAATGAGGCTATATACGGGGGGGGTACCGGTGCGGGGGTACAGATTAGTCAAGGTAATTTGTACATGTAGGTACATTTACATTTACATTTAAGTCATTTAGCAGACGCTCTTATCCAGAGCGACTTACAAATTGGAAAGTTCATACATATTCATTCTGGTCCCCCCGTGGGAATTGAACCCTGGTCCCCCCGTGGGAATTGAACCCACAACCCTGGCGTTGCAAGCGCCATGCTCTACCAACTGAGCCACACGGGACCAGGTAGGGGTATAGTGACTATGCATAGATAATAAACAGTGAGTAGCAGCAGTGTAAAAGCAAAGGGGGCGGGGGTCAATGCAAATCATCTTGGAGAACTTTTTGAGGATCTGGAGACCCATGCCAAATCTTCTCAGTCTCCTGAGGGGGAAAAGGTGTTGTCGTGCCCTCTTCATGAGTTTCTTGGTGTTTTTGGACCATGATAGTTTGTTGGTGATGTGAACACCAAGGAACTTGAAACTGTTGACCCGCTCCACTATAGCCCCGTCAATGTGAATTGTGTCGTGTTCGGCCCCTCTTTTCCCTTGTCTTGCTCTTGTTGAGGTAGAGATTGTTGTCCTGGCACCACAATGTCAGGTCTCTGACATCCTCCCTATAGGCTGTCTCATCGTTGTCGGTGATCAGGCCTACCACTGTTGTGTCGTCAGCAAACTTGATGATGGTCTTCGAGTCGTGCTTGGCCAAGTAGTCGTGGGTGAACAGGGAGCACAGGAGGGGACTAAGCACGCACTCCTGAGGGGCCCCTGTGTTGAGGATCAGTGTGGCAGATGTGTTGTTGCCTACCCTTACCACCTGGGGGCGGCCTGTCAGGAAGTCCAGGATCCAGTTGCAGAGGGAGGTGTTTAGTCCCAAGGTCCTTAGCTTAGTGATGAGCTTTGTGGGCACTCTGGTGTTGAACGCTGAGCTGTAGTCAATGAACAGCATTCTCACATAAGTGTTTCTATTGTCCAGGTGGGAAAGGGCAGGGTGGAGTGCGATTGAGATTTCTTAATCTGTGGATCTGTTGCGGCGGTATGCGATATGGAGTTGTTGTGGCTTTAATTTCATTAATCTGGACTGTTATTTATCTAATCAAGCTAAATATGTTCAATTGTTAGCCATTTTTAATTAATTAATTGTTTAACTTGGGTCAAATGTTTCTGGTAACCTTCCGCAAGCTTCCCACAATAAGTTGGGTGAATTTTGGCCCATTCCTCCTGACAGAGCTGGTATTTTTCAGTTCTGCCCACACGTTTTATATGGGATTGAGGTCAGGGCTTTGTGATAGCCACTCCAATACCTTGACTTTGTTGTCCTTAAGCCATTTTGCCAGGACTTTGGGTCATTGCTCATTTGGAATACCCATTTGCGACCAAGCTTTAACTTCCTGACTGATGTCTTGAGATGTTGCTTCAATATATACACATCATTTTCCTACCTCATGATGCCATCTATTTTGTGAAGTGCACCAGTCCCTCCTGCAGCAAAGCACCCCCACAACATGATGCTGCCACCCCCGTGCTTCACGGTTGGGATGGTGTTCTTCGGCTTGCAAGCCTCCCCCCTTTCTCCTCCAAAACATATCGATGGTCATTATGGCCAAACAGTTCTATTTTTGTTTCATCAGACCAGAGGACATTTCTCCAAAAATTGAGATCTTTGTCCCCATGTGCAGTTTCAAACCGTAGTCTAGCTTTTTTATGCCAGTTTTGGCTTCCTCTACGGTGGATATAAATACGTTTGTACCTGTTATCTCCAGCATCTTCACAAGGCCTTTTGCTGTTGTTCTGGGATTGATTTGCACTTTTTGCACCAAAGTACGTTCATCTCTAGGAGACAGTATGCGTCTCCTTCCTGAGCGGTATGACGGCTGCATGGTCCCATTGTGTTTATACTTGCGTACTATTGTTTGTACAGATGAACGTGGTACCTTAAGGCGCTTGGGAATTGCTCCCAAGAATGAACCAGACTTGTGGAGGTCAACAATCTTTTTTCTGAAGTCTTGGCTGATTTCTTTTGATTTTCCCAAGCAAAGAGGCACTGAGTTTGAAGGTAGGCCTTGAAATACATCCACAGGAACACCTCCAATTGACTCAAATTATGTCAATTAGCCTATCAGAAGCTTCTAAAGCCATGACATCATTTTCTGGAATTTTCCAAGCTGTTAAGAGGCACAGTCAACTTAGTGTGTGTAAACTTCTGACCCACTGGAATACAGTGAATTATAAGTGAAATAATCTGTCTGTAAACAATTGTTGGAAAAATGACTTGTGTCATGCACAAAGTAGATGTCTTAAACGACTTGCCAAAACTATAGTTTGTTAACAAGAAATTTGTGGAGTGGTTGAAAAACGAGTTTTAATGACTCCAACCGAAGTGTATGTAAACTTCCGACTTCAACTGTATGTACTCTACCGTTCAAAAGTTTGGGGTCACTTAGAAATGTCCTTATTTTTGAAAGAAAAGCACATTTTCTGTCCGTTTAAATAACATCAAATTGATCAGAAATACAGTGTAGACATTGTTCATGTTGTACATGACTATTGTAGCAGGAAACGGAATATCTACATAGGCGTACAGAGGCCCATTAATGGAATATCTACATAGGTGTACAGAGGCCCATTATCAGCAACCATCACTCCTGCGTTCCAATGGCACGTCGTTAGCTAATCCAAGTTTATCATTTTAAAAGGCTAATTGATCATTAGAAAACCCTTTTGCAGTTTTGTTAGCACAGCTGAAAAGTGTTGTGCTGATTTAAAGAAGCAATAAAACTGTCCTTCTTTAGACTAGTTTAGTATCTGGACCATCCGCATTTGTGAGTTCGATTACAGGCTCAAAAAAGCCCGAATCAAAGACTTTCTTTTGAAACTCGTCAGTCTATTCTTGTTCTGAGAAATGGAGGCTATTCCATGCGAGAAATTGACAATGAAAGCTTCAGAAGAAAGTTCTTTGTTTCTGGCCATTTTGAGCCTGTAATCGAACCCACAAATGCTGATGCTCCAGATACTAAACTAGTTAAAGAAGTCCAGTTTTATTGCTTTTTATTGATATTCCATGAAAAAAATCTGCTTTTTCAGCTGTTTCCAGCTGCAATAGTAATTTACATAAACATACTGTAAAAATCATATTTTTTAAATACTTTTTTCTACATTGTAGAATAATAGTGAAGACAAGAAAACTATGAAATAACACATGGAATCATGTACTAACCAAAAAATTGTTAAACAAATCAAAATATATTTTATATTTGAGATTCTTCAAAGTATCCACCCTTTGTCTTGATGACAGCTTTGCACACTCTTGGCATTCTCTCAACCAGCTTCACCTGGAATGCTTTTCCAACAGTCTTGAAGGAGTTCCCACATATGCTGAAGACTTGTTGGCTTCTTTTCCTTCACTCTGCGGTCCAACTTATCCCAAACCATCTCAATTGGGTTGAGGTCGGGTAAATGTGGAGGCCAGGTCATCTGATGCAGCACTCCATCACTCTCCTTCATGGTCAAATAGCCCTTTCACAGCCTGGAGGTGTATTGGGTCATTGTCCTGTTGAAAAACAAATGATAGTCCCACTAAGCGCAAACCAGATGCGATGGTGTATCGCCGCGGAATGCTGTGGTAGCCATGCTGGTTAAGTGTGCCTTGAATTCTAAATAAATCACAGACAGTGTCACCAGCAAAGCACCCCCACACATTCACACCTCCTCCATGCTTCATTGTGGGAACTACACATGCAGAGATCATCCGTTCACCTGCTCTGCGTCTCACGAAGACACGGCGGTTGGAACCAAAAATCTTACATTTGGACATCCGACCAAAGGACAGATTTCCATCCTTCTAATCTCCATTGCTCATGTTTCTTGGCCCAAGCAAGTCTCTTCTTATTATTGTTGTCATTTAGTAATGGTTTCTTTGTAGCAATTCGACCATGAAGGCCTGATTCACGCAGTCTCCTCTGAACAGTTGATGTTGAGATGTGTCTGTTACTTGAACTCTGTGAAGCATTTATTTGGGCTGCAATTTCTGAGGCTGTTAACTCTTATGAACTTATCCTCTGCAGCAGAAGTAACTCTGAGTCTTTCTTTTCTGTGGTGGTCCTCATGAGAGCCAGTTTCATTATAGCGCTTGGTTTTTGAGGACTGTAATTTCTCTTTGCTTATTTGAGCTGTTCTTGCCATAATATGGACTTTTCCAAATAGGGCTATCTTCTGTATACCACCCGTACTTTGTCACAAGACAACTGATTGTCTCAATCGCATTAAGAACGAAAGATATTCCACAAATGAACTTTTAACATGGCACACTTGTTAATTGAAATGCATTCCAGGTGACTATGAAGCTGATTTAGAGAATTCCAAGAGTGTGCAAATCTGTCAAGGCAAATAATCTCAAATATCAAATATATTTTGATTTCTTTAACACTTTTTTGTTACCTCATGCTTCCATATGTGTTATTTCATAGTGTTGATGTCATCACTATTATTCTACAATGTAGAAAATAGTAAAAATAAAGAAAAACCCTTGAATGGGTAGGTGTGTCCAAACTTTTGACTGGTACTGTATATACAGTGCATTCGGAAAGTATTCAGACCCCTTGACTTTTTCCAGAATTTGTTACATTACACCTTTATTCTAAAATGGATTCAATTGTTTTTTTTACCTCGTCAATCTACACACAATCTACACACAATACCCCATAATGACAAAGAAAAAACAGGTTTTTAGAAATGTTCACATTTACATAAGTTATCAGACCCACACTTTGTTGAAACACCTTTGGCAGCGTTACAGTTTCGTGTCTTCTTGGGTACACCTGTATTTGGCACACCTGTATTTGGTGAGTTTCTCCCATTCTAATATGCAGATCCTCAAGCTCTGTCAGGTTGAATGTGGAACGTCGCTGCACAACTATTTTCAGTTCTCTCCAGAGATGTTCGATCAGGTTCAAATCCGGGCTCTGGCCTGGCCACTCAAGGTCATTCAGAGACTTGTTCCGAAGCCACTCCTGTGTAGTCTTGGCTGTGTGCTTAGGGTCGTTGTCCTGTTGGAAGGTGAACCTTCGCCCCAGTCTAATGTCCAGAGTGCTCTGGAGCAGGTTTTAATCAAGGATCTCTCTGTACTTTGCTCTGTTCATCTTTCCCTCGATCCTGACTAGTCTCCCAGTCCCTGCTGCTGAAAACATCCCAACAGTATGATGCTGCCACCACCATGCTTCTCCATAGGGGTGGTGCCAGGTTTCCTCCAGACATGACGCATGGCAATCAGTCCAAAGAGTTCAATATTGGTTTCATCAGACCAGAGAATCTTGTTTCTCATGTTCTGAGAGTCCTTTAGGTGCACTAACCTTTGATGATCTTCATCAGATGGCACTCACAGGACTTCATGTTACACAATAAATGTGTGTTTTGTTCGATAAAGTTAATCTTTATGTCCAAAAACCTCAGTTGAAATTGGCGCGTTATGTACAGTAATCAGTCTCAAACAAACATCCGGTGAAAATGTAGAGCCACATCAAATTACAGAAATACTCATCATAAACATTGATTAAAGATACAAGTGTTTAACATACATTTAAAGATAAACTTCTCCTTAATGCAACCGCTGTGTCAGATTTCAAAAAGGCTTTACGGCGAAAGCACACGACGCGATTATGTTAGGTCAGAGCCTAGCCACGAAAACCATACAGCCATTTTCCAGCCAAGGAGAGGGCTCACAAAAGTCAGAAATAGCATTAAAATTAATCACTTACCTTTGATGATCTTCATCTGGTAGCACTCCCAGGTCTACATGTTAGACAATTAATGTTCGTTTTGTTTGATAATTTTACATTTTTTTTTACATTTACATAATGTCCCTCTTTATGTCCAAAAACCTCAGTTTTGTTGGTGCGTTTAGTTCAGAAATCCAAAGGCACAATGCGCACTCTCAACATCAAGACGAAAAGTAAAAAAAAGTACAATAAAAGTTAGTGGAAACATGTCAAACAATGTTTCAAATCAATCCTCAGGTTGTTTTTGTCATAAATAATAAATTATATTTCAACCGGACAAAAGTTTCGTCAATAGAAAAGGAGAAACAAGAAAAGCGCACTCCCGGTCACGTGCAGGACTCATGGCTGGAAATTTCCACTGGCCTCTCATTGAAAGTGCTGTATCTCCCTCATTTTTCAGAGTAAAAGCCTGAAACAATGCCTAAAGACTGACCACATGTAGAGGAAGACATAGAGATCGTGAACTGGGTCCTAAGTCTTTGTATGGTGGATAGGCTTTCAATGGAAAAACAGCCTTTCAAAATAATAGTACTTCCTGGTTGGATTTTCCTCAGGTTTTCGCCTGCCATATCAGTTCTGTTATACTCACAGACATTATTTTAAGTGTTTTCTATCCAAATCTACTAATTATATGCATATCCTTGCTTCTGGGCCTAAGTAGCAGGCATTTTAATTTGGGAACGCTTTTCATCCAAAATTCTGAATGCTGCCCCCTACTCTAGTGAAGTTAACTGAGTGGCTTCCGTCTGGCCACTCTACCATAAAGGCCTGATTCGTCGAGTGCTGCAGAGATGGTTGTCCTTCTGGAATAGTCTTGCATCTCCACAGAGGAACTATAGAGCTCTGTCAGAGTGACCATCGGTAGGCCGTCACCCTTCCAGAAGGACAACTATCTCTGCAGCACTCCACCAATCAGGTCTTTATGGTAGAGTGCCCAGACGGGGCTCCCGAGTGGCACAGCGGTCTAAGGCACTGCATCTCAGTGCTAGAGGAGTCATTACAGACCCTGGTTCGATTCCAGGCTGTATTGGGAGTTCCAATAGGGCGGCGCACAATTAGCCCAGCGTTGTCCAGGTTTGGCCGGGGTAGGCTGTGATTGGAAATAAGTATATGATCTTAACTGACTTGCATAGTTACATAAAGGTTAAATACAATGTTTTAAATACAATTTTAAAAATCTGGTTCTTGATCAAGGTCCTTCTCCCCGGATTGCTCAGTTTGGCCTGGCGGCCAGCTCTAGGACGAGTCATGGTGGTTCCAAACTTCTTCCATTTAAGAATGATGGAGGACACTGTGTTCTTGGGGACCTTCAATGCTGCTGAAACGTTTTAGTACCCTTTACACAATCCTGTCTCGTAGCTATACGGACAATTCCTTCGACCTACTGGCCTGGTTTTTGCTCTGACATGCACTGTCAACTGTGGGACCTTATCTAGACAGGTGTGCCTTTCCAAGTCATGTGCAATACATGTTATTTACCACCGGTGGATTCCAAGTTATAGTGTGTCAAGGATGATCAATGGAAACAGGATGCACCTGAGCTCAATTTTGAGGGTCTGAATACTTAGGTAAATAAGGTATTTGTTTTTTATATTTATTACATTTGTAAAAAAATAAAAAATAATCTAAACCTGTTTTCACTTTATTATGGGGTATTGTGTGTAGATTTCTTTTATATTCCATTTTAGAATAAGGCTGTAATGTAAAAAAAAATTGGGAAAAGGGGATGGGGTTGGAATACTTTGTATGTACTATATATATGTATGTGTATATGCTGTATATATCGATTACAGGCGCATGGGCCAACAGAGCTTGTGGGCCGCACCGCCTTATTGTGGCTGTGTGAGGTGTCCAGTACACCAGTGAGGCGGCAGGTAAGCCTAGTGATTAGAGCGTTGGGCCAATAACCGAAAGGTTGCTGGATCCAATCCCTGAGCTGACAAGGTAAAAATCTGTAATTCTGCCCCTGAGCAAGGCAGTTAACTCACTGTTCCCCGGGCGCTGATGTTGATTAAGGCAGCCCCCCACACCTCTCTGATTCAGAGGGGTTGGGTTAAATGCAGAAGACACATTTCAGTTGAATACATTCAGTTGTACACCTGACTAGGTATCACCCTTTCCGCTCTCCCCTGCTTAGTGTTGCAATGGCGAACAGGCTAGCCGCGCAGATAGGCCTGTGTTTGTTCACTGGAATCGATTGTGAAGAAACCCTAATCATGTAAAAGGGTTGTTTAAGTCCAAAGGACCCTGTGGTGATGGATGATTATGTGTGTGTGCGTGCATGTGAATGTAAGGCGTGCAACAGCATGAATAGTACATGTATAACCAAAATGTGTTTATTTCTGTGTGTGTGTGTGCGTGTGTGCCCCTCCCAGTGTATTGCTTTCCCCTGCTGTAATAGCATAACGTAAGGGCAGACTGACTAATGGTGTAGCTGACTGGCCAGCCGGAAAGGTCACGAGGAAGCGAGATACATATAGAACTGTGTGATTAAGCCATGCACCATGCGTCAAGTTATTATCACCAACATTAGTCAATCACACACACAGACGCACACCCACCACACATGGATTTTGCGTGGGTGTGTGTTAGTGCGTGCCTGTGCGTTCCTGTGTGTACGCGTGCGTGTGTCTCGTAGCGCCTTGTGGTGTGTGTGCGTCCATGTGCGTCTCTGCATGTGTGTCTGTGTGTGTCTTGCTGCGGTGTGTGTGTGTGTGTGTGTGTGTGGTGTTGAGTCCCAGTCTGTCTGTGTTACAGTCCCCAGAGTGGCTATAGTTAAAAGGCAGTGAATGACATCTGCATTAGTTAACACTTTCCAATGGCTGGCAGGCCTCTCTCTCTCCCTTTCTCTCTTTTTCCCTTTCTCACTCTCTTTCTTTCTCTATCTTCCCCTCTCTTTCTCCACCTTGTTTCTCTTTGTGTAGTTCTCTTTTCCTTTTATGTATTTCTCTCTCTCTCGCTCACCCCCCCCCCCCCCCCCCCCCCCCCCCCTCTCTCTTGTGTTTCCATCTCTCTCCTTCTCCTGAATGTGTCTTAGGTTATGCCATCTCTCATTTTTATTACCCACGCCTCTATAGGGGCATCTGAAGAGCACGGAAGTAGCAGCTCTCTCTCTGAGTCTTTCTTTCTCTCTTTCCATCCCTCTCTTTCCCTCCAAAACTTGTCACACTCCCCTTTCTCTCTTCAACTATCCATCGGTCTGTCCCTCTGTCTCTACATCCCTCTCTTTCCCTCGCGTCTCCCTCTGTCAGTGTGTGACCATAAGCAAATAAAACACAGAACTAAACAAATACGATGCAAACAATTTGGTTCCGTTGTCTAGGTAACTACATGTTGGAACAGGACTAGAACAGTAGGTTAATGGATTAGTTAGGATAGTATCGTCCATGGCCTTGGTCCCCTGGTTAGGTAGTTGTAACCTCGCTGTACTGCATTGGATTTTACTTGACTGTTGCAAATAGATTGGCTACAGTTTAGGGCAGTGTATGACATATGAAACAATGGTTCTATGAAACGCATACACTAAAACCCACGTGACACGTTGGCTGAACACATGAACAAGTCATGATACACGCATGTTCCTCAAGTGTATTCCATGTCCAGGACCAAGGGTGCCAGGTTGTCAAGCAAGGCTTGAAGTACTAGACCACCAACGCAATGTGGAGAGGTCATTTTCTGACTGTCATTCTTTTTAAGCTTGTTCCTTGACAGTCCTGTCAATTGAAGTCGCAAGCCTCTTAACGGACTCTGCAGCAGACATTGTCACCTCTGAGGTCCTGTTTCTCACTTCTGGGGTCATGGTACATTCCACCAGTGGAGTGGCTCAGAGTTGACGAGGGCGCCACTCCACTAGCTCATCAGCCGTGGGGAGGTCTGGTGTTGACGGGGGCCTAATATAGCACACACCAACCCCTCGGAGAGATGAAAACAGTCTGGTGTTCCTTCAGTTTTTCAATTTTCTCTCTCTGTCTTCTCTCTCAATCTCTTCTCTCTCACTTCTATCTCTTTCCCTAGTCCTTTTCAGCCTCCTGCCTTAGGAAACCAGATTTTGGGCTAAAATGTCCTGGTACTGGGTGAAGTTCACGATTCTGTTGACCTTAACAAGGGTCGAGGACCATTCGAAGTAAAATAGCCCCATAATATCAATGATTCACCACCATATTTCACAGTCGGTATGGGGTTCTTTTCTGCTTATGCATTCTCATTTCTACGCCGAACCCACCCCTGGTGTTCATGGCCAAAGAGTTCTATTTTCATGGAGGAATGGTCTAAGATCCTTCCCAATGTGTTCTCCAACTCATATAACATTTTAGGAAAAGGCTCGTTGCCGTTATCTTTGCAAGGTGAGGTATTGAAAGGTATTCGAAAACAGAAGTGTCAATAATTGGGACCCCTATCTTTTTGCGAAAAAAATATATTACTTGTTAAGTGAAATCTCTTTCTCTGAGCAATTGTATTAGTATAAGATAATAGAATTTCCCAATTATTTCAGCATACAATTTATCTCAGTATTTTAATGATTTATTTTATATAGTCATTTTTGCTCATCTTTATTAAGGGTGTCAATAATTACTGGTTTCTCCTGTTTACAAGATAATGTTTTTCATAGCTGTCCTGGCACTGAGGGTGGAAATTTGACAGGATATTTTGTATTTCCCTTGTGATAGTCCCCATCCCCTCCCTTCCTCCCTCCCTCTATTCCTCTCTCGTCCGGTTAATTTGAGGAGCGAAGGATGCGATCAGTGATCCCAGGTGTTTCCTGTTAGACGTCTGATCCCTTGCTTCTCTCTCTCCACCTACAATGCTCCTCCATCCTTCTCTCCATCTGTCAGCCTTTCGGGATGGAGATACATAGTCAGGGAATTTGGAATCATTTGTTGTTTAATGGCCAAGAAATTTCTGAGGAACGTTTTGGAGTTAGCCCTCCAGAAGGGCATGGCTAGTCTGAGCAACAAGCAAAGAAAGATGGCGTCAGCTGTTAGTTAAACAATTAATAATTGGTATTGCATAATGTTACTGTGCATTACTTTTTTGAGGCAAACCCTTTTGAACAAGCATGATTTTGGTTTTGCCTGTGGGTTTATATGGAAGTCGTGAAGCAAACTTGGCCAGTGGATGTATACGTGTGTACATGTTATCCTCTCCTTGACCTCATCACAGCTCTGGATGCCGGATTTATACAAAGCCAGATAATTTCACCATCAAGCTGGTGCTTCCACTTGGGGCGAAACTGGAACAGCCCGCAATCTCCACTGTGGCTATCTTGGAACACTATTGATGCGTTGCACAATTACTGTGACGTTGTTGTTGTGATAGAAAAGCTATTTATTTGTGCTATTTATTTTATTTTGTATCCAGGGCAGATTGTAACTGACAAAGGCAAACGTCTTGTAGACAAATCGTTCTTTGTGTACAGCAGTGCAGTGCACATGGGAACAGTGTGTATATCATGTACAGGCTTTCTTTCTGCAGCCATACCATCTCTTAATGGAACAGAAAACGCCATTGACAATGGGTTTTTATTTGTATTTTTGTATTAATAAGTTTCTTGTTTTGCAGACGGACCAACAGTATGCCAACAGCGTGGCTGACAACCTCAAGCGCCTGTAAGTACCGCGGGATGCTGTTTCCATGGAGACCTGCCTCTCCATGGAGCGGACTGTTGTCACTTTCTATTCGGGCTCAGTGTGTGTTGGGTGGACCTGTGGAATAAGGTGTTTGTGTGTGTGGTATTTTTAAATGATTTTGTTATTGTGTGTGTTTGCTACCTGCGTTTGATGTTTGCATGTTCATTTACTTTTTGTGTGTGCGTGCGCGTGTGTGTGTGTGATGTATTCACTCTACTTGTGACTTATGTCACGTTTGGTCTCTGCTTGTCTGTTTAAGTCTTGGATCTATTCCACACGTGTGCACATCTGTCTTCTTTGATGTGTGTGTGCATAGTGTATTTCTATTTGAATGCATGTTTGTTTATGTGTGGTGTGTGCATTTCACTGTGTCCTGTTTACCTTCCATCATGCATACACACACACACACACACACACACACACACACACACACACACACACACACACACACACACACACACACACACACACACACACACACACACACACACACACACACACACACACACACAAAGTATTGTATAACTAACCTTGTGGGGACACACAATTCAGTGCCATTCAAAATCCTATATTCCCCAAACCTAACCCATCCTCCTAGCCACTTCCCTAGACCGACAGTATCCCCCCTCACAAAATGCCCACTGTGCAGGTTTAAGACCCTGCTGTTTTAGACAGTCATGTTTGTCAGTGGGAGAATGAGCCAGAGCTTTTTTTTTTGGACCCAAGATGATACCAGTGGTCACTCCGTCACTGTCACTCCCCTAAGTCCCCAAGCAGTGTCACCTCAGGGGAAATGGGCTGCGTCTCAAATGGCACCATATTCCCTAAAGTACACTGCTTTTGACCAGAGCCTGATGGGCCCTGGGGAAAAGTTGTGTACTACATAAGGAATAGGGTGTCATTTGGGACACATACATGGTTGGAGATGGCTATGGGGGTGGACGGAAGGAAGGGGGAGGGGAGAGGTATGGAGGGAAGAGAAGAGGGGAGGAGGGAGGTTGAATGTGCCCCCTGTCACCTTGTCGTTCTCTCAGTGAGATTGGAAACACAGGAGAGAGAGAGCGTGTGTGGGTGTGTGTGGTGTGAACTATTGTGAGTTAGTGCATGTGAGTTCCTAAGGGGCAGCTTTTCCTGTCCTGGGTGATTGGCAGGGTTAGTGATGCACACTTGACCCCTGTCTCTCTCATGATTGGATCCTCTCTCTCTTCGTACGTCCTTATCTGAATTTAATTAAATTCAAACATTGAATTTGAGTTGGCCACACCCCACACGAAGCAGAATTGGAAGGAAGTAAAATGTAATTCAAACCAATTCAACTGAGATGTGAAACATGAAAGTCTAATTTGTTTGTCAAATCTTTTATCAAAAGATTATATTTTTGTATTTTTCTTTGTCATGAAATGTTACATTGTTCCCTTCCATACTGCAGTGTTTGATCTAATGCATTCTGGGAAATGTATTTTTTAAAATCATATTTAAAAACATTAAGGTAATTATTAAATGTACAACCCACAACAGGATCTTAAAATATTTCCAGTCCACTGTAATTATTAAACATTGTTATAGGAGAACGAGTTTTAAAAATGAAATGTTTCAAGCTTATGCTACATGGTATTGGTAACCATACATTATGTCAAAATAAACATTACTATGGTGTTAAATAAGCCATTTGAATTGTATTGAATTAAAATTCTGCTTCCTGTTGGGTGTGCCTGTCAGGCATTTGAATAACCTGACAAGAGAGGAAGTGATTATGCACAGGGTGGGAGAGACCAACATGCTGTCGTGTCTGTCCGTTTGTCTCTCTGTCTATCCTAACAGGGCTGTGTCTGTATGATAGTTGTAGAAAATAAAATGTATAGTTGATATCTCTCTCCACTCTCTCTCTTTACCCTCCTCCTTCTCTCTCTTTCCCCTCCTCTTTCTCTCTCTTTCAGATTTCCAGTTGAGATCCAGTCAGGTCTTCTAGAGATCATCTCTCCATCAGTCCACTTCTACCCCGATTTCTCCCGTCTGAAAGAGTCCTTCGGAGACCCCAAGGAGAGGGTCAGGTAAGACGGCAGCCTTCCCAGCAGATTGCTGCAGCTTTCACAACTGTCTGAGCAACCCACTGTTAGTTCAGTACAGGAGACGAGTTTAAATTCAAGTCTTGTCTTGAACCGTGGCCCGTTGTTTCATATGAGGATGCTGTGACGATTCGTTGTTGTGTGCGCTCGCGTGCGTGTGTGTGGAATACCGTCAGGTTGAGTCGAGGACACTCCACTGCTCTGATCTTGTGTGACTTGATGACATCACCTGTGTCGCCCCTTCTCTCGTCACTTATTTAGTACCCCGCTGTGTGTGAATGAATGTGCGTGTGTGACATTCCAACGTCGAGACTGTTGTCTTCTTTTATTTAGCACTCTTCTGCATGTGTGAATATATAATGGTCATGACTATGCGTGCATAAATGTGTGTATGAGAGAATCTGTCTGTCTGTTGGTCTGTTTGATTAGCTATCTAGCTGTGTGTCTAACTCGCTACTTGTCTACCTAAGTGCCTGTCTGTGTATGTGTTGGTGTGTGTGAGTATTTACAGTCAGGTAAAAAAATTTGGGCACCCTTGATAAAGATGAGCAAAAAAAGACTGTATAAAATAAATAATACAAATACTGAGCTATATTTTATGCTCAATGTATTTATTTGTTTTATACTAATACAATTGCTCAGAGAAAGAGATTTTGTTTAACAAGTTATATTTTTTTTATCATAAAACCCTTTCATGCGCGAGTTCCAAATATCTAACGGTCGCCCCAGCGTGAGTTTTTTTTATGGGACGTGATGTTAGAACGTTCTCTCGGTTCCAGTTTGTGATTGTTACACAACAGTACATTTAATCCGCGCTGCACTCAAACCAAGGCACTTAGCCTGTTTTTATTTATAGGCTGTTTCTACTTCAAATTAACAACGAATTATTAACAAGTTTTTATTTTCTAAGAACAGTTTGAATTGAGGTGTGTTCCGCCTCCTCATTCATTCACATTAAAAATAGTCATTTTTACTTTTGCGGACAATTCATTTTTGGGACATTTCTGACACGGACAAAATTCCCCAAGCACTTCCCAATTGTTTATATGCATTCCGATTCTTGCGTATTTATTTTTTATTTCACCTTTATTTAACCAGGTAGGCTAGTTGAGAACAGGTTCTATATACAGTGTGTGCAAATGAGGTAAGGTTGTGGCATAGATTGTAATGGGCACATATTATGTGTGTAAAATACTTTTTTGAAGGTTGTACTGATTATGATGAGCTATGCTAATTCCAGCAGTGTGTAGCCATGTTGACATACAATGCATTCTGGGTTTCACGTCTGTTGGATCAAAGATGTTATAACAAAATGAGGTGAGTAAGGGTTCACTCATTTTTTGAGGACTTCCGGAAATTAATGGTGGGATGTGAATGATGGTGGATGACACCCCCCCCCCCCCCCCCCCCTTGAACATGCATACTATAAACAGACCAGACTCATCGTGTCTCCTCTTATTGTCTTTGGTTTCTGTGAGGATAAAAAAGCATGGCAGCGCGCAGAAACTAGACATCGTCGGATTACTTTCGATTTGTAGAGAGTGTTTTACTCAATTATTTCGATCAATGGTGAGCTCACCCGTGATGTGATTCATTATAAATAGTAATTTATATTAGCTAATTCATATTGTAGTTTGTCAGCGAGAGTTATACAAATATGACCGCTTGTGTTATGTCAATCTTTCCTCAGTTAGCGCTAGGACAAATGTAGCCAACATTTTCCCGGTTTGGATGATTGTGCTATGCTGTAGATACTTCTGTGAATGTCTGAACATTGCATCCAAAAATAAACTGCTCACAATCTGGACATAACGTTTTATGGACTGTGTTTGTGTAAATTGTTTCTGAAAAAAAGTGTGGCCAGCTCAAATGCGGATTGTTGCGTCATTCGAAACTGGCCGTTCTAAATCAGCGTTCTAATCACACCGGGACCACTGTAGAATGATCACACCCGTGTGTTGGTACTTGTGAAAAAGACAGCTGCCCCTCAACCATCCGAGACCCCCACAAACCTCTCCCCCCAGTCACAAACCTGAGACCAGAAACGGGCTACCTGAGGGCAATACCAGAACAAATGGTCTATTGATTCTGTATCTTTACAACAAAATCTGCAGAGGTGGGATGATTGTATGCCCCAAATATTCAACATTTTGTTGGTGGCAAGAATTCGGTACAATAGGTTTAACTGAAAAGCACGAAGTCTTGAATCAACCCATACACCCTGTGCCATGGAATCGGTGCATAAAAAATCTCTTCCCATCTATTTTGCATTCTGCACTGCTGTCAACATCCTGGTCCTCAAATAAAACTGGTATACTTTCTTATGCTATTTTTGTTCCTCTGCCAGTTTTGATCCTTTATATTGGGCAGACAGACCAGTTCCCTACATCCTGCCACTGCCACCTGCCTGCTCCATTTTTGGGGTAATGCTGTAATCAATTGGTTGTCATTGGATTGAGCAGACCTTCTCCCATACAATTTGGATAACTCCATGAAAGACAACTCTACAATTCCAATGTACAATATAAGTTAAAAACAAAATACCCTTTTCAAACATCTTTTCCATAAATGCAGGTCTTTTATCAAACAGCACATTTAAGTCCAAGCATAATATTTGTTCTATATTTTCTGTGGGATGAAATTGTAACCAGCTCTGCAATGCTTGTTTGAAAAAGAGAGATACTTTGAACAATTAATCGAAAATGAGGCATGGCAATCTGCACAAAGGCAAAAAATACATTTTTAAACAACGAATGAGCTTTTCTTAGTAATCTACATGAGAAACATTTTGGGTTCAAGTAATACTTTTGTACGTGACGATTTTAGAGAGAGGTTTAGTGCTTTTATATTTAATCATCTCAGCCCACGCAGTTCATATTCGTTATACAGATGGGCACGTTTTATCTTGTCTGGTTTAGCATCCCAGATGAAGCCGGGGGAAAAAAATGTGCTTAAATGATTTGAAAAACGAATCATCAGGAGTAGGCAGGGCCATAAGTAAATGACTAAACTGAAATATGACCTAGGAGTTAATCAGTGTAATTTTTCCACAAATAGACAAGTATTGACCTCCCCATGGTTGCAGGATCTTGTCTATTTTGACTAGTTTTCTATTCGAAATTCATTGTGGAAAGCTCATTTATATATTTTGTGATATGAATACCAAGTATGTCTACTTCACCGTCAGCCCACAGATCCTTGATATCCTTCATCTTTGCTTATGGACTGCCTGCTTTAATTCAAACTACAGGTTTTCAATGGTGTTCAAGTCCAAAGACTGAGTAATGTTGAATGTTCATTTTGTGGTGATTTAATCATTTGTGGATTTTTGTGTGTGCTTGGGGTTATTGTCTTGCCGGGAGATTCACTTCCGGCCAAGTTTCAGCCTCCTGGCAGAGGCAACCAGGTTTTGGGCTAAAATGTCCTGGTACTGGGTAAAGTTCATGATGCTGATGACCTTAACAAGGGTCCCAGAACCATTGGAAGCAAACTAGCCACATAACATTAATGATCTAACACCTTTTTTTTTTTTTTTTTTTTTTTTACAAATGTAAGCCCCTGGGGTTTATTAAACGGCATTGACACTTGGATTGGAACCGGTGCTATGGTCAGATTACATTAAAATGTATGGTTGCCTCTTCCAGGAGCCTGAAACTTGGACCTGACTGGATGTGCCTAATTATGTTTGCCTTTCTTTGTTTATTTGTGCGTTAGTCTGGCTGTACGTCTCTGAGTGTGGGGTTGTGTGTGGTGATCCTTCCTGCGCGCAGTCAGTCTGCTCTTTGTTTTATTTAGCGCTTGGCTGCGCTGCATGTTTTTTTGAAGATGAGACTTGCTGATGGCGGCTGGCTGTGTGAAGTCAAGTCAGCCACGTGTGTCTGTGCTGCTGCTCATAGCTATTCTATTCCTAACTCAGCCATGGTTATCTAATTACCAAGGCAAAGTAATCCATAGACTCAATTTACCTCTCGCCCCACAACCCTTAAAAAACCTCATAGAATAGTCACTGTTTTAATAAACTCCTGCTTAGTTTACTTAACTGCTTTGGCTACTTTGTAGCTCGTTTACGTAGCCTGCTTAATATATGCTTAATGATAGAAATACAGAAGGATAAAATCAAGTTGTTCAAAGGTGCAGTACAAGTGAAGTTTCCCTCCTGTTGTCTCTCCTCTCCTCTGTGGGCGTGCCAGGCTCTCTCTTTCACCTGTGTGTGTAATCCGAGGAGATTTGTTCAGATTAGCGGTTTAGGACGGGCTTACTCTGATATGATTACTAATCTGGGAAAGGGAGGGCACAACTCTCCTCAATCACAATCCCGCCAGGTACAAACATTCATCCCCACACTCACACACACCTGCACATAACTTGTGCCCACATGCTCAGATGGGTGAGAGAAAAAGAGAGAGGGATAATTAGTTCCTGCCTGTCCAGGTGTTGAGTGTCTGGTGTTGAGCTATTGTGTTGAACACAGACATTCTGTCCCAGCTCTTTGTGATTATTACCGCTACATTAGCCAGGTGTATCGTGTTAGTGTTAGCAGGTGCACTGCCCGTACCACCACATCCACAGTGGGTGTGTGTAGGATGTTTATCCTTTGTGTCTTTTCTTTTGCTTGCATGTCTGGGTTTGTGTGTCTGTGCAGTTGTGACTGTGTGTGTGTACTGTATGTGTAGTAATTTTAGTGTGCGTGTGTTTGTTTGTGTGTGTGTTTAGTTCAGTATGTGTCTCTGCATGTATGTTTAGTTTAACGCGCGAGTGTGTGTGTTCGTGCGTGCGTGCGTGCGTCTGTGCGTGCGTCTGTGGTGATTTATGTGCTGCAGTAATGAGTGTGAGCAGGGAGAATGGCTCCCTGGGCTGCTACAGGCCATTGCCATTGCTTATTCATGAGGAGCACTTAAGACAGGGGCCCATGTAGTACTGAAGTATTTAACTAGTCACACACACATAACCAACCACACACGCAGATGCACACTCATGCAATACACCTGCACACTCATGCAAAACACCTGCACACTCATGCAAAACACCTGCACACTCATGCAAAACACCTGCACACTCATGCAAAACACCTGCACACTCATGCAAAACACCTGCACACTCTTACAAATGCACCTACTCAAAAACACAACTACACACACATACCGTCAAACTCGTACACACACATCATCAAACTTCCACTCTGTTTAGATTGGCAGGCCAGGGCCAGTAATAACTGTGGTTGTCAAGTTCTGGGTGAGAGCATCTTCTAACAGGACAGACCTCTCTCTAAGAGAACACACACCACTGTTCCATACACATAATTTCTGATGCCTCGAGCTATTGGAACTGTGTCAGGGTGTGCAGTTAAAATTAGCAAAAAACACACACATTTCTTCCACAAGGCCGTGGGGTAACATCCAGAGACTTGTACCGAAACCACTCCTGCATTGTCTTAGCTGTGTGCTTAGGGTTGTTGTCCTGTTGGACCTGAGTGCTCTGGCACAGGTTTTCATCAAGGATCTCTCTGTACTTTGCTCCATTCATCTTTCCCTCGATCCTGACTAGTCTCCTAGTCCCTGCCGCTGAAAAACATCCCCACAGCACGATGCTGCCGCCACCATGCATCACCATAGGGATGGTGCCAGGGTTTCCTCCAGACGTCACGCTTGGCATTCAGGCCAAAGAGTTCAATCTTGGTTTCATCAGACAAGAGAATCTTGTTTCTCATGGTCTGAGAGTCCTTTAGGTGCCTTTTGGCAAACTCCAAGCGGGCAGTCATGTGCCTTTTACTGAGGAGTGGCTTCCATCTGGCAACTCTACCATAAAGGCCTGATCGGTGGAGTGCTGCAGAGATGGTTGTCCTTCTGGAAGGTTCTGCCATCTCCACAGAGGAACTCTGGACCTCTGTCATAGTGACCATCTGGTTCTTGGTGATCTCCCTGAGAAACAACTTCATCAGATGACAGTCTTATAACATGTTATACAATAAATCTATGTTTTGTTCGAAAAATGTGCATATTTGAGGTATAAATCAGTTTTACATTGCAGCTACCATCACAGCTACCATCACAAATAGCACCGAAGCAGCCAGAGTAATTATAGAGACCAACGTGAAATACCTAATTACTCATCATAAAACATTTATGAAAAATACATGGTGTACAGCAAATGAAAGACAAACATCTTGTGAATCCAGCCAATATTTCAGATTTTTTAAGTGTTTTACAGCGAAAACACAATATAGCATTATATTAGCTTACTACACAATTATATTAGCCAACCACACAACAGCATTGATTCAAGGCAACAGTAGCGATAGCGACAAAACCAGCAAAAGATATAAATTATTTCACTAACCTTCATAAACTTCATTAGATGACAGTCCTATAACATCATATTACACAATACATATATGGTTTGTTCGAAAATGTGCATATTTAGAGCTGAAATCCGTGGTTATACATTGTGAAAATGTAGCAACTATTTTCCAGAATCTCCGGATATATTTCTGACACACCTATTCTGACCGAATAACTAATCATAAACGTTACTAAAAAATACTTGTTGTACAGCAAATGATAGATACACTAGTTCTTAATGCAATCGCCGTGTTAGAATTCTAAAAATAACTTTAGTACGACATGCAGCTTACGTTATAGCGAGAGAGCGCCCAAAATCTGGGCGGAAACTAATAGTAAACATTTGACAGAAATATGAAATAACATCATAAATGGGTCCTACTTTTGTTGAGCTTCCATCAGAATCTTGCACAATGGGTCCTTTGTCCAGAACAATCGTTGTTTGGTTTTAGAATGTCCTTTTTCCCTCTCGAATTAGCAAGCAAAACTAGCCAAGTGGCGCGAAGCTGTCCATCGTGAACAAACGCAGAGAACGGAACACGCCAAAACTCCCGAAGAAAATTCAATAATCTGATAAAACTATATTGAAAAAACATACTTTACGATGATATTATCACATTTATCAAATAAAATCAAAGCCGGAGATATTAGACGTCTATAACGAATGCTTTTCAGAAGCCAATACTGATGACCTTTCTGCGCCTTCCTGAACAAAGGAATTTGGGGTCATGTCATTCCAAGCTCTCTCTTTTGACCATAGATATACCTAGAAACCCCATTTCACCTCTCACAGCCTATTGACATCTAGTGGAAGGCGTATGAAGTGCATGTATACTAATAGATTTCAAGCAAATTTATAGGGAGGCCCTGGAACAGAGCCTCGATTTCAGATTTTTCACTTTCTGACAGGAAGTTTGCTGCAAAATGAGTTCTGTTTTACTCACAGATATAATTCAAACGGTTTTAGAAACGTGAGAGTGTTTTCTATCCAATAGTAATAATAATATGCATATTGTACGAGCAAGAATAGAGTACGAGGCCGTTTAAATTGGGCACGATTTTTCCCCAAGGTGAAAATAGCGCCCTCTATCCTCAACAGGTTCTTAACTGACTTGCCTAGTTAAATAAAGGTTACTTTTAATTTAAAATTTAAATAATCAATGGAAACAGGATGCACATGTCTCATAGCAAAGGGTCTGAATACTTATGTAAATAAAGTATCTGTTTTTATTTTTAATACATTTGCAAAAATGTCTAAATCTGTTTTCGCTTTGTCAACATTGGGTATTGTGTGTAGATTGATGAGCAACATTTTTTTATAAATCAATTTTAAAATAAGGCTGTAACGTAAAAAAATGTGGACAAAGTCAAGGGGTCTGAAAACTTTCCGAAGGCACTGTATATCAACGAATTGGTGAGGGCACTAGAACAGTCTGCAGCATCCGGCCTCACCCTACTAGAATCTGAAGTCACATTTCTATTCTTTTCTGATGATCTTGTTCTTCTGTCCCCAACCAAGGAGGGCCTACAGCAGCACCTAGATCTTCTGCACAGATTCTGTCGGACCTGGGCCCTGACAGTAAATCTCAGTAAGACAAAAATAATGGTGTTCCAAAAAAGGTCCAGTTGCCAGGACCACAAATACAAATTCCATCTAGACACCATTGCCCTAGACCAGGGGTTCTTAAACTTTTTCAGCCTGGAACCCAAATGAGAAATTCTGTGTTTTCCTGGCACCCAAGCTTTGGAAAACATGCAACTATATTTAAATATCGGTACATTTCATTGCCCTTATGCCTAAAAAAAAAGCAATATAGACAAAAACAAATAACAATGAAATACCCATAAATATATTTTCATGTTTATTTTTCCCCATTAAAAACGCTCTTACATACCTGTCTAGGTTGGAACTGTTGCTGTTAAAATACAATAAATAATTTTATTCTGAACTGGAATGAACGGATTGATCACATCACACAGATGTATAACAGAACACACACACACACAGGCTTTTTGATTGTGCAACCCTAAGTAACAGTTCAGATAAAAAATTATCTGAAGGTTTCAACAAGCATGTCTATTCTGGGCTCAGTTTTTGACAGTACAACACTGAGGTCATGCTCAGCATTGCGACTGTTTCTGTACTTGAGAACCCTGACTTGCATAGGTATGTGGTGCCAAACTGGATCAGAACATCTACTGCTTTCTCAGTCAGGCAGGAGACCGCTTCCTGTTGCAGATGAGCAACCCAGAACTGTGTGTGTTTGTCTCAAAAAGCATCTTGCTTCAATCAGTTTATTCCAGTTCAGACTAAAAATGACTACTTGCAACAGTTCCAACCTCGACTTGTTTTCAACAATAACAATAACAATAATAAAGTGTACAGTAGGCCTGATCATTTTTCATCTTCACCTAAATATCCAAGACTAAATATCCAAGATGGCATAGCAGTGCAGACGTGTTATGTCCGTCCTCTCGTGTGCTTTTGTATTTTTTCGTATTTTTTGTATATATTTCAATTTTATTTTCAATCTCTTCTCCATTTGATTTCAATTATACCTTCCGGTAACCTGCCTCACCCAATGTGATACGGAACCGCTATTATTTTTTCTTTTTAGACCTTATAGCAAGAACCACCTAGCCATCAGAAGCTAACCAGCTACAAGCTATTTAGTCATTGTTAGCCACTGCTAGCAGCCTTTACCTTCTACACAGGTACCAGCCCTTTTTAAAAATATTTAAAAAAAATTTAGCCTGGATAATACTCGCCAGCCTACCAGTAACGGACTATCTCTCCACTACAACGCCGGATTCCTGCCGTAATCCCTGGACCATTACTCCTGATCTTCACAGCTAGCTAGCACCCACTGAGTTACCCAGTACCGAAGCTATCCCTGAGGCCCACCTCCCGGCCTACTCAGTTGTTCACCCGGACTCCACTCAAACACGGCTAGAACACACTACTCCACCGGATCCTTGCCGTAAGCTCTGGACCTTGGCACCGGATCAACGCTGCTACCGAGTGGCTATAGTGGCTAACGCCCCTGCCCCAAAGCTAGCACCAGTTAGCTGTGAGCCAGGCGCATCTCCCGGCTAGCAAACTAAATTACTACAACTACAATACCTCTTTCGCTATCTGGCTTGGATCCTTAGTCGACACGGTGCCCCGCCGTACCACCACGACTGGTCTGCCGACGAATACTCTATCCGCTGTGCCTTCAACCGGCCTCCGTCGGAGCAGACGCTTCTACTAGCCCCGAGCTACTAACTTTACTACTAACTTTAAACGCTGTGTCGCCCGCGTGCTAGCGTAGTAGCGACTACTCCACGGCTTCCCTGTTCCATCTATTGCTGCCCCCTGGACCCTATGATCACTTGGCTACATAGCTGATGCCTGCTGGACTGTCCATTAATCACGATACTCCATTTTGTTTATTTATTTTAATTTAATTTTTTATCTGTCGGCCCCAGCCGCGAACTCAGGCCCTGTGTGTAGTTAACCGACCCTCTCTGCCCATTCATCGCCATTTTACCTGTTGTTGTTTTAGCTGATTAGCTGTTTTTCTCTCACCCGTTGTTGTCTTACCTAGCTCTCCAAATCAACACCTGTGATTACTTTATGCCTCGCTGTATGTCTCTCTCATATGTCAATATGCCTTGTATACTGTTGTTTAGGTTAGTTATTGTTTTAGTTTACAATGGAGCCCCTAGTTCCACTCATTATACCTCTGATACCTCCCTTGTCCCACCTCCCACACATGCGGTGACCTCACCCATTATAACCAGCTTATCCAGAGATACAACCTCTCTTATCATCACTCAGTGCCTGGGCTTACCTCCGCTGTACCCGCACCCCTGTCTGCACATTATGCTCTGAATCTATTCTACCACGCCCAGAAATCTGCTCCTTTTATTCTTTTCCCCAACACTCTAGGCGACCAGTTTTGATAGCCTTTAGCCGTACCCTCATCCTACTCCTCCTCTGTTCCTCGGGTGATGTGGAGGTAAACCCAGGCCCTGCGTGTCCCCAGGCACCCTCATTTGTTGATTTCTGTGATCGAAAAATCCTTGGTTTCATGCATGTCAACATCAGAAGCCTCCTCCCTAAGTTTGTTTTACTCACTGCTTTAGCACACTCCGCCAACCCTGATGTCCTTGCCGTGTCTGAATCCTGGCTTAGGAAGGCCACCAACAATTCTGAGATTTCCATCCCCAACTACAACATTTTCCGTCAAGATAGAACTGCCAAAGGGGGAGGAGTTGCAATCTACTGCAGAGATAGCCTGCAAAGTTCTGTCATACTTTCCAGGTCTATACCCAAACAGTTTGAACTTCTAATTTTAAAAATTAACCTCTCCAGAAATAAGTCTCTCACTGTTGCCGCCTGCTATTGACCCCCCTCCGCTCCCAGCTGTGCCCTGGACACCATTTGTGAATTGATCGCCCCCCATCTAGCTTCAGAGTTCGTTCTGTTAGGTGACTTAAACTGGGATATGCTTAACACCCCGGCAGTCCTACTATCTAAGCTAGATGCCCTCAATCTCACACAAATCATCAAGGAACCCACCGGGTACAAATCCGTAAATCCGTAAACATGGGCACCCTCGTAGACATTATCCTGACCAACTTGCCCTCCAAATACACCTCCGCTGTTTTCAATCAGGATCTCAGCGATCACTGCCTCATTGCCTGTATCCGCTATGGGTCCGCGGTCAAACGACCACCCCGCATCACTGTCAAACGCTCCCTAAAACACTTCTGCGAGCAGGCCTTTCTAATCGACCTGGCCCGGATATCCTGGAAGGATATTGACCTCACCCCGTCAGTCAAGGATGCCTGGTCATTCTTTAAAAGTAATTTCCTCACCATCTTAGATAAGCATGCCCCGTTCAAAAAATGCAGAACTAAGAACAGATATAGCCCTTGGTTCACTCCAGACCTGACTGCCCTTGACCAGCACAAAAACATCCTGTGGCGGACTGAAATAGCATCGAATAGTCCCCGCGATATGCAACTGTTCAGGGAAGTCAGGAACCAATACACGCAGTCAGTCAGGAAAGCAAAGGCTAGCTTTTTCAAGCAGAAATTCGCATCCTGTAGCTCTAACTCCAAAAAGTTTTGGGACACTGTAAAGTCCATGGAGAACAAGAGCACCTCCTCCCAGCTGCCCACTGCACTGAGGCTAGGTAACACGGTCACCACTGATGAATCCATGATAATCGAAAATATCAATAAGCATTTCTCTACGGCTGGCCATGCCTTCCTCCTGGCTACTCCAACCCCGGCCAACAGCTTCGCCCCTTCCGCAGCTACTCGCCCAAGCCTCCCCAGCTTCTCCTTCACCCAAATCCAGACAGCAGATGTTCTGAAAGAGCTGTAAAACCTGGATCCGTACAAATCAGCTGGGCTAGACAATCTGGACCCTCTCTTTCTAAAAATATCCGCCGCCATTGTTGCAACCCCTATTACCAGCCTGTTCAACCTCTCTTTCGTATCGTCCCAGATCCATAAAGATTGGAAAGCTGCCGCGGTCATCCCCCTCTTCAAAGGGGGGTGACACCCTAGACCCAAACTGTTACAGACCTATATCCATCCTGCCCTGCCTATCTAAAGTCTTCGAAAGCCAAGTTAATAAACAGATCACTGACCATTTCAAATCCCACCGTACCTTCTCTGCTGTGCAATCCGGCTTCCGAGACAGTCACGGGTGCACCTCAGCCACGCTCAAGGTACTGAACGATATCATAACCGCCATCGATAAAAGACAGTACTGTGCAGCCGTCTTCATCGACCTGGCCAAGGCTTTCGACTCTGTCAATCACTGTATTCTTATCGGCAGACTCAATAGCCTTGGTTTTTCTAATGACTGCCTCGCCTGGTTCAACAACTACTTTGCAGACAGAGTTCAGTGTGTCAAATCGGAGGGCCTGTTGCCCGAACCCCTGGCAGTCTCTATACCACAGGGTTCAATTCTCGTGCCGACTCTTTTCTCTGTATATATCAATGATGTCGCTCTTGCTGCGGGCGATTCCCTGATCCACCTCTACACAGATGACACCATTCTGTATACTTCTGGCCCTTCCTTGGACACTGTGCTAACTAACCTCCAAATGAGCTTCAATGCCATACAACCCTCCTTCCGTGGCCTCCAACTGCTCTTAAACGCTAGTAAAACCAAATGCATGCTTTTCAACCGTTCGCTGCCCGCACCCGCCCGTCCGACTAGCATCACCACCCTGGACTGTTCCGACCTAGAATATGTGGACAACTATAAATACCTGGGTGTCTGGCTAGACTGTAAACTCTCCAGACTCATATTAAACATCTCCAAACCAAAATCAAATCTAGAATTGGCTTTCTATTTCTTAACAAAGCCTCCTTCACTCACGCCGCCAAACTTACCCTAGTAAAACTGACTATCCTACCGATCCTCGACGTCAGCGATGTCATCTACAAAATAGCTTCCAACACTCTACTCAGCAAACTGGATGCAGTCTATCACAGTGCCATCCATTTTGTTACCAAATCACCTTATACCACCCACCACTGCGACCTGTATGCTCTAGTCGGCTGGCCCTTGCTACATATTCGTTGCCAGACCCACTGGCTCCAGGTCATCTCTAAGTCTATGCTAGGTAAAGCTCCGCCTTATCTCAGTTCACTGGTCACGATAACAACACCCACCCGTAGCACACGTTCCAGCAGGTATATCTCACTGATCATCACCAAAGCCAACACCTCATTTGGCCGCCCTTCCTTCCAGTTCTCTGCTGCCAGTGACTGGAACGAATTGCAAAAATCGCTGAAGTTGGAGACTTTTATTTCCCTCACCAACTTTAAACATCAACTATCTGAGCAGCTAACCGATCGCTGCAGCTGTACATAGTCCATCTGTAAATAGCAGACCCAATCTACCTACCTCACCCCCATACTGTTTTTATTTTATTTACTTTTCTGCTCTTTTGCACACCAGTATCTCTACTTGCACATCATCATCTGCTCATTTATCAATCCAGTGTTAATCTGCTAAATTGTAATTATTCGCTCCTATGGCCTATTTATTGCCTACCTCCTCATGCCTTTTGCATACACTGTATATAGACTTTCTTTTTTCTACTGTGTCATTGACTTGTTTATTGTGTTATTGGCTTGTTTATTGTTTACTCCATGTGTAACTCTGTGTTGTTGTCTGTGTCACACTGCTTTGCTTTATTTTGGCCAGGTCGCAGTTGCAAATGAGAACTTGTTCTCAACTAGCCTACCTGGTGAAATAAAAAAATACATCTGTACTTTTTCTTGGGTTTTGCACTATCAGTAGCTAGTTAGCTTGCTTTGGCTAACGTTAGCTATTAGCTGTGTAACGTTACAAGGCCAGGGGATTGTTTGAAAAAGAAACTCACATCTACTACTATGAGAGATAGTACTCCCTTATTTCTGCGTATCATCACCTGTTATAAAATGACAACAATGCCTTGCTAGTTGACTGACTTTTCCACTTTCGAAGCACTGTTCCCTGAAGCATTCTGCCCTGTTCTTAAAGAACTCCCTGGGTTTACCGTCATGTTCTGCCCGGATGTTTGGTCAGGACGTGTCGTTTTATTAATTTGTTTGTTTTGAGAGACTCATTACTAAGTACTTCCCCACACAAAACACATTGTGGGCGCTCCTCGTTATTTCTCAAAGTTTGTATGAAAGAGACAAAATGTCATCACTGTATTTGCGTTTCATGACGATTGAGTTCAGTCAGAACATGTGGCTAGCATGAGTCCATTTCATGACAGCGGTGAGTGGAAATAACAAGTCAGTGGCTTGAAAGACAGTGCTGCAGCGTATGGGTCGCGGAGTGATCTTCAAGAAAACTGCATAAAAAAGATCAGATAAACAGCGAAGCACACGGGCAACTCCCTCCACCTCTCCCACTCGCGCAGCTGCCAAACTGAGCAGAGACTGCTGAAAAGCAGAGAGCACACTGAACCGAGAGCGCAGTTGCACTTGGCCAAAGCGATTCCAGTAATTAATGAAATAATTATACATTTACGACTCACCATTATCAGGTTTGGGTCGTGACCCATACTTTAAGAAACGCTGCCCTAGAGCACACAAAAAACTATACATACCTCGGCCTAAACATCAGCGCCACAGGTAACTTCAACAAAGCTGTGAACGATCTGAGAGGCATGAAGGGCCTTCTATGCAATCAAAAGAAACATAAAATTTGACCTACCAAATCAACATAAAAATACTTGAATCAGTTATAGAACCCATTGCCCTTTATGGTTGTGAGGTCTGGGGTCCGCTCACCAACTAATAATTCACAAAATGGGACCAACACCAAATTGAGACAACATGCAGAATTCTTCAAAAAATATCCTCAGTGTACAACATAAAACACAAAATAATGCATGGTCCTCAACAGAGAGTACACAGTGGTAGAATACCTGACCACTGTGACTGACCCAAACTTAAGGAAACCTTTGACTATGTACAGACTCGGTGAGCATAGCCTTGCTATTGAGAAAGGCTGCCGTAGGCAGACCTAGCTCTCAAGAGACAACAGGCCATCACAGCAGCAAGACTTCTGTCATCTGTTGCCAGAAGAAAATATGACATTTGAAATGTTTTTATTCTTTTGGAGCTATTGTTAGTGTAATGTTTACTGTTATTATTATTTTTTATTGTTCATTTAACTTTTGTATCTATTTCACTTGCTTTGGCAATGTGAACATATAGACATGGAAAGAGCAAGAGCGAATGAGGGAGAGGGAATGAGCAGGACAGAGAGGGAGGGAGAGGGAATGAGCAGGACAGAGAGGGAGGGAGAGGGAATGAGCAGGACAGAGAGAGGGAGGGAGAGGTAAAGTGAGAAGAAGCGAGAGACTGAACCAAAGACGATGGGAGATAACCAGAGCTAGAGCGAGAGAGACAGTTAAGATGTGTGATCGAATCACAATAAGATTAAATGGATAAAGGAAAGTGTAGATGTCAGAGAAAAAGAGTGGCTAAGATTGATGATAAAGTGAGGGTATGTGTGTGTATGTGTGAGAGAGAGACACTTCCAGATGACTGAGCTGTGAACAGGACTAGAAGTGGATCACGGCCAATGAGACAGAGAGGACAGGGTGACACTCTCAGGTCACCACGGCGACTAGGGCAATGTCACACACACTGTTCATCAACTGCCCCGGTCCGTCTGCCTCTAGTGTTGTGTTGTCTTAGTGGTAGTTTTCTTTAGTCATGCAATCTGGCTCCGGTCCAATATCCACACTAGTGTTGTTGATGGCTAAGCCTAAGTGCATTGCATTTGTTCTCCTAAGCCCTAGGTACTATTGTCCCGTTGCTTCTTGAGTATGCTGTGTTACGATGCAGAGATTCTTTGAGTTTGCGACCAGGTTGGGGTGGAATTACTCTGTCACGCTAGCATACCACTTAGAATGAAGAAGTGTATTCGACTCGCTGTCCTCTATAGCCTATTGCAGTGTTTAGTTTAAATTTCATTATTTTCACCAGTGATATACTGTAATATACAGTTTATATTATTGATTATATTTTAGCTTGTAAAGTAAAAATGCAGTGGTAAGCTAAATCCCAAGAGTAAAATGTAAGTGCAGTGGGTGTTTTAAGGCTGCTGCCAGGATATATTGAATTCAAAGTAAATTAACTTCATCTTGAGAGAGAAAGGGGGGAGGAAGAAGAAATGCAGAGTTAAAGACATGTGTTCTGCTCTCTCTGTGTGTGGGACCGTGAGGGAGTTAGAGAGGGAGGGAGAAAGTAGCATAGGGAGAGGCAGCGAGAGATAATTGGTGTGTTAATTCATTCATTGGCCAGATAGGCCAGTCTACTTCTCTCCTTCTCCATATATCCATCTTCCTCTCCTCCTCTCCTTCTTCTCTTGGGTCCATGAGGACAGTACCAAGCTCAGTTTCTGTCAAAGCTGATGGGGCCCTAGAGGCACCCCTTGCCTCACCTCCTTCCTCTCCCGCCCTCTATCCCCTTCTCTTTGGGGGAGTCAGCCCATCATGAGACCCTGGGAGATGAACTGTGACTGATTTAAATATAATTTAAGGAGGAATGGAGTGTGTGTGTGCATTGGCATGTGTTCTGCTCTCTGTGTGTGTGGGACCGTGAGGGAGTTAGACCGCCTTGCAAACAGTCAGCCTGTGGTGCTCTGCAGGGAGTGGAGGAGGGTGAGGTGGGTGGGAGGGAGGGTGGGTTTTTAAAATATTTATTAGGATCCCTATTAGCTGTTGCGAAAGCAGCAGCTACTCTTCCTGGGGTCCACACAAAGCATGAAACATGACATAATACAGGACATTATTAAACAAGAACAGCTCACGGACAGAACTACATACATTTAAAACAGAACACACAGCCTACATATTAATATATACACACAACATCTAGGTCAAATAGGGGAGAGGAGTTGTGCCATGAGGTGTTGCTTTATCTGTTTTTAGAAACCAGGTTTGCTGTTCATTTGAGCAATATGAGATGGAAGGGATATATAATATGAGATGGAAGGGTATTATATAGAGCCATGCAATAATGGCTCTATATAATACTGTATGTTTTCTTGAGTTTGTTCTGGATTTGGGGACTGTCAAAAGACCCCTGGTGGCATGTCTGGTGGGGTAAGTGTGTGTGTCAGAGCTGTGTGTAAGTTGACTATGCAACAGTTTTGAATTTTCAACACATTAATGTTTCTTATAAAAACAAGGGATGCAGCCAGTCTCTCCTCAACTCTTAGCCTAGAGAGACTGGCAAGCATAGTATTAATATTAGCCCGCTGATTACAATGAAGAGCAAGACGTGCCGCTCTGTTCTGGGCCAGCTGCAGCTTAACTTGGTCTTTCTGTGCCGCACTTGACCACATGACTGGACAATAATAAAGATACAGTAAGACAAAACTGGAGACTGCAGTGTGGTGTCAAAAAAGCAGAGCATCTCTTTTTTGGGTGGGTGGATGGATGAATGCAGATAAATGAAGAGCCAACCCCCCCCCCCCCCCCCCAACACACACACACACACACACACACACACACACACACTGTAACACACTCTCACCAGCTCTCCAGTTCATTAGAATGCAACTTGACAGATAACTTATTTATTCTCTTTACATCTTAACTCAATATTATAAAGCTTGAAGTTTAGTATTTTATAGCAGAGAGTGCAGATTTCCCCCTAAAGAAACTCATGGGTGAGCAGGCTGATGGACTAAATCGTTCCCAGGTAATCCAGACTGAGTAAATCAATGTCAGATCAACCAGGCGGACGAATCAATCCCACATCTACCAGACAGACGGACAGAGCGACAGACAAATCGATATCAAATCAGCCCAGACAGTCTAATCTATTATTGTCACATACACCATCTGTCTGTAAAACAAGACTGTAGGCCTATTTAATTTCATATAGTCCTATAGTTATTAGTTTGTGTAGGGTAGACGTTTAATTTGATAGTTTGGTTGGTGATTTGGATAGGATAATGTGTCTTATGTGAAGGTCCATGCTTTGATTGGTTGTTAAGTTCTGAGGGAGACATTGATGCGACGCAATTCATTTTCAGTTGGACTGCTTAAGTTCTAATCAACATCACGCCTTAGCTGTACACTGCAAGTAGCATTTATAATGTTTGCGCTCCATAGTCTTCCGTAGTCTTTTGCGGTATCACTCTGCAGCTGACTCCGCAGACGGAAGACATTGTTAGTGTTGGGCTGTACTTACCTCATAGAGGAATCTCATAGAGGAGCCTGATTTATCATTGCACCATTGCGTTCCAAATGGCACTCTATTGCCTACATGGTGCACTACTTTTGACCAGAGCCCTGCTTCAAAGTAGTGCACCAAATAGGGAATAGGCTGCCATTCGGGAAGCAATCTATCACTGGGCTGGTAGCTTATCCGGGACGGTTGCGTGGGAGCCGCACAATAGAAGAAGTGATTTGATGACACAACCAGTCTATTGAGATTAAAGGCAGTCTGCCCAGCCCGCTTAATCAAAGCCCCCTCGATCGATTCACGCCAGGAGCCATGACTTACTCACCTCTCATCCTCTCTCTCCCTCCCTCTCTCCCCCCCCCCCCCCCTCTTTCTCCTCTCTCACTATCTCTTTCTCGCTCTCCTCTCTGTAGCTTTCTACTCTGTCTTTTTCTCTTCTCTCTCCTCCCTCTATCATCTATCGTCTGAGAGTCCCAGGCTTGGCCAAGGAGAATGAGACAATGTTCCCTATCGATTAACCAAGCGGCCTTGTACCCTGGGGGGACTGCAGGATGGATAGGCTGCCTATAGGGTGGTGTGTTTGTGTGTGTGTGTGTGTGTGTGTGTGTGCACGCACAAGTTTGTGCTTACATGCGTGCATGTGGTGGACATTCTGTACTGTAATATTTCATTACTAAGTGCAAATGTGTGTAATTGTCTGTGTGTCAGCTCAAAATTCAGTACAAAACAGACTGCATTTAAAATCTTGCTCCTTGGCCCGTATTTTGAGAGAGGCAGGGGAAACTAGGTCTCTGTGGTGAGACTGGTTTCATAATGCATGAGGAGGAGAGGACCGGGCTGAGCAGGTAAACATCCCTCACATCAAATGGAGTGAGAAAAGATAAGGGGGGGAAAGGAAGAAAGAGTGAGGAAAGATGGAGAGAGGAGGAGACAGGATGCCGACTCTTTCCTTAACTTGTACCTAGAATGCCCGGGGCTAGGTTGAGAAAGGATTGTATTTAAGAAGCACTTGGATAATAATATTTGTGTGGCTTAGAATGAATGCTTACTGGTCTATACCTAGGCTACAAATGAATGCTTACAGTAAAGGTATAGGAAAAACATGCAAACATCTGAATATAACAGAGACATAAAGTAGATAAGTATTCAGTGTATAGAATTAGATGTAATACTGAAACACAGTAACATATATATATATATATACAGTACCTGTCAAAAGTTTACACACCTACTCATTCAAGGGTTTTTCATTATTTTTACTATTTTCTGCATTGTAGAATAATAGTGAAGACGTGAAAACCATGAAATAACACATATGGAATCATTTAGTAACCCAAAAAGTGTTAGTGTTAAACAATTATTTGCAGCCCAAATAAATGCTTCACAGAGTTCAAGAAACAGACATATATTTTAGATTTTAGATTCTTCAAAGTAGCCACCCTTTGCCTTGAAAGCTTAGAATGCTAAGAGTGTCCAGTCAACCCTGGTGCGTGTGTTCTTGTGTGTGCGCTGTCTGTGTGTTTATGTATGTGCTGTATGTTTTGTGTTTATAGGCATGCTCCCCCATTTAACACATACAGCTGCATATGTGTATGTTTATCAGTGTATGGTCAAGTTGCGTGCCTGCGTTTCCGTGTGTGTGCAGGCTTCCCTGTTAACCCACACAGCTTGGAACACACAGCTGAGATCTGAGAAAGTTTAACTTTTCTTTGGTAACATCTGAGTCTTTGTTTCTCTGGGTGTTACATCTCAGACAGTTTGTCAATATGCTGTGTTTATGGTGTAAAGAATATTGTGGCTGCTGCCTGTCTGGTCTGATGCAGTTTAGTGTGTACAGGGTAGTCTGCCATCGCAAAGTGCTGAGTTATCCTAGTCGGGGCTACAGAGGCACAGAACAGTACACACAGAGCATTCGGAAAGTATTCAGACCCATTCCCTTTTTACACATTTTGTTACATTACAGCCTTATTCTAAAAATTATTCAATAAAAAAAATCCTCATCAATCTACACACACAACCTCATATTGACAATGCAAAAACATGTTTTTAGAAATGTTTCCATATGTATGTATGTATGTATGTGTGTGTATATATATATATATATATATATATATATATATATATATATATAAATAAAAAATTCAGACCTATTTGCTATAAGACTTGAAATTGAGTTCAGGTGCATCCTGTTTTCATTGATCATCCTTGAGATGTTTCTCGAACTTGATTGGAGTCCCCCTGTGGTAAATTCAATTGATTGGATATGATTTGGAAAGGCACACAGTTGACAGTGCATGTCAGAGCAAAAACCAAGCCATGCGGTTGAAGGAATTGTCCGTAGAGATCCGAGACAGGATTGTGTTCAGGCACAGATCTGAGGAAGGGTACCAAAATACTTCTGCCACATTGAAGGTCCCCAAGAACACAGTGGCCTCCATCATTCTTAAATAGAAGAAGGTTGGAATGACGAAGACTCTTCCTAGAGCTGGCCGCCTGGCCAAACTGAGCAATCGCGGGAGAAAGGCTGTGGTTAGCGAGGTGTCCAAAAACCTGATGGTCACTCTGACAGAGCTCCAGAGTTTCTATGTGGAGATGAGAGAACCTTCCAGAAGGATAACCATCTCTGCAGCACTCCACCAATCAGGGCTTCATGGTAGAGTGGCCAGACGGAAGTAAAAGGCACATGACTGCCCGCTTGGAGTTTGCCAAAAGGCACCTAAAGGACTCTCAGACCATGAGAAACAAGATTCTCTTGTCTGATGAAACCAAGATTTTACTCTTTGGCCTGAATGCCAACCGTCACATCTGGAGGAAACCTGGCAAACCCTACGCTGAAGCATGGTGGTGGCATCATCATGCTGTGGAGATGTTTTTCAGCGGCAGGGACTGGGAGACTAGTCAGGATTGAGGGAAAGAGGAACGGAGCAAAGTACAGAGAGATCCTTGACAAAAACTTGCGTGGCGTGAAGGTTCACCTTCTAACAGGACAACGACCCTAAGCACACAGCCAAGACAATGCAGGAGTGGCTTCAGGACAAGTCTCTGAATGTCCTTGAGTGGCCGAGCCAGAGCCCGGACATGAACATCTCTGGAGAGACCTGAAAATAGCTGTACAGCGACGCTCCCCATCCAACCTGACATAGCTTGAGATGATCTGCAGAGAAGAATGGGAGAAACTCCCCAAATACAGGTGTGCCAAGCTTGTAGCGTCATACCCAAGACGACTGCTGCCAAAGGTGCTTCAAAAAAGTACTGAGTAAAGGGTCTGAATACTTGTGTAAATGTGATATTTCCATGTTATTTTTTCATGCATTTGCAATCATTTCTTTAAAAAAGTGTTTGCTTTGTCATTATGGGGTATTGTGTGTAGATTGATGAGGCAAAAAAACAATTTAATGATTTTTAGTATAAGGCTGTAATGTAACAAAATGTGGAAAAAGTCAAGGGGTCTGAATACTTTCAGACCCCTTGTGTGTATATATAGTGTGTGTTGACACCCCTTCAAATGAGTGGATTCGGCTATTTGCTGACAAGTGTATAAAATAGAGCACACAGCCATGCTATCCCAGGAAAGGGCTGAAAATAGCCCATATTAATATACACTATATATACAAAAGCAAATGAGTGGATTCGGCTATTTCAGCCATACCCGTTGCTGCAGGTGTATAAAATCGAGTACACAGCCATGCAATCTCCGTAGACAAACATTGGCAGTAGAATGGTCTTACTGAAGAGCTATGTGACATTCAACGTGGCACCGTCATAGGATGTCACCCTTCCAACAAGTCAGTTGGTCAAATTTCTGCCCTGCTAGAGCTGCCCCGGTCAGCTGTACGTTCTTTATTGTGAAGTGGAAACCTCTAGGAGCAACAACGGCTCAGCCGCGAATTGGCAGGCCACACAAGCTCACAGAACGGGACCGCCGAGTGCTGAAGCGCGTAACTTGTAAAAATTGTCTGTCTTCGGTTGCAACACTCAATACAGAGTTCCAAACTGCCTCTGGAAGCAACGTCAGCACAAGAACTGTTCTTCGGGAGCTTCATGAAATGGGTTTCAGTAACCGAACAGCTGAACACAGGCTTAAGATCACCATGCGCAATGCCAAGCGTTGGCTGGAGTGGTGTAAAGCTCTGGAGCAGTGGAACACGTTCTCTGGAGTGATGAATCACGCTTCACCATCTGACAGTCCGATGGACGAATCAGGGTTTGGCGGATGCCAGGAGAAAGCTACCTGCCCCAATGCATAGTGCCAACTGTAAAGTTTGGTGGAGGAGGAATAATGGTCTGGGGCTGTTTTTCATGGTTCAGGCTAGGCCCCTTATTCCAGTGAAGTGAAATCTTAACGCTACAGCATACAATGACATTCTAGACGCTTCTGTGCTTCCAACTTTGCGGCAACAGTTTGGGGAAGGCCCTTTTCTAATTCAGCATGACAATGCCCCCATGCACAAAGCGAGGTCCATACAGAAATGGTTTGCTGAGATCAGTGTGGAAGAACTTGGCTGGCCTGCACAGAGCCCTGACCTCAACCCCATTGAACACCTTTGGGATGAATTGGAAGGCCGACTGCGAGCCAGGCCTAATCGCCCAACGTTCCAACATCTAGTGGAATGCCTTCCCAGAAGAGTGGAGGCTGTTACAGCAGCAAAGGGGGGACCAACTCCATATTAATGCGCATGATTTTGGAATGAGATATTCGACGAGCAGGTATTAACATACTTTTGATCGTATAGTGTACTTGTGGGCCTTTTCCACATGGACTTAAATCAAACAAATCAAATCACACTTTGTCACATGCGCCGAATACAACAAGTGTAGACCTTACCGTGAAATGCTTACTTACAAGCCCTTAACCAACAGTGCAGTTCAAGAAGAGTTAAGAAAATATTTACCAAGTAGACTAAATTAAAAATGTAGAATAAAAAGTAACACAATAAGAATAACGAGGCTATATGCAGGGGGCGCCGGTACCGAGTCAGTGTGCAGGGGTACAGGTTAGGTAATTTGTCCATGTAGATAGGGGTGAAGTGACTATGCATAGATAATAAACAGTGAGTAGCAGCAGTGTACAAAAGGGAGGGGGGAGGGTCAATGTAAATTGTCCGGTGGCGATTTAATTAATTGTTCAGCAGTCTTATTGCTTGGGGGTAGAAGCTTTTGAGGAGCCTTTTGATCCTAGACTTGGCGCTCCGGTACTGCTTGCCGTGCGGTAGCAGATAAAATGGTCTATGACTTGGGTGACTGGAGTCTCTGACAATTTTATGGGCTTTCCTCTAACACCGCCTATTATATAGTTCCTGGATGGCAGGACGCTTGGCCCAGTGATGTACTGGGCTGTTCGCACTCCCCTCTGTAGCGCCTTATGGTCAGATGCCGAGCAGTTGCCATACTAGGCGGCGATGCAACCGGTCAGGATGCTCTCGATGGTGCAGGGACATTACACATTCAGTAAAAGTTTGTTAGGAGTTTTCAAACCTCTAAAGTAGCTTAATATCAAGACATTTGTTGTGTAAATCCATCTATATGCCTCCACTGCAAATATATATAAAGATTAACGCAAAATCAAAGAAGGAAAACCAGAAAGCAATTTTGGATTGGAGGCATATAGTTGGATTTATACACCCAATTTCATGTGACGTGGTTTCATCTTGGCATTAGTCTACTTTTGATGTCTGAAAAAACATCATCTTACACATGTTCGTTTATGAGTGTAATGTCCCTTTAGTGAAACATGGAACGAGGAAGTAACTCCCCCAGATAATCTTATTCAATTTGAGATGGAGTTAAAGTGCTTTTGTATCACTATCATTAACATCACTCATTTGACCTTTCACATCCTAATGGCACATCAGGGGACAACACTGACGATTTGTTGAAACACAGTGGTACCGATAGCTTAGGGGTGGTAGGGTAGAAATGGGCTTCCTTGTGTCCTATCATGTGCCTCCTCGTGGTGAATGTATCATCTATTTACCAGATGGGAATAAAGGCTTTAGGGGAGAGAACCTCATAATCTTTATTGAGCATGTGATGTGGTTCGTCACCAAGCCTATCTCCCGGCACAGCTGAGATTCATAAAGCTTATCAAGCAGTTAGAAAGAGAGTAAATATTTGGATTTAAATGTTTACACGGCTTTCTTCAGGAAATGACTGTTTTGCATATCGTAATTTTTCAGAATTGGTCTCTAATCAAGCATAATTGTGTTGTTTTCCGTTATAGGTACACGTTTCGGTGTGTACTCTGTGTACAAGCTTTGATGTAGGCCTAGGCTACACGGATACGATTTGCTCCTTGTTTGCCTCAAACAATTGCTTTATCTTTATATAGCCACGATATACATGATTTAGGCTACTATTTCCATCTAGCGAAGGATTACGTATGTCTCAATTCGTTACACGTGTTGTTATTGTAAAGTAAGATTTGAACTGGCAAACAGATCATAGGAATGGTGCTGCCGGAGGGCCGTCTTTTATTGGATGAAACTATGAGAAGTGAGTTGCGTTGAGGGGCATTCTTCTCCTGGTGTAGTAGTTGCTGTATGGCTGCTCTAATCAGTGTTTTGTTCTTTTCCCCTTTTTCATGTTATCGATGCCTATTTTCGTCACAGTGTGTTTATACAAGCTACTCTGTGTCTCGTCCAAAAAGTGTGTGTGTGTGTGTGTGTGTGTGTGTGTGTGTGTGTGTGTGTGTGTGTGTGTGTGTGTGTGTGTGTGTGTGTGTGTGTGTGTGTGTGTGTGTGTGTGTGTGTGTGTGTGTGTGTGCGCGCGCAAGAGATTCTTATATTTGGTTCCCATAGGCATAGCTAATCGAATCGAGCGTGAGTACGTTTGTAAGACAGTAACTTGGCAAAGAGTTGTTTTTCCTCCTCTCCGTTTTCAACATCTCATTGGTATCCAGTGACAAAGGCAACCGCATGTTCTGCTCCTCATCTGAACCAGGAGCCACTAATCCACCTCCAGCTTCTCCTCGCTCTCCTCTTACACAGGAAGATAGAGGACCAGGGGCACTGCCCCGCTTCGACCAGAAGCTTATTGTTTCCATTTATTGACTCTTACGACAACACAGTTCCTACATTATGTGTCTGAGTTATAACAAAGTGAGTTATGCCAAAGTGAGACACTGGCTCGTGCACCCAGGCCTGAATGTCAATGAAATAGTAGTATGTCGGATGAATTCCCTCTGTCTTGTCGGTAAGCATGGACGCAGGTTTGGATGTGGATCATGTGTTGATGCTGAAGTGTGTGTGTGTTTTGGGTTTGTGAATCTAATCGCATCCTCTGTCATTCTCCTCTGTCTCCCCAGATGGCGGACAAAACAGAATTTGGATTACTGCTTCCTCATGATGTACGCCCAGTCCAAAGGGACCTACTATGTGCAGGTACGAAACCTCAAGCCTCTTGCAGCATGCATTTGTTTACAGTGTTTTCTGTAAAGACTGAAGAAATTAGTATGTTCTGCATTGTGAAATGAGAATCTTAGAAGTGTGTAAACACTATGAACTGTTTGTTCTTGGGAAATATTGTTCTGACATGTCAGTGCTTGGAACTACATTGCTCACAGGGCAGCCATTTCACATAACCCTTGGACAGGTGGCACTCAACAACAGCTATAGTCCTACAGAAGCACAATCTAGAAAGCTATCGTGAGGGTGACACAGCAATAATATTTGCCCCAGTCGTTTCCCGCTGCTGAGGCTGCGTTCCTGAGAGCCGACGAGCGGCTGCCATTTAGATTTTTGATTTGATTTATTAGGATCCCCGTTAGCCGACGCCAATGGCGACAGCTAGTCTTACTGGGGTCCGAAACATAGTGAAAAATTCATTACAGACAAAATACTTTAGAATTTACATACATTTAAAAACATGAACATGTGGTGTGTGTGTGTGCCTCTATCAGTTACACATACACACAACAAGTAGGTCACATGGGGGAGAGGCGTTGTGCCACGAGGTGTTGCTTTATTTGTTTTTTAAAACCAGGTTTGCTGTTCAATTGCGCTATATGAGATGGAAGGGAGTTCCATGCACTCAAGGCTCTGTATAATACTGTACATTTCCTTGAATTTGTTCTGTACCTGGGAACTGAAAAGACTCACTGGTGTGGCATGTCTAGTGGCATAAGTGTGTGTGTAAGTTGACTCTGCAAACAATTTGGAATTTCCAACACTAATATTTGTTATAAAAACAAGAAGTGATGCAGTCAGTCGTTCCTCAACTCTTAGCCAAGAGAGACTGGCATGCATAGTATTAATATTAGCCCTCTGATTACAATGAAGAGCAAGACATGCTCTAAAAAACATTGTGCAGATGTGGTTGGAAGCCGAAGGGCTTATATGAAGACCACACCACAAAAAAACAACAATATGCATTACATCAGTACAAAAATAAAAAAGGGTTGTTAAAACAGATAACAAAATCAACTCATTATGAATGATTTGATCAGTAATCACGGAGGAAAAAAAAGAACAATATTCGTTTTGTTTAAGTGTGTGTGTGTGTGCATGAGCGTTAGGGTATATGGAGGAGATTACTGAGTAGTTTGGTTCATCAGGCTGACCCCTAGTCTTCGCTTAAAGTTATTGAGGTTGATGATGAGGTTTTGGCAATGTGAAGATAAGAATTTCAGAGTATGGTACCTCTGTATCTGATTGAGAATTGACTATGTGATGTGTGGCAGTAGGGAGGGTGAAGGTTATCTCAGTGTCTTGTGTTTTATAGATGGATTTCAGAATTTATCTGGAAAAATTCATAGTTGGGTTGAGGTAAACTGTCTGGGAGGTATGATGATTTTGTAGAGGAAAGTGCATACTTGCCATACATTAATATCGTAAATAGACAAAATGTTACGTTTCTTAAACGAAGATGCTGATGGAGCTAGGTAATTAGAATAGGTGGCTAGTCTTCCAAATGTATTTTGTATGATGAGTAATTTGTGTAGGTAGGAGGCAAATATACTGGCCTAGACAATATTACAGTAAATTAGATATGGGTAAATTAAGCTATAGTATAGAGTTAGGAAGTAAGCCTGATGAACCAAACCACTAATCTTTCTGATGATACCAACAGATTTAATCACTTTACTGCAGACAAATTGAATATCTTTCCAGGATAACTTTTCATCAATCAAAACTCAGAGGAATCTAGTGAATGTGACTTGTTCCATTTCATTCCCACCAATTGAGACTCTGGCTCGTTTTTTAAAACCATATTCTTTATTCTTACTAGTGAATAGAATAAAGTTGGATTTTTTTAACATTGACAGATAACTTGTTTATCTGGAACCGTACAGAAAATGTGGCCGTGCCTGAGTTGGCTTCATTAATTAGTGAATCAAAATTCTTGTGTGATAAAATCAAATTGGTATCATCACCAAAGAGAATGGGAAGTACGGTAGAAGACACAGCAGCAAGGTCATTGATATAGATTAGGAATAACAAAGGTCCAATTATCCAACCCTGTGGCACACCACAGGATATCTTGACCCTGATAGAGGCACAGCTATTTGCATAAACAAATTGTTCTCTATCATGAAAATAACTATATAGCCAATGATGTTTGTAATCATGAAAACCGTAAAAATGCAATTTAGAAAGTAATATTGTATGATCAAACTATATGTCAAACACGTTGGATAAGTTGCAAAAGAGCCATATCAGGATTAGTTTTTACGAAAACCATATCGGTGTTGATTTAAATGCTTCAATATTCTCTTATATACCATTTTTCTCTAGGATTTTAGAAAAACATGGTAATACAGTTATTGGGTGATAATTTGTCAAATATCTTGGATCCCCAGATTTATAGAAGGGATAACTTTGGCAATTTTTATGCAAATATGCAAGTAACCATTTTACTGTATTACACCTTTTGTATTCTATGCATGTGACAAATAGACATATATTTGATTTGATATAGTGTGTGTTTGTGAAGGACAACATGACCTGCACCAAAGTCAGATTAGGATATAGGCCAATGACTAGATAGTGTAATTTTTTCTTTATTCTAGGCTACTACTACTTTTACCACTTTTAATCTTGAAATCTTTGGTTGTTTACTATACACTCTGTTTAGCACATGGCCTCACATGTGAATACTTAAAGAGGGTGTGAAGGTTGCTGACAAAGAAGAGCTCTGCAGTAGGTAACCAACACATTCAAGGGCCATTTCTCAAAAGTGGGGTGACATGTTTATCAACTTTCAAGGCAGAATTTCTTTCCCATTTTTCCTTAACTGCAGTGTATGATATATACATTTCTAGCTCTGAGTCTCTACTTTTATCCATTGTAAAATAAACAGCATTTCAAACTTTGCTACATAGGACCGAATCCAGGTGGTGGGTCACATTTAGTCTCCTCAACTTGTTCAACAGCCACACCCTTCATTACCAGATTCAGCGGTCTAGAACTTAAGGAATGATTTGTACCAAATACAATGCTCTTAGTTTAAGAGATGTTGAGTACCAGTTTATTACTGGAAACCCATTCTAAAACTGACTGCAACTCTTTGTTAAGGGTTTTACAGTCACTGGCACGTACAGTCCATTCGGAAAATATGCTCACTATTTTTCCACATTTTGTTACGTTAAAGCCTTATTCTAAAATTGATTAAATAAAATAAATTCCTCATCAATCTACACGCAATACCACATCATGACAAAGGGAAAAACATTTTTTTTTTTAAATGTTTGCAAAAAAATACAGAAATAGCTAATTTACATAAGTATTCAGACCCTTTGCTATGAGACTTGAAATTGAGCTCAGATGCATCCTGTTTCCATTGATCATCCTTGAGATGTTTCAACAACTTAATTGGAGTCCACCTGTGGTAAATTCAATTGACTGGACGGGATTTGGAAAGTGTACAGTGCATGTCAGAGCAAATACCAAGCCATGAGGTCGTAGGAATTGTCTGTAGAGCTCCAAGACAGGATTGTGTTGAGGCACATATCTGGGGAAGGGTACCAAAACAATTATTCAGCATTGAAGGTCCCTAAGAACACAGTGGCCTCCATCCTTAAATGGAAGACGTTTGGAACCACCAAAACTCTTCCTAGAGCTGGCTGTCCGGCCAAACTGAGTAATCGGGGGAGAAGGGCCTTGGTCAGCGAGGTGACCAAGAAACCGATGATCATTCTGACAGAGCTCAATAGTTTCTCTGTGGATTTGGGAGAACCTTCTAGAAGGACAATCATCTCTGCAGCACTCCACCAATCAGGCCTTTATGGTAGAGTTGCCAGACGGAAGCCACTCCTCAGTAAAAGGCACATGAAAGCCCGCTCTGAGTTTGCCAATAGGCACCTAAGACTCTCAGACCATGAGAAACAAGATTCTCTGGTCTGATGAAACCAAGATTTAACTCTTTGGCCTGAATGCCAAGCGTGACGTCTGGAGGAAACCTGGCACCATCCCTACAGTGAAGCATGGTGGTGGCAGCATCATGCTGAGGATATGTTTTTCAGAGGCAGGGACTGGGAGACTAGTCAGGATTGAAGGAAAGATGAATGGAGCAAAGTACGGGGATGTCCTTGATGAAAACCTGCTCCAGAGCGCCCAGGACCTCAGACTGGGGCGAAGGTTCACCTTCCAACAGGACAATGACCGACCCTAAGCACACAGCCAAGACAATTCAGGAGTGGCTTTGGGACAAGTCTCTGAATGTCCTTGAGTGGCCCAGCCAGAGCGCGGACTTGAACCCGATCAAACATCTCTGGAGAGACCTGAAAATAGCTGTGCAGCGACACTCTCCATCCAACCTGTCAGAGCTTGAGAGGATCTGCAGAGAAGAATGGGAGAAACTCCCCAAATACAGGTATTTGGTTGGATGACAAGTTGTCCTTTAAAGTTCATGTGGATAATCTTGTGACAAAGCTTAAATTGAAATTGGGTTTTTATTTTCGTAATATGGCTTGCTTCCCACTTATGGCTAGAAAGAAGCTTGTTCAGGCAACTTTTCTCTCTGTAATTTATTATGGTGACTTGTTGTATATGAATGCAACCTCATTTGTCTTACAGAGACTGGACTCTGTTTATCATGCATCCTTGCGCTTTATTACAAATGCCAAGTCACTCATCCACCATTGCACCTTGTACCAAATGGTAGATTGGACTTCACTTTATATGCACAGAAAGATACATTTGTATGTGTTCATCTACAAAGCCCTGTTGGGTAAACTCCCTCTTTACCTCTGTAGTCTGGTCTCCTTCACCACCAGCAGTTACCATACCCGGTCTGCTAGGTTGTTGCTACTTAAAGTCCCCAGGACATTCACAGTATTAGGCATGACTGCCTTCTCTTCTTGTGCACCAGAGGCATGGAATAGTCTACAATCCATGCTTCATCTAGATATGTTAGTGCCACTGAATGAATTTAAAATATGAATGGGAGACTCTGTTACGGAGGAGTGTAAATGCTTTTTTTTTTAGGCTGGATCATGTTGTATTGTTGTATGTATTGATTGTTGCTGCTGCCTTGGCCAGGTCTCCCTTGAAAAAGAGACTCGGTCTCAATGGGCTTTTCCTGGTTAAATAAAGGTTAAATAAACATTTTAGAAACAGGTTTGCCAAGCTTGTAGCGTCATACCCAAGAAATCTCGAGGCTGTAATCGCAGCAAAAGGTGTTTCAACAAAGTACTGAGTAAAGTGTCTGAATACTTATGTAAATGTGATATTTCCGTTTTGTATTTTTAATACATTTGCAAAAAAAATTATACAAACCTTTTTGCTTTGCATTTTAGGGTATTGTATTCTGTTTTAGAACAAGGCTGTAAAGTAACAAAATGTGGAAAAAGTCAAGGGGCCTGAATACTTTCCGAATGCACTGTATATGGTTGCATCATCATACATAGACACACATGCTTTGTTTGTTGCTTGTGGCAGATCATTGGTAAAAATAGAAAAGAGTAGAGAGCTGCCCTGTGGTACACCACACTTTACATGTTTGACATGAGAGAAGCTTCCATTAAAGAAAACAGCCATCACACCAGTTTTATTAGATAGATAGCTCTGAATCCACGATATGGCGGAGGTTGAAAAGCCATAACTGATAAATTTTTTCAACCACAGTTTATGGTCAGTAATATAGTTTCAAAGGCTGCACTGAAATCTAACAGTACAGCTCCTACAATCTTCTTATCAATTTCTTTCAACCAATCATCAGTCATTTGTGTCTGTGCAGTACATATTGAGTGCCCTTCTCTATAAGCATGCTGAAAGTATGTTGGTAATTTGTTTACAGAGAAATAGAATGGCGCCGGAGGAGATGGCTGCTGTTTTACGGGCTCCTAACCAATTGTGCAATTGTGTTTGTTTTTTTGCGTTATTTGTAACTTATTTTGTACATATTGTTTCTGCCACCGTCTCTTTTGACCGAAAAGAGTTTCTGGTTATCCGAACTGCGTTTACTCACCTCGTACTGGACAAAGATCTTTTGTATAACGAGTCAGACGCAAAGGATTTACTTCAGACTCCGGACAAGTCCCAAATCCCGTAATTTGCATGAAGAAGAGACAAAGATATCGGGGACGTAGGTTGGGGTGACTTGTAAGGATCCGACGGCGAGTGAGTAATGCTTCTCTACCATTAGTCCTATTAGCCAACGTCCAATCATTGGATAATAAACTGGAAGAGCTCAGATCAAGACTATCCTACCAACGGGACATTAAAAACTGTAACATCTTATGTTACACAGAGTTGTGGCTGAACGACGACATGGATAACATACAGCTGGCTGGGTTTTCAATGCATCGGCAAGATAGAACAGCTGCCTCCGGTAAGACAAGGGGTGGCGGTCTTTGTCTATTTGTCAATAACAGCTGGTGCACGAAATCTAATATTAAGGAAGTCTCAAGGTTTTGCTCGCCTGAGGTAGATTATTTCACTATAAGCTGTAGACCACACTGTTTCGAAGAGAGATTTCATCTATATTTTTCAAAGCTGTTTATTTACCATCACAAACCGTTGCTGGCACTAAGACAGCACTAAACAAGCGGTATAAGGCCATAAGCAAACAAGAAAATGCTCATCCAGAAGCATATTTCATATGGTTTGGTACCCCATTCAATTCTTCTACAGCTGTGTTAAGGAAATAGCTTTTTCCAGCCATGCTCCTATAGCGCAGCGGTCTGATATTGGCAACACTGGATCTGGTGTGATGGCCTTGAGTGTCTCTAATGAAATTAAAATAACCAGACAGATGACTGAGGGCAAGGTCATTTATAGCATTAAAAACCATCAACCGTTTGATCTGCACCTCCCGGACATCAACTGGAAGCCAGTTCAGTTCACCTGAAATTATTAGGGCTGAGCTTGAGTATAATTCTCATTAGTTTGTTTTGGGCTGTTTAAAATTTGTCATTCAGATGTGTTGTATGCCACTGAACCATGAGATACAAGCATAGTCATAGTGGCACTGTATCAGAGATGCCAGGGTCCTCATAGTCTCTGTATCCAGGAACTTGGCTACCACAGGAACTTTGTCCTGGAGTGAACCTTCCCAATGACCTTCAGAGCCATGAGTTCACCTGTCATGTGTTGGCTCAGTTCACATCCCAAGCATGTAACAGAGCATTCTTCCTTCACCAATACACCATTACACTTCACCGAGAAGTTGGAAGAGTGTCTCGCTTTGTGTTTGGAACCAAACAGGGTACATTCTGTCTTGCCTAAATGCAGAGACAGTTTGTTGTCGGATAACCACTTAGTCAGTTCGCTGCTTCGGGTCTTTTCAACAGTCTCCTTATTCTTATGTGAAACCAAGAGGGCAGAATCATCCGCATATAGGAACAGAGGGCATGAAGAGGCAGAGTCCATGTCTTTTATGTAGAGCAAAATAAAATGCTCCCATGCGGGTGGCACCACGGTTTATCTCCTTAGTATCAGACAGTGTCACGCCCACATCCACCCTTTGGACCCTGTTAGTTAGGTATGACTTTTCCCATAATAAGGAGTTGGTGCCAAATCTTTGTAGGTCAAGCATCACCATACTACAGAAGTTTCCCTTGTCAATTTCTTGCTAGCTAAAATCTCTCAGGTATAGTAAACAAGTGTCGGTAGAATAGGAATGTCTAAAACCAGGCTGAAGGTAATATAAAATAACAACACACAAGATTGACACTGTTCTGTAGTTCCCTTGTTCAACTTAGCTTCCTTTCTTGTGTAAAGGAACAACTCTTGCATGTTTCAACTCTTGTGGCACCTTACCATGTTGAATGGAAAGGTTGATGGTGTGTGTTACATAAGGTCCAATACGATCAGCAGCATCACTCAGGAATCTAGCTGGGATGTTATCCAGTGCTGTGGCTTTCTGTTTGTCAAGATCTTTAAGCATATTTGTAACATCTACAGTTGAAACCTGGGGAAATGCTAACTGTCCTTCGGAGACGCCCTTAACTGAATAATAGATTTGAATATGATGGTTTCCAAAGGCATTCTGGGTGTTGATCAACAAGGTTGCTGGCAATGGTGTTGAAAAACCAATTGAACTCATTTATCAGCCACCTGTGCTCTGTAAAAGGTAACATTACCATTGATGTTCAGTCCAATGCTGTTTGACTTTTGTTTTTTGCTTGTTGCTAGGTCCTTGAGTCTTCCAAAGTCCCCTGGGGTCCTTTATATTGTCCTGGATCTTGCTCTTGTAGAAGGACAGTTTTGCTTCGTCAACCAGCCTTTGAACTGTATTCCTTAGGTGTTTGTATTGAGTGAAGGAATCTGGCAATTTTGACCTCGGTCTTTTCGAGCATCGTTTCTCAAGGTGATGGAAGGAAGGATTTCCCTACTGATCCAGGATTTTGGCCTTTGTTTGATCCTCTTCACTTTTAGGGGTGCCAGCTTGTCCACAGTACTGACAAATTTACCTTGGAAGAGTTCCCATGCTCTATCCACACCCTCACTTTCCAATACATCAGACCTGTCAGACTGTCCTAGTAGTTCATTAAATCGTGTTTTTGTCATAGTTTTTGAAGGATCTTGTCCTGATGGTATTGTGGCAATTTTCCAGTTCCCCCCCTCACTTTCCTAGTGCGGTGTATTAAGAAATGGTCACTAATTCTATTTGCAATTATACCACTTTTGGATATCTTGTGTTATACAATAATGAGATCAATGTCAGTCTGACTGGTGTCACAGATTCTTGTAGGCTCATTTATCAACCGAGTCAAACAGAACGTTTTGCAAAAGTTAGACAAGGCCTTATACAGGGGGCAGCTCATGTTCACTACATCAGCATTTACATCACTCAGTAGAATCACTTCAGAGTTTAGAAAGTCACAGTGGGCAGTACACACATTTTCAAGGATCTCATAAAAGTAACTCCGGTCTGGAGGTCTATACAAAGCCCCTGTAAAGATTGGTTTGCTTTTAGGTAATAATATATCCAGCCAAACTGCTTCCATGCAATCGTGATTTAAATCCGTTCTCATATTAAAACCAATGTCTGCTCTGACATTAATGTACACACCCCCTCCTCTCCGATTTCTTTGCTTTCGGGTAATTAGGAAGTTTTCTATTTCTGAGTCTTTGACGGAAGGATCTAGCCAAGTCTCTGTGAAACATAAAACCCCTGCATTACTCTTTTTGGCAGGCAAATCTCGATTTTTGGCAGTAGACTATGTACATTAAGATATAAACAATGCAAAACCTTTGGGTGATATGTTCTGCTCATCACCAAGGAAGGCTGCAGACACAATTGATTGTGGGAGAGCAGACGGAGGACCAAAGGGTTCAACTCTGTCCATCTTTATGCAGCGTTGGGCCTCCGCCTCGGATGATAGTAACTGTATAAGGAAACATTAAAACAAACAGGTTCAAATCCACACCTGCAACACAATCCAACATGCAGGTAACTGACAAAATAATGGAAACACTTGAGTAAATGAAGGGATACAATGTATATTTAAAGCAGGTGCTTCCACACAATTGTGGTTCCTGAGTTGATTAAGCTGTTAACATCCCATCATGCTTAGGGTCATGTATAAAAATGCTGGTCAGGCCATTATTTTGCCCATTATTTTGGCTATGCCCCCATAGGATGACAATGTCCCCATCCACAGGGCACGAGTGGTCACTGAATGGTTTGATGAGAATGAAAACCATGTAAACCACATGCCATGGCCGTCTCAGTCAGATCTCAACCCAACACTTTCCACCACCATCAACAAAACACCAAATGATGGAATTTCTCGTGGAAGAATAGTGTTGCATCCTTCCAATTAAGTTCCAGACACTTGTAGAATCAGTTACCTGTATCTGCAACTTCGAAAGGGTGCCCTCTACTTGACACTATAACACAGACAGGTTAAACAAGCAAACAGACAAACAAACAAAACACGTGTATATGCTTAAACACACACGCGCTCCTCGTTGCCAGGCAGACTTTAGCCACTCGGATGGAAACATGTACCTTCAGGCTATACTCAAACCTTACACCCCAACCCGAGCACTCCATTCTGCCACCTCTGCTCTCTTGGCCCTCCCACCCTTACGGGGTTCAAGTTCCGCTCAGCCCAGTCAAAGCTCTTCTCTGTCCTGGCACCCTTTTGGTGGAATGAGCTTACCTCTGACGTTAGGACAGCAGAGTCCTTGCCCATCTTCCAAAAATGCCTGAAACCCTACCTCCTCACGGATTATCTTGATTATTCCCACAGCTTAATTGAGGAAAAATGTTCTTACTATGACTGAGATATGTGGTTGTCCCCCCAGCTATATAAAGATGAATGCACTAACTGTAAGTCGCTCTGGATAAGAGCTTCTGCTAAATGACTAAAATGTCAATGGAAAATGGAAACCGATGGAAACAGGCATGTTTATTCCGCCACCGCCTGGGAATAGGATAACGGCCATCTGTTGCAGCCCAATGTACAGTATCACCCTCGCTCTGCGTCCAACTTGCAAAACATGTATCCAGGCTGTCTCCACCTCGGTCCCCACATGCGGCAGGAGAACAGGGGCGAGAGGGAAGCGCGTGAGATGGGAAGTGACAGGGGTTGCGTGGGCCCAGTGCTGGCGCCTTGCCTCAGATAGGAGAGGAGCGCATAATGCCACAGTTTATTCTTTCCTAATCACCTCATCTGTTTAGTGACACACACAGAGCAGCCGTCACTTCTCTCAACATGGCTGTCGAGCTGTCTTTTTTTCTTTTTGTTTTCTCTTTTTGTTTTTTGCGTTAATTAGTTGTAGTTTAGAGTCGGAGTCTACACCTGTTGTTTACAAAGCATGTGACAAATATAATTTATTTGATTGATTTTGCGGTCGTGTGTCATTTCCTGCTCAAGTCTATTGAAGCTTTAAAAATGAGTTGCTTACAAAAAAAATTGTAAGAGGATAAAGGAAAGAGTGTACAGACAAAGTGATGACGTAATTGTACTAGACCAGCTATTCCCAAACTGGGGGCAATGCCAGTTTGCTGTTTGGGGTTTTAGGCTGGGTTTCTGTACAGCACTTCGAGATATTAGCTGATGTACGAAGGGCTATATAAAATAAACTTGAATGCTGTCCGGGGTACGCCAAATATATATATATATTTTTTTTAAGATTCTTTTTATTTTATTTTTTTTACATTTTCAAACAGTCCATTTATATTTTCTAACGGGGCTACACATTTGGGTGAGTTTTTTTTCTTGCCTGAGTAGCCTCGTTTCACTGCCAAAAATAAAATTTAACCTTCTAGTTTTCAGCGAAATAACAACACAATGTCAAATACAGGTAGCCTAGTCAAATAATGAACATCCAATCACATCAACCGTTACTCTCTCACGGGAATTCCACCAGTGGTCCGTATGTAGCCAAACGTAGCTGCTGCTCATGTTGGTATCTGTACTGATAGCGCAAAAGCCATGACAGGGAGACATAGTGGAGTGGTAACGCACGTGCAAGCAGTTGCTCCCGACGCCACTTGGGTACACTGCAGCATCCACCGAGAGGCTCTTGCTGCCAAGGGAATGCCTGACAGCTTGAAAGACTACAGTGAAAATGGTTAACTTTGTTAAAGCAAGGCCCCTGAACTCTCGTATTTTATGCAATTTGCAATGAAATGGGCAACGCTTTTACAACATACAGAAGTGCGCTGGTTATCAAGGGGCAAAGTATTGACACGTTTGTCTTTACTGACCATAATTTTCACTTGTCTGACCGCTTGCACGATGGCGAGTTTATCACACAACTGGCCTATCTGGGTGATATTTGTTCTTGCTTGAATGATCTGAATCTAGGATTACAAGGGACTATCCGCAACTATATTCAATGCGCGGGACAAAATGGAGGCTAAGAAGTTGGAGCTCTTCTCTGTCTGCATTAACAAGGACAACACACAGGTCCTTCCATCATTGTATTATTTTTTTTGTATGCAAATTAACTCAAGCCTACGGACAATGTCAAATGTGATATAGCAAAGCACCTGAGTGAGTTAGGTGTGCAGTTATGCAGGTACTTTCCTCGAAATGGATGACACAAACAACTGGATTCGTTATCCCTTTCATGCCCTTCCTCCAGTCCACTTACCAATATCTGAACAAGAGAGCCTCATCGAAATTGCAACAAGCAGTTCTGTGAAAATGTAATTTAATCAGAAGCCACTGCCAGATTTCTGGATTCGGCTGCGCTCAGAGTATCCTGCCTTGGCAAATCGCGCTGTTAAGACTCTGATGCCCTTTGCAACCACGTACCTACAGTGGGGCAAAAAAGTATTTAGTCAGCCACCAATTGTGAAAGTTTTCCCACTTAAAAAGATGAGAGAGGCCTGTAATTTTCATCATAGGTACACTTCAACTATGACAGACAAAATGAGAAAAAAAAATCCAGAAAATCACATTGTAGGATTTTTTATGAATTTATTTGCAAATTATGGTGGAAAATAAGTATTTGGTCACCTACAAACAAGCAAGATTTCTGGCTCTCACAGACCTGTAACTTCTTCTTTAAGAGGCTCCTCTGTCCTCCACTCGTTACCTGTATTAATGGCACCTGTTTTAACTTGTTATCAGTATAAAAGACACCTGTCCACAACCTCAAACAGTCATACTCCAAACTCCACTATGGCCAAGACCAAAGAGCTGTCAAAGGACACCAGAAACAAAATTGTAGACCTGCACCAGGCTGGGAAGACTGAATCTGCAATAGGTAAGCAGCTTGGTTTGAATAAATCAACTGTGGGAGCAATTATTAGGAAATGGAAGACATACAAGACCACTGATAATCTCCCTCGATCTGGGGCTCCACGCAAGATCTCACCCCGTGGGGTCAAAATGATCACAAGAACGGTGAGCAAAAATCCCAGAACCACATGGGGGGACCTAGTGAATGACCTGCAGAGAGCTGGGACCAAAGTAACAAAGCCTACCATCAGTAACACACTACGCCGCCAGGGACTCAAATCCTGCAGTGCCAGAAGTGTCCCGCTGCTTAAGCCAGTACATGTCCAGGCCCGTCTGAAGTTTGCTAGAGAGCATTTGGATGATCCAGAAGAAGATTGGGAGAATGTCATATGGTCAGATGAAACCAAAATAGAACTTTTTTGGTAAAAACTCAACTCGTCATGTTTGGAGGACAAAGAATGCTGAGTTGCATCCAAAGAACACCATACCTACTGTGAAGCATGGGGGTGGAAACATCATGCTTTGGGGCTGTTTTTCTGCAAAGGGACCAGGACGACTGATCCGTGTAAAGGAAAGAATGAATGGGGCCATGTATCGTGAGATTTTGAGTGAAAACCTCCTTCCATCAGCAAGGGCATTGAAGATGAAACGTGGCTGGGTCTTTCAGCATGACAATGATCCCAAACACACCGCCCAGGCAACGAAGGAGTGGCTTCGTAAGAAGCATTTCAAGGTCCTGGAGTGGCCTAGCCAGTCTCCAGATCTCAACCCCATAGAAAATCTTTGGAGGGAGTTGAAAGTCCGTGTTGCCCAGCAACAGCCCCAAAACATCACTGCTCTAGAGGAGATCTGCATGGAGGAATGGGCCAAAATACCAGCAACAGTGTGTGAAAACCTTGTGAAGACTTACAGAAAACGTTTGACCTCTGTCATTGCCAACAAAGGGTATATAACAAAGTATTGAGATAAACTTTTGTTATTGACCAAATATTTATTTTCCACCATAATTTGCAAATAAATTCATAAAGAATCCTACAATGAGGGCCTCCCGGGTGGCGCAGTGGTCTAGGGCACTGCAACGCAGTGCTAGCTGCGCCACCAGAGTCTCTGGGTTCGCGCCCAGGCTCTGTCACAGCCGGCCGCGACCGGGAGGTCCGTGGGGCGACGCATAATTGGCCTAGCGTCGTCCGGGTTAGGGAGGGTTTGGCCGGTAGGGATATCCTTGTCTCATCGCGCTCCAGCGACTCCTGTGGCGGGCCGGGCGCAGTGCGCGCTAACCAAGGGGGCCAGGTGCACAGTGTTTCCTCCGACACATTGGTGCGGCTGGCTTCCGGGTTGGAGGCGCGCTGTGTTAAGAAGCAGTGCGGCTTGGTTGGGTTGTGCTTCGGAGGACGCGTGGCTTTCAACCTTCGTCTCTCCCGAGCACGTACGGGAGTTGTAGCGATGAGACAAGATAGTAATTACTAGCGATTGGATACCACGAAAATTGGGGAGAAAAGGGGATAAAATTAAATAAAAATAAAAAATAATAATAATATCCTACAATGTGATTTTCTGGATTTTCTTTTTTCATTTTATCTGTCATAGTTGAAGTGTACCTATGATGAAAATTACAGGCCTCTCTCATCTTTTTAAGTGGGAGAACTTGCACAATTGGTGGCTGACTAAATACTTTTTTGCCCCACTGTATGTGAGAGTGAATTCTCAGCCCTCACTAGCATGAAAACTAAATACAGGCACAGACTTTGGGTGGAAAATGATTTAAGACTGAGACTCTCTCCAATACAACCCAACATTGCAGAGTTATGTGTATCCTTTCAAACACACCCTTCTCATTAACCTGTGGTGAGTTATTCACAATCTTTGATGAACAAATAAGATTTTATATGTAAGATGGTTAAATAAAATGATTGATTATTATTATTATTATTTTTGCCCTGGTCCTATGAGAGATCTTTGTCACGTCTAACGAGCCGGGTTGTGACAAAAACTCATTCTTATGTTTAATAAATGTATCGTATAGTGTGTGTGTGGCAGGCTTACAATGATGACAAAAAACAACATTTGAGAGTGCGCTGACCCTGGTGCTAGAGGGGGTATGCAGCTGGGAGTTGAATGTTTGAAGGGGTACGGGACTATAAAAAGTTTGGGAACCACTGTACTAGACAATATGTTGAGTCATACAAATGTGTAAAACAGCTTCATTTCACATTGTCATTCATGATGTGTAATGTTTTCAACCCCTTCCAGAGTTTTCAATTATTGAATAGTCATGGCCATATGGCTGCAATCACAAAACCCCATTGCTACAAATTACACCAATTAGTATTTAATTAAACGTAATGACTGGGAATTGTCACGTTAATGAGAGAAATAAGCACAGAACAGAATGTTTGTCTTTATTTCCCGTTTTTCTTCTCTCACTTTCTCTCAGCTGGAGGATGACATTGTGGCCCGTCCGAATTACTTCACCACGATGAAGAACTTTGCCCTGCAGCAGCCGTCTGACGAGTGGATGATCTTGGAGTTCTCCCAGCTGGGCTTCATTGGTAAGCCTCAGCCCATGCCAAAAAAGCTAGCATAGTGCCACTGTTGAGTGTGTGAGTTAACGAGCGATGACTCAGTGTGTCACCAAGGAAACGTTACAGAGCTACAGCCAGAAGAGCTAGCCCTACTAGCGCGCTGCTTTTGAGCGCCTATGTGTGGTTAAGAGCCATGTCACGAACGTACTGCAGCCAGAAGAACTAGCCTATAGTGCTCTAATACTGAATGTGTGAGTTAAAGATTTACGACTTAAGATTCTTACCAAGGCAGCCCCGAAAAAGGGACTGACAATGAACCTCTAATTAGGACACTGATATTTGAACATAGGGCAAGACACATAAACTTGAAAGCCGCTCGGCTATTCAAAGGCATAATCCTGAGTAATGGCAAAGGTAAGCTATTTTAGTCAGAAGGTTATGATCAAATCTACAGCTTGGCAGGAAAGTTGTTCCTAAGCTCCCTCCAACTCGTCAGAACTCAATTTAAAAATACCCACTTTGAATTAAAGCCGCCAATATTAATTGAAGCGTCAACCTCCATTTGATCTCTGCTGTAATTATACTGTCGAGAGTAATCAATTACTTATATCTTCCGGAATCTATCAGTGTTGGGTAGCTGGCATGTGAAAATACAGCACTTGAATGGGGTTGAAGTACATTTTAGAGTCAAGGCCACAGTCTCGGTTTGTGAGAGCAGTTCCAACTTTCAAGTACAGTGAGCTGGAGGGGACAAATTGCGGCCAAAGCTTTTCAGTTGTCGTGTTATCTTCAGGGATAAAATGGGGAACGTGTGTTTTCGGGGCTCGTAGGGAGCTAGTTGATTTTGACCCAAAGTAAAGAGGTTTTGACAGCCAGCGCATGGCCTGGTCCCATGGTAAACTGAACCAAAGAATCCCCTAGTCGTTGTTTCTGCAGGGTTTGACACGTGCTATACACAAGCATTCTAACGACACACACAGACTCACTGTCAGAGTCAATCGTTTTTTTTTTTTTAATGAAAATTAATAGTGATATACGTCATCCTTTCCACTCAGCACTCATCTATGATTGAACCAAAAATATGTCACCGATTGATTTGAAATTATGAGCGGAAAATACCCAAATAAACCCTTCTCTGATGGTGTGTTTTTGTTATGGGACTCATAATAGTCTGGCTGAAGCTGATTTCCACTTTCTTATGATTGTGGCCTTTTGACATTTCTAACTTTTCCATTCAGAGGGGGGGGGGGTCGGAGGGGGTCGGGTGTCTTGTGACTCTCTGCTGATCAGTAAATAACAAATGACAGCAGCCACTTAAAGGCCACCAAGCGGCCACAGCTGTCACACATACAGCCAAGCCATTGTGTGCCTCTGTGTTGTGTGTTCACACAAGTGACAACTGAGAGCATTTTTTTTCTCTCTGAGAAATGGAAAAGAAAAGTATTGGAAGAAGCGTCAGTGAAGTGATTGCCATGGACCAAGCATTATGAAGACACTACACTAATTAGCCGAGTGTCATCCAACAGTAACCCTTTACAAGGGTGACATTTGACCAAAACACTTTCTACACACACACACACACACACACACACACACACACACACACACACACACACACACACACACACACACACACACACACACACACACACACACACACACACACACACACACACACACACACATACAGTATATACGTATACAGAATCCCCCTCATGTACACACAATTACACTGTATGCAGCATGCTCTTTCCCATGAGCTTCTGCTGCTGCACTTTACTCTAATAGGTCCCTGAGCGCTGTTCGGGGCCCAGCTTAACCAGTGATTGATGCCCACTCTCCTCTCCCTCCACTCCATCTCTCCAGCCCCATCTCCCCCAGCAAAGACCTACCTCATTACTGGGCCCTGTCTATAGAGGCTGTCAAACAACATGTGTTATATTCTCCCTCTAGCTATAGGACCAGTAGGCTGTATATGGACTAGGGAGTGATACTGATCTAAGGTTAGTTTTGTGCTTAAGGGTAAGCATGGGATTGGGGGAGGGCAAGCTGATCTGAGATCTGTGCCCACTGGCAACTTCTACCTATTGGGGAATAGTCTATTGGGAGCCCATTGACTAATAAAACAATACATTTAGGTGCAATATTTTGCTGCTGGTAGAACAAAAGTTGTCTCCAAGGACTCTCCCATGGGGGGTAAACAATGCTGAGATTGCTATTCACTTTCAATTGAGTAGAAATCTTAGCCTGAGATTGCTTGACGTGGGCCTTCTCCTAGTCCACTTATCAAACATATAAAGTTAAAGCTTCTGACGGATAACGTAGCCACTGCTGTCACTCGCTGTGCTTATCTAAGCGTATTGAGTGCCTGTCAGTTTAGTGTGTGGATCCGATTCCAGGCTTCCCGTGGAGGACATGGGGTTGAGCCGTCTCTCTCTCTCACCCCCATCTCTGCCATCTCTCTCTCTCTCTCTCGCTCTGTATCACCCCTATATCGCTCTCATCTTTCCCTCTCTCGCTCTCATCTTTCCCTCTCTCCTCTCTTTCTCCTTCCCCTTCTCCGTACACATTTAAGTTGAGCGCATGGTCCTCGCGTGTAGCCTGGGACGGCGGGCCCGGGATGGCGGGCCCGGTCCGACAACCGTGACTTAACGCTGCTCAGGCAGGTTCTGAGTTTTGATAAGCCGACAGGCTCGCATCTCCTGCCTGTCACAACGAGCACTTCGCCAAATCACATCCGCCGGGCCGTCAACAGCATTGGTCACAGAAAAGACACCAACCTCGATTCTGCATTACTTGTTTTCAGTCTGAGGACTAGGAGAGAGGGAGCGGGGAAGAGAATGAGACCTAGATTTAGAATCGCTGAGCGTTTGAACTTGTTCAAAGTTGTCACCTTTTTGAGAGATTTTAAACGGACGAGGTACAATAGTTAAAAGGAGGAATAGCTATAGTGTGGGTGAGTAATGATACTTTCACATTTTTGCTTCTTCCTTTTCCCTAAAGATGAAGAAAGTAGCCTAGACAACAAGATTTACCAAAAACTCCCATTCTCATCATGCGCTATTACACGGTCAGAGAGCTGCACAGCCTCTGTATTAGGCTTAGTCCAGTCAGCGTTTGTTAGTCAAGGGGCTTTAAAACACAATTACATAACATAATTAGTCATCGTCGTGACGATAATGATCCGAGACAAACCATAACAATATTCCCCTCCTCATAGGATAAGCCATGCGGCGCTAAATACATAATTCCCACGAAGCAGTGGGGAGGCTTTGTGAGCAGTAATCCGATGGGCTGTGCTCTGACTTGGCTCTCTCAGGTGTTTTTAGGAGCTCTAGCTAGTGGTTAGCGACTGTTAGTGACTCTCTCCCTTCCGCTCTCATTAGCATTCTGCGGCTAACCGGCCCGACAGGCCTAGCAGCGAGCGCAATCAGGGGGACAGCCATTTGAATGTGTGGATATGCATATGAGTGCAAGGAAATAGGGGGTAGAGAGAGAGAGAGAGAGAGAGGTCATGTCTTCCGGATGACTGAGCAGTGAACAGGACTAGAAGTGGAACACGACTACTGAGATGGACAGGACAGGGTGTCTCACTCAGTGTTGATTCATGAAGATTAGTGAGGCAAAGGTGGGCGGGGGTCAATCTCGTTTGAATGAGTGAGGGGGGGGGGAAGACTATCAGCTGATAGAAAAGGAGGAGAAAACACAGTACAGAGTATCCTACCTAAATAAAACGGATAGCTCTCAATAGCCTACAGAGATAAATAAAGATATGCACGGTCCAAGAAACTAGAACATGATTCAATTCAAATAAAACAGAAGACTTAAAATTGTCATTTACTCCATCTGCTGTGTGTCATAACAAATGACACATTTGATTAAAAATCATCCATCATCTTGAGCGCGCTTCATGGCAAACAATCAATGATGCTATCATTTTGCAGCACCTCTCGCCGCCACGTGCACAAATTCTCATTAGCGCCCAAGGGATCATGTAGGGATGGAGAGAAATGGGATTTGTCAGTTTAATTTGGACTGCAGTGCTCGACAGTGGGTTTGGCAGTCCAGGGGTGCATCTCCATACTCTAGAGTGGTTTCATCTCCTCATGTCCTCGCCTTCATCTGCACTAATTTGAAAGAACTGGACAGTTGAAAGTAAAGATCTGGATGCCAGTCACCATATTGCTTTCAAACTAGTGCAGAATGAAGAGAAAAGTAGGTCACTTAAGAGTATTGCGATGCACCCCAAGTCCTGCATTCGGTACTTATTCATTATTCAGCAGTCAGCGATTCATAGCATATGTAAGCACCATATTGTTCTTACACTTTATTCATAGCAGCTTGTAGGTGACAAGGCCAGAGAAAAGCATCTCTCCTAAGTCACAATCCTAATACTATGCTGCGTTTTCAGCCCAGAAGTAAATTCCACCTCTGTATCCCTTCACGCAAGCATTCTCCTGAGTCAGCATTCACTAGCATTACAGCCTTCACCTTCTCCCATGAGTTCATGTAATTTAGATGCATGACAACTAATGCAATACGGTTGTTATATACACACACACACACACACACACACACACACACACACACACACACACACACACACACACACACACACACACACACACACACACACACATACAGTGCATTCGGAAAGTATTCAGACCCCTTGACTTTTTCAAAAAATATATATTTTACAGCCTTATTCTGAAATTGATTAATTCGTTTTTTTCCCCTCATCATGACAAAGCCATTTTTTTGCTGAATTATCACATTTACATAAGTATTCAGACCCTTTACTCAGTACTTTGTTAAGCACCTTTGGCAGTGAATACAGACTCTTCTTGGGTATGACACTACAAGCTTGGCACACCTGTATTTGAGGAGTTTATCCCGTTCTTCTCTGCAGATCCTCTCAAGCTCTGTCAGGTTGGATGGGGAGTGTCACTGCACAGCTATTTTCAGGTCTCTCCAGACATGTTTGATTGCGTTCAAGTCTGGGCTCTGGCTGGGCCACTCAAGGTCATTCAGATAATTGTTCCGAAGCCACTCCTGCGTTGTCTTGGCTGTGTGCTTAGGGTTGTTGTCCTGTTGGAAGGTGAACCTTCACCCCAGTCTGAGGTCCTGAGCGCTTCCCGAAGAAGGTTTTCATCAAGGATCTCTCTACTTTGCTCTGTTCATCTTGCCCTCAGTCCTGACTAGTCTCCCAGTCCCTGCCACTGAAAACATCCCCACAGCATGATGCTGCCACCACCATGCTTCACCGTAGGGATGGTATTGGCCAGGTGATGAGCTCTGCCTGGTTTCCTCCAGATGTGATGCTTGGCATTCAGGCCAAAGAGTTCAATCTTGGTTTCATCAGACCAGAGAATCTTGTTTATCATGGTCTGAGAGTCCTTTAGGTGCCCTTTGGCAAACTCATGTGCCTTTTATTGAGGAGTGGCTTCAGTCTGGCCAATCTACCATAAAGGCCTGATTGGTGGAGTGCTGCAGAGATGGTTGTCCTTCTGAAAGGTTCTTCCAACTCTACAGAGGAACTCTGGAGCTCTGTCAGAGTGAAAATCACCTCCCTGACTAAAGACCTTCTCCCCCGATTGCTCAGTTTGGCCGGGCAGCCAGCTCTAGGAAGAGTCTTGGTGGTCCCAAACTTCTTCCATTTAAGAATGATGGAGGCCACTGTGTTCTTGGAGATCTATTTTTTGGTACTATTCCCCAGATGTATGCCTCGGCACAAGTCTCTGAGCTTTACGGACAATTCCTTCAACCTCATGACTTGGTTTTTGCTCTGACAACTGTGGGATCTGCACTGACAACTGTGGGATCTTATATAGACAGGTGTGTGCCTTTCCAAATCGTGTTCAATCACTTGAATTTACCAAAGGTGGACTCCAATTAAGTTGTATAAACATCTCAAGGATGGTCAATGGAACCCGGGTGCACCTGAGCTCAATTTAGAATCTCATAGCAAAGGGTCTGAATACTTATGTAAATAAAGTAATTTTATTTTTTATATATTTGCAAAATATTCTAAAAACCTGTTTTTCTTTGTCATTATGGGGTATTGTGTGTAGATTGATGAGGGGAGAAAACTATTTAGTACATTTTAGAATAATGCTGTAACATAACAAAATGTGTAAAAAGTAAAGGGGTCTGAAAACTTTCCGAATGCATTTTACATTGTCTTGCCTGACCACGAGAATCCATATATGTCAGATCAGGTTTGCAATGAATAACTTCAATCATACCCCCTTTCATCCGTAGAAGGGGGGGGGGGGAGAACTAGTGGAGATGACACTCACGTCCTGTAGTAAATCAAGGGAGAAGATCCAGGTCTGCGCTCTCCTAATTCACCAAAGGAACGTGCTTTGTCTCAACAGACCTTTTCCCGCTGAAACTCTAACACATTCAAAAGCGAATACTGGAACAATATTTCGAACTTAGAACGTGGGGAATGGTCGGAGGCGATCTATAGAACACTAATATAATTGTGTTTATTTTCTGATGTTATAAAGGAAATACTGTAACTTGGAAAGAATACCCACTACAAACAGTACCAGTCAAAAGTTTGGACACACCTACTCATTCAAAGGTTTTTCTGTATTTTTACTAGTTTCTACATTGTAAAATAATAGTGAAGACTTGAAAACTATGAAATAACACATATGCAATCATGTAGTAACCCAAAAAGTGTTAGTGTTAAACAAAGCATTTATTTGCAGCCCAAATAAATGCTTCACAGAGTTCAAGTAACATACACATCTCAACATCAACTGTTCAGAGGAGACCGCGTGAATCAGGCCTTCATGGTCGAATTGCTGCAAAGAAAACACTACTAAAGGACACCAATAATAAGAAGAGACTTGCTTGGGCCAAGAAACACGAGAAATGGACATTAGACCGGTGGAACTCTGTCCTTTTGTCTGATGAGTCCAAATTTGACATTTTTGGTTCCAACCTCCGTGTCTTTGTGAGACGCAGAGTAGGTGAACGGATGATCTTTGCATGTGTGGTTCCCACCGTGAAGCATGGAGGAGGTGGTGTGGGGGTGCTTTGCTGGTGACACTGTCAGTGATTTATTTAGAATTCAAGGCACACTTAACCAGCATGGCTACCACAGCATTCTGCAGTGATACTTCATCCCAGCTTGTTTGCGCTTAGTGGGACTATCATTTGTTTTTCAACAGGACAATGACCCAACACACCTCCATTTGACCAAGAAGCAGAGTGATGGAGTGCTGCATCAGATGACCTGGCCTCCACAATCACCCGACCTCAACCCAATTGAGATGGTTTGGGATGAGTTGGACCGCAGAGTGAAAGAAAAGCAGCCAACAAGTGCTCAGCGTATGTGGGAACTCCTTCAAGACGGTTGGAAAAACATTCCAGGTGAAGCTGGTTGAGAGAATGCCAAAAGTGTGCAAAGCTGTCATCAAGGCTACTTTGAAGAATCTAAAATCAAAAATATATTGTGGCATACAGCAGGTTAGCCACCAGGGAGAGACTCGTCGAGGCCTGGTGACAGACGGAGTCTGCTGGATGTGCCAGGTCTCGACTGGCTCTCCGGCCAGGACTAATTGGGGCTGATTGTGGTTGGTGAGTAATCAAGGGGACTGATTGCTCACCAGCTGGACGAGTCCCATAAAGCTGCCAGAAGGGCAACACACGGGGGTGGGGACTGGGGGAAGAGAGGTTACTCCCGTATAGTCGTGCTCAGTACCAGAGATAACGGAGGGAACTTGGTTTTGTTCCCCACAGGATACAGCAAGACTCCGGAGCCCAGGAGACGGTATCCCGGAGGAGACCTATTCTTTTCTTTTTGTTTGTTATTTAATAAACACCCTTGAAACCGAGCTAATACAATTCTGTCCGTGTCTGATCTGTGTAAACGTCTTGACCAAACCCCCTAGTCTGACATAATATTTTGATTTGTTTAACACTTTTTTGGTTACTACAGGATTCCATATGTGTTTTTTCATAGTTTTCATGTCTTCACTATTATTCTACAATGTAGAAAATAGTCAAAATAAAGAAAAACCCTTAAATGAGTAGATGTGTCCAAACTTTTGACTGGTACTGTAGATGAAGTTTCCATACTATGGGTTGTTCATGTAATATGTGAAGTGAAGTCAGGAAGCGTGCCAGCCTGCCGGAACCACCCCTTTCGAGCAAAAGGTATGGATGATGGGTTAAAAAATTAACACATTATACCAGGAAAGTGTGAAGCTGCAGATGCAATTTTTTTAAATGGTCTGAACTTTGAATTTCAACACGAGGTGGAGACGATAAACTCACCTCCCGGACAATCACTGGTACGGCTGATTAGCTGTGCTAAGTAAAGTATCTTCGAAAGCGAATTAAGTAGTACCATCCTGTTACTCTGCTCAAACCATCGTATTACGCTACTCATCACCCCACCGGGGAACCATTGATATGGCTGGCTAGCCTATCGTCAAAGAAGCATCTTCAAGAGCGAATGGAAGGAAAATAAACTCTGTAGTTCTGTTCAGGTCTACACGACAATGCACCGGATACCGGACAACTACAAAGAAGGACAACAAGAGAAGAGTTGTTGGAACCATTTTGGACAATCAGAGCCTTACAATCGTGCCACGAAAGGGCCCTTTCCAAGGCTGCCCCGTTCACCGAGAGATCCCCGGCGAACCCAGGCATATGTAAATACATTCATTCATGATTTCTTGCTCAAAGCGGGCGGTGGTTTATGTGCAAAATATATCGTTATTGTAGGTGAGAGTAGTTTCTGAATGTGGCAATTTTATGTGTCTCTGTCCCTTTCTCTCCCTCGCCATCTCTTCTTTAACAAGCATCCATGTTGTTGTCATTCCGCCTGGGACCTGTTCTCAGCGTATTAAGTCTCCAGTCAATAACTGGTCTAGAGTGTATGTTTATCCTGTGTTCCCATTTAATTAGCTAGTAAATAAATAAACAAATTTGTGTAGTACTGAATCATAAATAAGGCTCAGGTTTTTGCAGATGCAAGGAGGTTACGACTGTTCAGAATGGTGATATGATACGAGTTTATGATTAATACGTTGACTCTTTATAGATGTGATAGGTAAAGACCTTTTAGAGTTTAATTTAAAGAATTGCTCTCGTGGTGCCCCAGATCCAAATGAGTTAATTGTTACATTATTAATTTAATTGGGTAACAATTAAACATAGTTAATTAGATAATTAGACAGTCTTCAGATTAATGTTAAAGACAAGCCACGACAACATACACACACACCAAAAGAAAGCCTACTATACAGGGCACCCTCGTCTAATTACACATCGTCCCTTGTTACTGTTGACAAGGCCATCAAGGCCATGATTGGTGAATCACTGATCCATTTCCAGCCCTTTTGTCTGTTGGCAATGTTAGGGACACCCCCACACAAACACACAAACAGTACTTTTAACATGGCGTTTTCAACTTACATATTTGACGTACATGATTACTTTGTGTGTGCTTATTTATACAGTAATTATTATTGAACATGTCCTGGGATTTGAGCTCACGAATTTGTCTAAAACATCCCAATGCCGACAAAACAAAATAGGCAAGACAAGGTGGGATAATTTTTTGGGGCCAATTGCGGTGGAAATGCTTTTATACACAAATATTGATATAAAACCCATCCTATTGCTGGAAACTTGGAGTCACGCAATTTTGTATTTTGTTTTATTATCACCACGAATTAGAAAAGCATGCAGAGTGTATAGGCACATGAAATACGTTTTGATGAGCTTTGTAACTTATTTCATAACTAAATAATTGATGGCGGTTAAGTGCACGGCGATGAGCTTCATGCAAATTTCCACTAAATCTCAAGGGTAAGCTACTATTTTAATAATGCTGGTGACATGATGATCGGTGCTTGGCTGACAATGATCAAATATAAATGATCTGTCTGTTATCCATACATCATCATATAACCGTTCCAAAACCAGATTGGGCAAGTTTGCTATATTATTGCAACAGAAAGCCATCGGTAGAGTTGAAAATGTGATGGAAACCCATTTAACTTAAAAAAAAAATTATAATATATTTGATACATTTGAATTGAACCACAAAAATTATTTGTATTTGCGCTATGTCATCACATACAGCTTTTTATCCACAACAAGTCAGTTTGATGGAAACACCCCTATGGTGGGAAAATGTGGATGTTGTTTTTATGCAGATTTGAGGATATTTGCATGAAAATCTGTCGCCAATTGGATGGAAACTTGTTCTACACTTTGCACATCAAAGTGAATTTCGGCTCAGTTAAAAATACACTCAAGAAAAACGTTTTTATTTATCATAGTGATTCATGAGTAACATTAAAACAGAATAATAATCCCCTGAAATAAGTCAAGTTGGTTAAACTGATAACTAGAATAGCAGTGGAGAGATGTATTATAGATATTGAATGTGTAGGGGACCTATGAGAATGCTACAGACTTTATGGTCCAACAGAAAGATCCACTCACTCCAAATCCAGAGGTTGTGAGTTTAAATCCCTTCTATTTTATTTATTTTACCTTTATTTAACTAGGCAAGTCAGTTAAGAACAAATTCTTATTTTCAATGACGGCCTAGGAACAGTGGGGTAACTGCCTTGTTCAGGGGCAGAACAACAGATTTTTACCTTGTCAGTTCGGGGATTCGATCTTGCAACCTTTCGGTTACTAGTCCAAAGCTCTAACCACTAGGCTACCTGCCGCCCCGAAAAGTAAGTACTAAGTGATGTCAAATGTATACATACGGTCACTGGTTTTACCAGATTTTTGCAGAACATAGTCCCACTTACCATAAAACCCCCCCATATAATTTCATTACTTTACTTATAATGGTTTGGGAAACCTGGGACCATCATGCGATGTCCTAATGACTGTCCCAAGAATGTCTTGAAGATGTCCTCACATGGTCATCAACGACGTCCTGGTAACTTACAGGGAACTAGACAAAGTTCCCCGATTAGAATGTTCCCATCACACAACTTCCTAATGACTAGTAAAATGAAGGTCCTGAGAAAACCCTTAAAACAGTCTTGACAGTGACATCCTGGTAACTTACAGGAAACTACACAAAGGTACCCCAGAGAACGTTCCCTGTGTTTTGGGGTCACCACATATCCAGATTGGATGCATTTAAGATGCATTCGTTTTGTATTCATGAAGCTTCCCATGTCGGCACAGTTGACCAAGAAGGAATAACGCCATGTCAAGGAGGTCCGATAGTTTTTACAGTCTGCTGTAGCGCCGTAGAAAACTCGGATTTCTCTGCAATTTAGGTAAACTAATGACAACACCAACTACAGTGTGTGAGTGTATGTATATCTATAAATATATACTGTATTTATACTCCAGGCTCCGACATTGCTAGTCCAAATATTAAATATTTCTTAATATGATTTTTGTACTTTTAGATTTGTGTGTATTGTTGTGAATTGTTACAGTAGATATTACTGCACAAGCATTTCCCTATACCCGCAATAACATCTGCTTAATATGTGTATGCGACCAATAAAATGTGATTTTGTCACGTTCCTGACCTGTTTTCCTTGTTTTTGTATGTGTTTAGTTGGTCAGGGCGTGAGTTGGGGTGGGCATTCTATGTTATGTGTTTCTATGTTGGGTTAAATGTGTTGCCTGATATGGTTCTCAATTAGAGGCAGGTGTTTGACGTTTCCTCTGATTGAGAACCATATTAAGGTAGGCTGTTCTCACTGTTTGTTGGTGGGTGATTGTTCCTGTGTCTGTGTATGTCGCACCACACGGGACTGTTTCGTTTGTGTTCGTGTATGTGTTCGTTCCTGTTCGTGCGTTATGTTATCTCGTTCAGGTTTGTTCACATCGTTTCTTGTTTTGTAGCTTATTCAAGTGTATTTCGTGTCAGTGTTCGTCTTGTCAATTTAATTAAATCATTATGTCTACATACCTCGCTGCATGTTGGTCCGATCCTTGCTCCTCCTCGTCTGAGGAGGAGAACGACTTAGACGAACGTTACAGAATCACCCACCTACAAAGGATCAAGCAGCGGGGTAACGGGCAGCAGCGACAGCAGCAGCGGTACAAGGAGGAATGGACATGGGAGGAAATCCTAGACGGAGAAGGACCCTGGGCAGAGCCAGAGGAGTGTCGCCGCCCCAAAGCGGAGCTGGAGGCAGCGAAAGCGGAGAGGCGGCATTATGAGGCGCTAGCAAGGCAGAGCGGCTGGAAGCCCGAGAGGCTCACCCAAAAATTTCTTGGGGGGGGGCTAAAAGGGAGTGTAGCTGGGTCAAGTAGGAGACCTGAGCCAACTCCCCTTGCTTACCGTAAGGAGCCGGTCAGGGCGGAATTGGAGGTGAGCGACGCAGAGACAGTGAAGGAGTTAATGGGGAAATTGGAGGAGAGAGTTATGAGGGAGGTGCTGGTTTGGTGCATGAGGCACGACATCCGCCCGACTGAACGTGTCGGGGAGTTGATGTCACCGGGAACAGCTCTCCATACTCGTCCTGAGGTGCGTGCTAGCCGTCTGGTTAAGACTGTGCCAGCCTCACGCACCAGGCCTCCTGTGCGCCTTCCTAGCCCTGCACGTCCTCTGCCAGCTCGCCGCTACAGCTCTCCCAGCCGTGCTTCCAGTGGAGAGAGAGGGCGTCGTCCCGGGCAGGCACCGTGTTATGCGGTGGAGCGCACGGTGTCCCCGGTGCGTGTGCTTAGCCCGGTGCGCAACATCTCAGCTCCCCACATCTGCCGGGCTAGGGTGAAGATCCAGCCAGGGCGGATGGTGCCAGCCCTGCTCTCAAGACCTCCAGTGCGTCTCCAGAGCCCAGTTCCTCCTCCACGCACTAGCCCTATGGTGCGTGTCTTCAGCCCGGTACCACCAGTTCCGGCACCACGCACCAAGCCTCCTGTGCGTCTCCAGAGCCCTGTTCCTCCTCCACGCACTAGCACTATGGTGCGTGTCTCCTGCCCATTACCACCAGTGCCTACACCACGCACCAAGCCTCCTGTGCGTCTCCAGAGTCCTGTGCGTCCTGTTGCTGCTCCCCGCACTAGCCTGAAGGTGCGTGTCCTTAGCCCGGTACCTCCAGTTCCGGCACCACGCACCAGGCCTACAGTGCGCCTCAGCCGGCCAGAGTCTGCCATCTGCCCAGCGGCGCCTGAACTGCCCGTCTGCCCAACGCCGTCTGAGCTGTCCGTCTGCCATGCGCCGCCTGAACTGCCCGTCTGTCCTGAGCCTTCAAAGCCGCCCGTCTGTACTGAGCCTTCAAAGCCGCCCGTCTGTACTGAGCCTACAAAGCCGCCCGTCTGTACTGAGCCTTCAAAGCCGCCCATCTGTCCTGAGCCTTCAGAGCCGTCCGCCAGACAGGAGCCGCTAGAGCCGTCCGCCAGACAGGAGCCGCCAGAGCCTTCCGCCAGACAGGAGCAGCCAGAGCCTTCCGCCAGACAGGAGCAGCCAGAGCCTTCCGCCAGACAGGAGCAGCCAGAGCCTTCCGCCAGACAGGAGCAGCCAGAGCCTTACGCCAGCCATGAGCAGCCAGAGCCTTCCGCCAGCCATGAGCAGCCAGAGCCTTCCGCCAGCCATGAGCAGCCAGAGCCGCCAGCCAGCCATGAGCAGCCAGAGCCGCCAGCCAGCCATGAGCAGCCAGAGCCGCCAGCCAGCCATGAGCAGCCAGAGCCGCCAGCCAGCCATGAGCAGCCAGAGCCGCCAGCCAGCCATGAGCAGCCAGAGCCGCCAGCCAGCCATGAGCAGCCAGAGCCGCCAGCCAGCCATGAGCAGCCAGAGCCGCCAGCCAGCCATGAGCAGCCAAGCCGCCAGCCAGCCATGAGCAGCCAGAGCCGCCAGCCAGCCATGAGCAGCCAGAGCCGCCAGCCAGCCATGAGCAGCCAGAGCCGTCAGCCAGCCATAGCAGCCAGAGCCGTCAGCCAGCCATGAGCAGCCAGAGCCGTCAGCCAGCCATGAGCAGCCAGAGCCGTCAGCCAGCCATGAGCAGCCAGAGCCGTCAGCCAGCCATGAGCAGCCAGAGCCGTCAGCCAGCCATGAGCAGCCAGAGCCGTCAGCCAGCCATGAGCAGCCCCTCAGTCCGGAGCTGCCCCTCAGTCCGGTGTTGCCCCTCATTCCGGTGTTGCCCCTTAATCCAGTGGGGTTAATTTGGAGGGTGGCCATTTGGAGGAAGCTACGGAAGCGGGGTTTGACTATGGTGAGGTGGGGACCACGTCCGGAGCCGGAGCCGCCACCGTGGACAGATGCCCACCCAGACCCTCCCCTAGACTTTAGGTGGTGCGCCCGGAGTTCGCACCTTGAGGGGGGGGTTCTGTCACGTTCCTGACCTGTTTTCCTTGTTTTTGTATGTGTTTAGTTGGTCAGGGCGTGAGTTGGGGTGGGCATTCTATGTTATGTGTTTCTATGTTGGGTTAAATGTGTTGCCTGATATGGTTCTCAATTAGAGGCAGGTGTTTGACGTTTCCTCTGATTGAGAACCATATTAAGGTAGGCTGTTCTCACTGTTTGTTGGTGGGTGATTGTTCCTGTGTCTGTGTATGTCGCACCACACGGGACTGTTTCGTTTGTGTTCGTGTATGTGTTCGTTCCTGTTCGTGCGTTATGTTATCTCGTTCAGGTTTGTTCACATCGTTTCTTGTTTTGTAGCTTATTCAAGTGTATTTTGTGTCAGTGTTCGTCTTGTCAATTTAATTAAATCATTATGTCTACATACCTCGCTGCATGTTGGTCCGATCCTTGCTCCTCCTCGTCTGAGGAGGAGAACGACTTAGACGAACGTTACAGATTTGATTTGAGATTAATACTTATGCAATGACTGTATTTGAGGTATTTCATTTTTATGACTCTTTGACATTGGAGTATTTTGTGTAGATTTTTTACCCCAAAATATACTATTAAATCAATTTTAATCCCCTATTGTAACACAATAAAATGTGAAAAAATCAAAGGGGTCTGAATACATGTGGGTGTGTGCCTGCCTGCTTTCCTGCCTCTGTGTGCGACTATGTGCACACACATAAGTGTCCTTGTGTTTTTTGAAGTGTGTGTTCCCCTGTCTGAAAGTGCGAGTCTGTGTATGCGTATGCATGCAATAGATGGATGGAGGGAGAGAAAGATAGGTGCGAGATGTGGGGAAACGAGGTTGTGAGGGAGTCATTTGGAGGCAGTGGAGGGTGAATAAGCAGATAGGTGAATACTGATGAAAACTCATCTAGTGGCCACTCACTCACTCTTTACCCAAGATGCACCTGGGTGCATATCTTACCAGTGCACCCTGTGGACTATCTCGCCGTCTGTCTCTCTCTCCATTTCCCTCTCCAACCCCTCTCTCTCTCCATTTCCCTCTCCCACCCCTCTCTCTCCTTCTCTATATCCCTTTCCTCTGTCTGTCTCTCTCCCTCTAGCCTTTCTCTCCCCTTCTGTCATCCTCTTGCTCGCGCTCTCCTTTTCCCCCTCTCTCTCTCTTCTATTCACTCTACATCGCTCTCTTTCTCTCTCTCTCTCTCTCTCTCTCTCTCTCTCTCTCTCTCTCTCTCTCTCTCTCTCTCTCTCTCTCTCTCCCCTTTACTCTGTGTTTCTCTCTCAGTAGCTGTGTATCTAACAGATACATCTGGTACGTGTATCTACTAAATATGAGATAACAGCCCTAAAACTTCCTAGAAATGGAATGGCTGTTTTATGCCAATGGTCTTCAACCTTTTCTTGCCAAGGAACATTTAAAAAATAAAATGCATCACAAGGCATCTTTGAGAATGATCTACGGTATGCTTAATGAATACAACACAGCTTTGGTGAAACCCCTGTCTCAGAACTTTCGGAAATGAAGCTTCTCCCCCCAACCATGCCGTTCTGCTTGTGAAATGATTACTAACTTTACCCACTTCATATAAAAATAAAAAACTGCTGTTGGGTAAACTATATTTATTGGGTAAACTCCTAAAAAAAAAATGTATTATGATGATTATTACATGATAATTCTGCCAGCCCTACGCCAAACACATGTTCGCTAATAGCAGCTCTTTAGCTGATTACCCCATAATGACAACGCAAAAACAGGTTTTTAGAATTCTTTGCACATTTATTAAACATTTAAAACAGATACCTTATTTACATACAGTTGAAGTCCGAAGTTTACATACACCGTAGCCAAATACATTTAAACTCCGTTTTTCACAATTCCTGACATTTAATCCCAGTAAAAATTCCCTGTTTTAGGTCAGTTAGGATCCCCACTTTATTTTAAGAATGTGAAATGTCAGAATAGTAGCAGAGAGGGATTTATTTAAGCTTTTATTTCTTTCATCGCATTCCCAGTGGGTCAGAAGTGTACATACACTCAATTAGTATTTGGTAGCATTGCCTTTAAATTATTTAACTTGGGTCAAACGTTTCGGGTACCCTTCCACATGTTTCCCAGTATAAGTTTTCAGAAGCTTCTAAAGCCATGACATCATTTTCTGGAATTTTCCAATCTGTTTAAAGGCACAGTCAACTTAGTGTATGTAAACTTCTGACCCACTGGAATTGTGATATAGTGAATTATAAGTGAAATAATCTGTCTGTAAACAATTGTTGGAAAAATTACAAAGTCGATGACCTAACCGACTTGCCAAAACTATAGTTTGTTAACAAGAAATTTGTTGAGTGGTTGAAAAACGAGTTTTAATGACTCCAACCTAAGTGTATGTAAACTTCTGACTTCAACTGTAAGTATTCAGACCCTTTGCTATGAGACTTAAAATTGAGCTCAGGTGCATCCTGTTTCCATTGATCATCCTTGAAATGTTTCTACAACTTTGTTGTAGTTCACCTGTGGTAAATTCAATTGATTGGTCATGATTTGGAAAGTCACACACCTGTCAATATAAGGTCCCACATTTGACACTGCATGTCAGAGCAAAAACCAAGCCATGAAGTTGAAGGAATTGTCCGTAGAGCTCCGAGACAGGATTGTGTCGAGGCTCAGATCTGGCGAAGGGTACATACCACCAAGACTCTTCTTAGAGCTGGCCGCCCGGCCAAACTGAGCAAACAGGGGAGAAGGTCCTTGGTCAGGGAGGTTTTCCCTATCCACTGACAGAGCTTCAGAGTTCCTCTGTGGATAGGGAAAACCTTTCAGAAGGACAACCATCTCTGCAGCGCAAGGGGTCTGAATACTTTCCGAAGGTGTAAGTGTGATTTGCTCAATACTAGGAGTTGAGAAATAAAGTTCATATCATTAGTAAGAGGATATTGCCCTATTTTTTATACTGTAGGTAGGTATAAAAAATGATTTAGTCTGTTGTTACTAGAGATATTAATAAAAACATTTAAATTTAAAAAAGGTGTTTACTGGTACTCTATCTACACTGGGACTCTATCTACAGACCACACACACACAGTAATTCAAGCCCACACACTATATGTTTTGCTATCCTCCTGAGGACCTAAAGTCTATTTTGCATTCAAAATCAAAATTTTCCTAACCCTAACATACTGTCTAGACCGGGCATTCGCTTGCGCCATCTCGCAAATGTTGATTTGTACATCCACACCAGACGCGATCCAGACACGCAGGTTGAAATATCAAAACTCTGAACCAACTATATTAATTTGGGGACAGGTTGGAACTCAATAAACATTCATGGACATTTAGCTAGCTAGCTTGCTGTTGCTAGGTCATTTGTCCTGGGATATAAACATTGGGTTGTTATTTTACCTGAAATACACAAGGTCCTTTTGTCGGCGTCTTTGTAGAATTCTGACCCATTTTGAGTGTGAAGGAAAATTTTATGTTGGTGCTTTTCTAATAACCCATTCGACTGGGTTCATGCAAGTCACTGATTGATCGTGCCTGGGAGGTATCCTCACTATTAGTATCTGTAATTTGGCAGTAGGCCCAGAACATTGTTTTGAGAACTGAAAGGGGTGTCTCAGTTTCAAGGTCTCAGCTTGGTGAGAAGAGGCCACGTGAGGTATTGGTCGGTCACGTGCATGAACCAAAAGTGAATGATTTATTAATTATGAATAATGAATAATGTAAATCATGCAAATATAACTTGTCTGTGTAAGCAGTATATAAGAGTACTAATTGAACTGCCCCAACAGTCCCACTTCAGACCGATACTTTATGCATCTAAGTTTGACTGGAAGCTCTCCAGCTTGCTGATAATAAAGAATGATTCATATAATATTGACGTCAGGTGTCTCTCGTGGTAATTTCCACGATATGCGTCACACAAATTGTGTGTTCTCTACGCCGAAATCCACAGATAATAGGGTAAACTAATTGTTTCTAGTAATTTCTCCTCCTTCAGTAGTAGTCTACTTCTTTTTCTGTGTACTTTATATCTCGGTTTGCAACCAACATTAAGGTGCATTACCACCACCAACTGGACTGGAGTGTGGACCTCAGTTCATCCTTCAATCACCCATGTGGCTATATGCTCCTAAAAACCAATGCGGAGATGGGAGAGGCGGGACTTGCAGCGCGCCAAGCGTCAAAAATAGAACCAAGTTGTATTTTAGCGCCTGGCTACGCAGACGCTCGCAAGCAGTGTAGAGATTTTAGATGAAATGATTGAATAACATGTATGTGTACATTTAAGTTTCAACGCTCGCACACGCAACGTGAGTGGTGTGGTCAGCATGTAACTCCTAAACCTAACCACTAAGCTTAAAATAGCCTTTGTCCTAGTGGGGATGTGGGAAATGTCCCCACAAGAGGGAACCTTCACTGTTTTACTATCCTTGTGGGGACGTTTTCAATTTTCTACAATATTGGCTTCAATTCAACTGTATCATTAACTGGGGCTGGACATTTCACTGTTGAGGCTGGTGTGGTGGCATTTTTCTGCTTTACCAAATGAGGAGAGTTACAAACTACACACCAGTCAGGGTTATACTTAAATTCCACATTTAATAATAATAAGAGCTTTGCAATAGCCTTTTTTGACTTTCAATGATGCTTTATCTCTAATGAACCATTGAAAAGTGACTACAGAAAATTACAAAGATATTTTATAGCCAAGATACACCCCGCTCCATCTACATGACGAACCACAGATCTTAGGAACTCTTCACAAAGAGACTTTTACTTGAGAAAGGAGTATCCCTTAGCCAGATAGCATTCGCTATAAATTATCGCTCAGTTTGGTCTCTAAAACGAGGTTCTAATCTCGTTCCTGGTACTTCATAGCACAGAACCATTACCTCATCCAATCTAGAATGCTCTTTAGGTTTTATCACCCAAAGACATCGTAAATCTCCTCGGTCAGTGCTATCTCATAGAGGCCCATCCTCAGTGGAACACACACACAATACTCTATTCTGTCGAATAAAACAACCATTACAATGCAATACAAGCATTATAACATAATCTTGCAATTTTCCACGACACTGGTGTGTGTGCATGAGTACATGTGGGCTTCTAGTACTATCCTCGTGGCTACGGGAAATCCCCAAGAGGACAGATTGTTAAATGGATCTCTATAAAATGGAAATTGAATGTTATGCTTTTATCATTTAACCTTATGCATTGTCTTATAAGACCGCATTCACAGGCCATTTTGTACAACTCAGCATTGAAGTTATGGTGTGTGCCTATAGAGGTTGTCCCCGTATGCATGTGTGCCTGTGCGTACGCATAAACTTTTTAAATGCTTTCATCACTTAGCTTATGTCATTCCCCCCCAGATGAGAGAGGTCATTGCAATGAAATTCTTCAATTGGTTCGCTGCCCTGTTCTGAGAACAGTCACGAGATTAGTCAGTAGAATCAGTCTCAGTGAGTCACTGGGTCATACTGGTCTCAGATCAATGTGCCCTACTGTTTCTGTGCATGTCAGTGACTCAGGAAGTCACACACCTGCCTGATGAAAGCAGAATGACGCATCAGAGGCAACAATCACAGCTCACTCACTATTATGCACATACCCACGGACATACTCTCTCTCTCTCTGTCTGTCTCTCTCTGTCTCTCTCTCTCTCTCACCCCCCCATCCCCCGGGAATAACCTCTATAGGTACACACCATAACTTCAATGCTGAGTTGTACAAAATGGCCTGTGAATGCTGTCTTATAAGACAATGCTCAAGGTTAAATGTTAAACACACACACACAGCAGAATGTCTATCCACCACCTGATGGCAATATTTGCATGTGTGTGGATGGGTGAGAGGAAAAGAGAGTGGGAGAATGAAAGAGACAGCTCACACTCACTTAAATACACACTTTTGTGTTTAAGTGCTTTGAAAGTCTGGTCATGGCTCACATCAACACCATCATCCCGGAAACCCTAGACCCAAGTTCATCACTAAGCTAAGGACCCTGGGACTAAACACCTCCATCTGCAACTGGATCCTGGACTTCCTGACAGGCCGCCCCCAGGTGGTAAGGGTAGGCAACAACACATCTGCCACGCTGATCCTCAACACAGGGGCCCCCTCGGCTGCATGCTTAGTCCCCTCCTGTACTCCCTGTTCACCCACGACTGCGTGGCCAAGCAAGAGTCCAACACCATCATTACGCTTGCTGACGACACAACTGTGGTAGGCCTGACCACCGACAAAGATGAGACAGCCTATAGGGAGGAGGTCAGAGACCTGGCATTGTGGTGCCAGGACAAGAACCTCTACCTCAACAAGAGCAAAAAGTACGATCTTTGTCCCCATGTGCAGTTGCAAACCGTAGTCTGGCTTTTTTATGGCAGTTTTGGAGCAGTGGCTTCTTCCTTGCTGAGCGGCTTTTCATGTTATGTCGATATAGGAATGTGAAATGTCAGAATAGTAGCAGAGAGAATGATTTATTTCAGCTTTAATTTTTTTCATCACATTCCCATTGGGATAGAAGTGTACATGCACTCATTTAGTTTTTGGTAGCATTGCCTTTCAATTGTTTAACTTGGGTCAAACGTTTTGGGTAGCCTTCCACAATAAGTTGGGCGAATTTTGGCCCATTCCTCCAGACAGAGTTGGTGTAACTGAGTCAGGTGTGTAGGCCTCCTTGCTTGCACATGCCTTTTCAGTTCTGCCCACAAATTTTCTATAGGATTGAGGTCAGGGCTTTGTGATGGCCACTCCAATACCTTGACTTGGTTGTCCTTAAGCCATTTTGCCACAACTTTGGAAGTATGCTTGGGGTCATTGTCCATTTGGAAGACCCATTTGCGACCAAGCTTTAACATCCTGACTGATGTCTTGAGATGTTGCTTCAATATATCCACATAATTTTCCTACCTCATGATGCCATCTATTTTGTGAAGTGCACCAGTCCCTCCTACAGCAAAGCACCCCCACAACATGATGCTGCCACCCCCGTGCTTTACGGTTGGGATGGTGTTCTTCGGCTTGCAAGCATCCCCCTTTTACCTCCAAACATAACGATGGTCATTATGGCCAAACAGTTCTATTTTTGTTTTATCAAACCAGAGGACATTTTTCCAAAAAGTACGATCTTTGTCCCCATGTGCAGTTGCAAACCGTAGTCTGGCTTTTTTATGGCAGTTTTGGAGCAGTGGCTTCTTCCTTGCTGAGCGGCTTTTCATGTTATGTCGATATAGGACTCGTTTTACTGTGGATATAGATACTTTGTACCTGTTTCCTCCAGCATCTTCACATGGTCTTTTGCTGTTCTGTGATTGATTTGCACTTTTCGCACCAAAGTACGTTCATCTCTAGGAGACAGAACACGTCTCCTTCCTGAGCGCTATGACGGCTGCGTGGTCCCATGGTGTTTATACTTGAGTACTATTGTTTGTAAAAATGAACGTGGTACCTTCAGGCATTTGTAAATTGCTCCCAAGAATGAACCAGACTTGTGGAGGTAAAAAAAAAATCTGAGGTCTTGGCTGATTTCTTTTGATTTTCCCATGTTGTCAAGCAAAGAGGCATTGAGTTTGAAGGTAGGCCTTGTAATACATCCACAGGTACACCTCCAATTGACTAAAATTATGTCAATTAGCATTTCAGAAGCTTCTAAAGTCATGACATAATTTTCTGTAATTTTCCAAACTGTTTAAAGGCACAGTCAACTTAGTGTACATGAACTTCTGACCCACTGGAATTGTGAAATAATCTGTCTGTAAACAATTGTTGGAAAAATGACTTGTGTCATGCACAGAGTAGATGTCCTAACTGACTTGCCAAAACTATAGTTTGTTTACAAGAAATGTGTGGAGTGGTTGAAACACTTAGGTTGGAGTCATTAAAAATAGTTTATGTAAACCTCCGACTTCAACTGTATATACTAGGCGTGTCGCCCAAGTCCTACCACACGAGAAGCGTTACTGGAGCACCAAGTCTAGGTCCAAAAGGCTCCTTAACAGCTTCTACCCCCAAGCCATAAGATTGCTGAACAATTTATCAAATGGCGACCTGGACTATTTGCATTGACCCCACCCCCTTTAGTTTTTTACACTGCTGCGACTCGCTAAGCTGTACCCCCGCACATTGACTCGGTACAGGTACCCCCTGTATATAGCCTCAGTATTGTTATTTTCATTAGTTTTTTTATTTTCATTTTTTACTTTAGCTTATTTAGTAAATATTTTCTTAACTCTATTCTCTTAAAACTGCATTGTTGGTTAAGGGATTTAAAGTAAGTATTTCACGGTAAGGTCTGTTGTATTCGGCACATTCGGCGTATGTGACAAATACATTTGATTTAATTTGATTTTGTTCTCTAGTCTTTCTATTTCTCATTCATTCACTCTCACCCCCTCACCCCCTTCCACACCAGCATCCCACCTCTCTTCCAGCATCCCACCTCTCTTCTCTCCCCCCTCAGCAGGCCTGTAATGAATGTTAGCCATATCTTTTTGCCCCTCTCTCTCTCTCTACTTATCTCTCTCTATCTTACTATCTTACTCTGTCTCTCCACTCCTCCACTCCCCCTCTCCCCCAGCAGGTCCTCTCACGTGACCACCTGACCGGTCACCCTCTCTTTCCCCCTGTCTCTACCCATCTTTCTCTCCCTCCTCCCACTCATCCCCATTCTCTATTCCTCTCTCTCGCTCTCTCCATCCTTTCCTCCATTTCTCAGCGAGATTTCTAATGAGTTGTTAGATAGCATATCTCCTTCCCTTATGCAAGCCCTGACCTTTCACACTTTCACTCTCTACCCCAACCATCCCCGCTCTCACACCTCTCTCTCCCTCCTTTAATGAGTTATTGCATACCTCCTTCCCTGACGCGAGTGTTCAACCTCTCACCCTCTTACCCTTTCTCTCTCTTGGTTTCTACCCATCTCTCTCTCCCTCCTCCCATCTCTCTCCCGCCTCGCCTCTCTTCCTTCCACACCTCTCTCTTTCTCTCTTTCTCTCTCGGTGGGAATCTAATGAGTTGTAACTCCTCCTTCACTCGAACGCTCTACCCCTCGACCTCTCTCTCATAAACCCATAGTTCTGTGGCATCGTAACCCTCACAATGACAAAGGCCCTGGTCCTGGAGTGTGGGGCCAGAAAGAGAGGACTGTAACCATTGAATTTTTATTTATTTAGCAGATGCTCTTATCCAGAGCGACTTAAAGTAGTGAGTGCATACATTTTCATACTTTTTCATGTTGGGAGGGAGAGAAGGATGGAGGATGAATGCTTCAGCTCAGCCAAGGAAAGAGTGTGTACCTCTGTAGAGATGGTGTAACGAGAGGGTGGGGGAGAAGAGAAACGGGTTTTAATGTACAGAGAGAGGTGAGAAGGTATAAAGAAGAGTGGGGGGAGATGAGAGGGAGTACTCTTCTGTTGTGTTGTAATAGGCAAGGAAGAGAGAGACGAAGGAGATGTGTCTTCGAGTTGAGGGATCGGTGTTCAGTCTGAACAGAGGTTCCCATTGTCACTTTTTTACTTCAGTGTGTGCATGCATGGGTGGCTGACTGTGTATTTTATTGGATTATGTTTCGTATGAGGACAAAACAAGACCATACATCATGTTCTTATACTCCAGGAAAATGTATGTATTTTTGATCTTGTGATTGGTTAAATGTTATCTTCTGTCTTTGTGATGACTAGCTGTTAAAACATTGTGGTGGAAAGTGCTTCAAAGCATTACAATTAAACGCCTGTAAAATAATCTCATTCCAGACCTTGTTTTGACCCAAAAATATTTGTTCTTGTAACCCACTTGGTGACTTTGTGAAATTGACTCCAATGTATTAATCTGACAATTATGTTAAATTTAAATTCAGCGCTCAAGGGTATGTGTGCAATTATATGTCATTCAGATTTAATTTCAGAGCACACTGGCTAAGTTTAGCCTCCGTTCTAGGTCGTTGTAACTTGCTACACTCTACTTTATACTTCCTTTTTACCCAATTCTAAATTGACCCCCTAAGCATTTCTAATAAATCTGAAAGGGCAAGGTAGTTACTACCACATTTCTAAAACCTGTTCAATCCCTTCATATCTTCACAAAGGGCCAGGGGATAGTAGCTAAGGACTATTTTGAAATTGGGAACCCAAGTAGTGTTCCATAGGCTCAAGACATGATTAAACATTTTGAAACAGACAAGGTACTACCTGAACAACCTTTGGCGATATTTGATGATGTCACACGTTGTAATTGAGTTGTATATCCTCTCTCCTCAGGTAAGATGTTCAAGTCCTTGGACCTGTCGCTGATTGTGGAGTTTATGCTAATGTTCTACAAGGACAAGCCCATTGACTGGCTGCTGGACCACATCATGTGGGTCAAGGTGTGCAACCCAGAGAAGGACGCGGTAAGTCTGGTAACCACTGTCCTAAAACAAGTTTTTCTTTGGACTCAGTCATGTTAGATCAGTGAGTACTTCAAGGGAGGGAGGAAAGAAGGATGGATTACAGATTATCCAAGCAGGGAGCAACAGGTTACTGCAAAAATAAATTAAACGATTTAGTAAATGAGGGATACAAAGGCTGCGTTGACACAGGCAGCCCAATTCTGATATTCTTTTCGCTAAGCTGATCTGATTGGTAAAAAGACCAATTAGTGAAAACAATATCAGAATTGGTCTCTCTGTGTAAACGCAGCCAAAGTATATTGAAAATAGGTGCTTCCACACAGGTGGTGTTCCTGAGTTAATTAAGCAATTAACATCCCATCATGGTTGCGGTCATTATAAAAAATACCTATTTCACCAATATTTTGGCTACCACGGCTAAAAGAAGAGATCTCTGTGAATTTGAAAGAGTGTTCTCAAAGGAGCATGGGTGATTTAAACGATGTGTTTGTGTGTGTGTGTCACCAGATCTCAACCCAATTGAACACTTATGAGACGGCGTTTTCCATCAACAAAACACCAAATTATAGAATTTCTCATGGAAGAATGGTGTTCGCATCCCAGACACTTGTAGAATCTATGCCAAGGTGCATTGAAGCTGTTTTGGTGGCAACATTGTTGCCAATCACCCTATTAAGACACCTGATGTTGGGGTTTCCTTTATTTTGGCAGTTACCTGTACATACACTACATGACCCAAAGTATGTGGACGTCGAACATCTCATTCCAAAATCATGGGCATTAATATGGAGTTGGTCCTTCCTGCTGCTATAACAGCCTCCACTCTTCTTGGAAGGTTTTCCACTAGATGTTGGAAACTTGTTGCGGGGACTTGCTTCCATTCAGCCACGAGCATTAGTGAGGTCGGGCACTGATGTTGACGATTAGGCCTGGAGTTCAGGTCAGAGCTCTGTGAAGGTCAGTCTAGTTCTTCCACACCGGCCCATTTCTGTATAGACCTCGCTTTGTGCACGGGGGCAATGTCATGTTGAAACAGGAAAGGCCCTTCCCCAAACTGTTGCCACAAAGTTGGAAGCACAGAATCGCCAAGAATGTCATTGTATGCTGTAGCGTTAAGATTTCCCTTCACTGGAATTAAGGAGCCTGAACCACGAAAAACAGCCCCAGACCATTATCCCTCCTCCACAAACTTTACAGTTGGCACTATGCATTGGGGCAGGTCGCGTTCTCCTGGCATCCTCCAAATCCAGATTCGTCCATCGGACTGCCAGATGGTGAAGCGTGATTCATCACTCCAGAGAATGCGTTTCCACTGCTCCAGAGTCCAATGGCGGCGACCTTAACACCACTCTAGCCAACGCTTGGCATTGCTCATGGTGATCTTAGGCTTGTGTGCAGCTGCGCGGCCATGGAAACCCATTTCTTGAAGCTCCTGACAAAGTTATTGTGCTGACGTATTTGTATTTATTATTAATCCCCATTAGCTGCTGCCAAGAGGTTGCTTCCAGAGGCAGTTGGGAACTCTGTAGTGACTTGTTGCAACCGAGGACAAACGATTATTGCGAGCTTCAGCACTCGGCAGTCTCGTTACGTGAGCTTGTTTGGCTTCACGACTGAGCCATTGTTGCTCCTAGATGTTTCCACAATAACAGTACTTACAGTTGACCGGGGCAGCTCTAGCAGGGCAGAAGTTTGACGAACTGACTGGTTGGAAAGGTGGCATCCTATGACGGTGCCACGTAAAAAGACTCAGAGCTCTTCAGTAAGGCCATTCTACTGCTAACGTTTGTCTATGGAGATAGCATTTCTGTGTGCTCGATTTTATACACCTGTCAGTAATGGGTGTGGCTGAAATAGCCGAATCCACTAATTTGAAGGGGTATCCACATGCTTTTGGCCATGTATTGTATAAATACTATGCCTTTCAATTGCACTTGCCAAAATGGTCTCAGTCTCAGAAAATTGTGGAACTCCCACACACTCCTACTCTCTTTCTCTCTCCCTGCTCCTCTCTCTTTCTCAACTCTCCCGTCTGCCACACACACAGAAACACTGCGACAGGCAGAAGGCCAACCTGAGGATTCGCTTCAAGCCCTCGCTCTTCCAGCATGTGGGCACCCACTCCTCCCTGGCCGGAAAGATCCAGAAACTCAAGGTATGTACGTCGCGAGCATTGTCTGTTTCCGTATCCCACTGACTCGCTAGCCAATCAATACATTTTGTATACTCTAGCATCCTTTCACTGTGCATGTCAGCTTATCTTATCTGTATATGTTTAAATGTTAGCGTTCAAGTCTCTGAGCACTGCAGCACTGATACATTTCAAGTCACCACACAGATTCCAGATTTTTTACTACAAAGTAAAGAATACTGTGTTTAATGTCTCTGATTGTTAAGATCAGTGGATATCAGCCTGAAGACTGCTACTGCAATCTAACCCAATCAATTCACTATCAATACGCCCAGCGCTTTCTCAATTTAGAGATTCTCCACCTAGCAGGCCTGGCCTCCACCACTGAAATGAATAGTATTTTATCAGTGCTTACAACTCTCACGCAATGAGCGTGAGACACTCATTTGACCCTCTTCACACCTTTCTCCACATTTCTCACGCATTGGAAAAAGTAACGCTTTTATTTTTGAATTAATCCAGTGTATATTCAGTGCGTTAACTATTTTAACTTTTCAACTGTGCCTTCAAATTGTTTTGAAATTGGAGCATATGCGCCTGCAGATCTACATAACAAGCATTGTAACTGAGGCTGCTTCACAAGGGAGATCCATAATTTTTCTTTCACATCAGATTGAAGCGTGTGATTGGTTTAGTAAGGGTAAGGGACCAAGGCGATTGGATGCGTGTTTGTAAAGAAATGCCCTTCATGATTTGTTCTTTGTGCTGATCAAAGTTTATGAACTTTTTCCATATTTTGTTATGTTACAGCCTTATTCTAAAATGGATTCAAAAATATAATATCCTCAGCAATCTACACACAATACCCCATAACAACAAAACAAAAACAGGTTTGTAGAAATTTTTGCAAATGTATTAAAAATAACAAGAAGAAATATCTTATTTACATAAGTATTCAGACCCTTTGCTATGAGGATCGAAAATGAGCTCGGGTGCATCTTGTTTCCATTGATCATCCTTGAGATGTTTCTTCAACTTGTTTGGAGTCCACCTGTGGTAAATTCAATTGATTGGACTTGATTTGGAAAGGCACACACCTGTTTATATAAGGTCCCACAGTTGACAGTGCATGTCTGAATGAAAACCAAGCCAGGATTGTGTCGAGGCATAGATCTGGGAAAGGGTACCAAAATATTTCTGCAGCATTGAAGGTCCCCAAGAACACATTGGCCTCCATCATTCTGCAGCGATACGCCATCCCATCTGGTTTGCGCTTAGTAGGACAATCATTTGTTTTTCAACAGGACAATGACCCAAAACACACCTCCAGGCTGTGTAAGGGCTATTTTACCAAGAAGGAGAGTAATGGGAGTGCTGCATCAGATGACCTGGCCTCCACAATCACCCGACCTCAACCCAATTGAGATGGTTTGGGGTGAATTGGACCGCAGAGTGAAGGAAAAGCAGCCAACAAGTGCTCAGCATATGTGGGAACTCCTTCAAGACTGTTGGAAAAGCATTCCTCATGAAGCTGGTTGAGAGAATGCCAAGTGTATGCAAAGCTGTCAAGGCAAAGGGTGACTACTTTGAAGAATCTAAAATATATTTTGATTTGTTTAACACTTTTTTTTTATTACTACATGATTCCATATGTGTTATTTTATAGTTTTGATGTCTTCACAATTATTCTACAATGTAGAAAATTGTCAAATAAAGAAAAACCCTTGAATGAGTAGGTGTGTCCAAACTTTTGACTGGTACTGTGTGTGTGTGTGTGTGTGTGCGCGTGTGTGTACACAGTTGAAGTCGGAAGTTTACATACACCTTAGCCAAATACATTTAAACTCAGTTTTTCACAATTGCTGACAATTAATCCGAGTAAAAATTCCCTGTCTTAGATCAGTTAGGATCCCCACTTTATTTTAAGAATGTGAAATGTCAGAATAATAGTAGAGAGAATGATTTATTTCAGCTTTTATTTCTTTCATCACATTCCCAGTGGGTCAGAAGTTTACATACACTCAATTAGTATTTGGTGGCATTGCCTTTAAATTGTTTAACTTGGGTCAAGCGTTTCGGGTAGCCTTCCACAATCTTCCCACAATAAGTTGGGTGAATTCTGGCCCATTCTGACAGAGCTGGTGTAACTGAGTCAGGTTTGTAGGCCTCCTTGCTCGCACATGCTTTTTCGGGTCTGCCAAAAAAAGGGATTTGTGGGCTTTGTGATGGCCACTCCAATACCTTGACTTTGTTGTCCTTAAGCCATTTTACCACAACTTTGGAAGTATGCTTGGGGTCGTTGTCCATTTGGAAGACCCATTTGCGACCAAGCTTTAACTTCCTGACTGATGTTTTGAGATGTTGCTTCAATATATCCACATAATTTTCTTCCCTCATAATGCCATCTATTTTGTGAAGTGCACCAGCCCCTCCTGCAGCAAAGCACCCCCACAACATGACGCTGCCACCCCCGTGCTTCACAGTTGGGATGGTGTTCTTCGGCTTGCAAGCCTCCCCATTTTTCCTCCAAACATAACAATGGTCATTATGGTCAAACAGTTCTATTTTTGTTTCATCAGACCAGAGGACATTTCTCCAAAAAGTACGATCTTTGTCCCCATGTGCAGTTGCAAACAGTAGTCTGGCTTTTTTTATGGTGGTTTTGGAGCAGTGGCTTCTTCCTTGCTGAGCGGCCTTTCAGGTTATGTCATTATAGGACACGTTTTATTGTGGATATAAATACTTTTGTACCTGTTTCCTCCAGCATCTTCACAAGGTCCTTTGCTGTTGTTCTGAGATTGATTTGCATTTTTCGCACCAAAGTACGGACATTGCAATTTATTGCCCTGGCCACATCTGCAGTCCTCATGCCTACTTGCAGGTTTCCTAAGTCACGTTCACGCAGATGAGCAGGGACCCTGGGCATCTTTATTTTGGTATTTTTCAGAGTCAGTAGAAAGGCCTCTTTAGTATCTTAAGTTTTCATAACTGTGACCTTAATTGCCTACCGTCTGTAAGCTGTTAGTGTCTTAACGACCGTTCCACAGGTGCATGTTCATTTATTGTTTATGGTTCATTGAACAAGCATGGGAAACCGTGTTTAAACCCTTTACAATGAAGATCTGTGAAGTGCTGTGAAGAGCTTAATTAAATAGTACCTGCAAAACACCAGTCTCACCGTCAACAGTGAAGAGGCGACTCCGGGATTCTGGGCTTCTAGGCAGAATTCCTCTGTCCAGTGTCTGTGTTATTTTGCCCATCTTAATCTTTTATTTTTATTGGCCAGTCTGAGATATGGCTTTTTCTTTACAACTCTGCCTAGAAGGCCAGCGTCCCAGAGTCACCTCTTCACTGTTAACATTGAGACTTTGTGTTTTGCGGGTACTATTTAATGAAGCTGCCAGTTGAGAACTTGTGAGGCGTCTGTTTCTCAAACTAGACACTCTAATGTACTTGTCCTCTTACTCAGTACCTGGGCCTCCCACACCTCTTTCTATTCTGGTTAGAGCCAGTTTGCGCTGTTCTGTGAAGGGAGTAGTACACAGCATTGTACGAGATCTTCAGTTTCTTGACAATTTCTCACATGTTAAAGTCTTAATTTCTCGGAACAAGAATAGACTGACAAGTTTCAGAAGAAAGTTCTTTGTTTCTGGCCATTTTGAGCCTGTAATCGAACCCACAAATACTGATGCTCCAGATACTCAACTAGTCTAAAGAAGGCCAGTTTTATTGCTTCTTTAATCAAAACAACAGTTTTCAGCTGTGCTAACATAATTGCAAAAGGGTTTTCTAATGACCAATTAGCCTTTTAAAATGATAAACTTGGATTAGCTAACACAACATGCCATTGGAACACAGGAGTCATGGTTGCTGATAATGGGCCAATGTAGATATTCCATTAAAAATCAGCCGTTTCCAGCTACAATAGTCATTTACAACATTAACACTGTATTTCTGATCAATTTGATGTTATTTTAATGGACAAAAAATGTGCTTTTCTTTCAAAACAAGGACATTTCTAAGTGACCCCAAACTTTTGAATGGTTGTTTGTGTGTGTGTGTGTGTGTGTGTGTGTGTGTGTGTGTGTGTGTGTGTGTGTGTGTGTGTGTGTGTGTGTGTGTGTGTGTGTGTGTGTGTGTGTGTGTGTGTGTGTGTACATATGTGTGTATTTATATTCATTAATTCATTTAATCATATTCCAGACTATTTTGGGGATTTGTGTATTGTTTTGTATTACTGCATCTTTGGAGCTAAAAACATAAGCATTTTGCTGTACGCGAGCAATTTTTTTATTTTATTTATTTACATGTTGGTTTCTTATGGACAAAAAGAGACTGCAATCCATCCATTGGTTATCCACTGCCACCAACGGTTAATATTAGCATTTTCTAACCAAAAACACATTTTATTCAATGTCCCTCAGTTAGCATACATGTCATGTACAAATAATCTCAAAGTAACACTAGTTTATTTAAATAGGGATCCATACAATTAGAACTATGACAAATTCATAAAGATTTGCATACATTTGATGCACCGTCACCATTATCGTATGAATTTGAAGTACAGTACATTTGCATAGGCCTAAAAGGAAGCTGAAAAAATGTACATTGTTATAAGTCATCTCACAGAGATTTGTTGTGACATTATCCAGTGTTGGGAATATACAATTCTCTGTTGTGATGACGTTGCATGAACTCCATGTGAGATCGCATCATTTTTGGCAACAGTAAGAGAGCATGACTCGCGTTCATTTTCAAGTAAATCATGTAAACTGAATAAATCAGTTCCTCGAGGATTCTGCAACATAATTATTTTTGCTAAATCAACAATTCCCTGCATATTATGCGAGGTTTGGAAAATTTGACCAATCACTGCACTATTTCCCTGTAAAACAGTCAAATCATCACAATATTATCGCATCAAACTGACCCATCACCGCAGTAGAAGAAGAGGGCTCGCATTTTCAACCAATAAACCCACATTTAAAGTATAATATGGTTATATCAAGCCATACGTCAACAACCTTGTCCCTGGTCAGCGCATTGTCACGACAAATTGGATAAAGTCATTGCATAATGCCATGCAAAATGTCAGAATTGCCGCAGCAAAATCAAGGATCAAGAAAAATCAAGAATTGTCACGCTCCCAAATATCAAGTTAGAATTAATCTCTATGTCTTCAGCTAACTGCACCCTCAAAGTCAATATGAGAGCTTAGGGATAGAAACAATTCCATCTCTCCCCTCTCTGACCCCCATCCTATGGTCTAATGGTTTGCTTCAGGACAAGGACTTTGGCAAGCAGACTCTGCACAAGGGCCATGCCAACCCGCTGGCAGAGGTGACCACCAGCCTAAAGACATACCAGCACTTCACCCTGGAGAAGGCCTACCTGGGAGAGGACTTCTTCTGGGCCTTCACACCCGTGGCTGGAGACTTCATCCGCATCCGTTTCTTCACACCTGTCCGCATCGAAAGGTGTGTGTGCGCTCACATGCTCGGATACACACATACATGGCATGCTTGAATACAGACACATACATGGACACACACACGTGTGTATGCATGGACATAAACACACACACACACACACACACACATACACACACACACACACACACACACACACACACACACACACACACACACACACACACACACACACACACACAAACACACAGATTTTTGTGCACATATACACACTTCACACATGTCCCAAACTGTCTCTTTCTCTCTCTCTCTCTCTCTCTCTCTCTCTCTCTCTCTCCACTAGGCACAAATGAATAATATTTCTTCCCATTACTGTCAGGGCAGATGGTCTATCTACTCTGGACCCCTGTAACTGTTAATGACTAATGGCCATGTTGTGGCTCTTTGGTCACCCCTGTTACCTCAGAGGCGTTTTTGGGGGTAGCGGACGGTTCAGGCTGCTGTTAGGTACTTGGTGGCACATGCATTTATAGAAAGCAAATGGAGATAGAGATTGAACTTGGTGACTTCCTGGCTGGCTGATTATGATAATAATGGTGGATCAATTTGTGTTGAATATCAAATTGTCATCCCCCCCATTTGTTATCCTCTCTCTTTCTCTCTCTCTTTCTCTCTAGGTATTTCTTCCGGAGCGGGAACATTGAGCACCCAGGGGACAAGCTATTCAACACCTCTGTGGAGGTGCTGCCTTTTGACGTGAGTCTCACCACTATTCACCCGCACATTATTATCAGTTTCATTTTACGTTACGTACATAACCTTTATACCACATATTCTATTTTAATACAAAGCTCGCTGCTATAAGCCTGATTCATCTTGCCTCGAGGGGCGGCAGGTAGCCTATTGGTTATAGCGTTGGGCCAGTAACTGAAAGGTTGCTGTAGGTGGAGGTGGCTTATTGTTGGAGGTGACTTATGATCGTGAAATTAACATTCAGTTCTCTGGCAACAGCTCTGGTGGACATTCCTGCAGTCAGCATGCCAATTGCACGCTCCCTCAAAACTTGAGAAGTCTGTGGCATTGTGTTGTGTGACAAAACTACACATTTTAGAGTGGCCTTTTATTGTCCCTAGCACAAGGTGCACCTGTGTAATGATCGTGCTGTTTGATCAGCTTCTTGATATGCCACACCTGTTAGATGGATGGATTATCTTGGCAAAGGAGAAATGTTAACTAACAGGTATGTAAAGAAATTTGTGCAAGCTTGTTGTGCGTATGAAACATTTCTGGGATCTTTTACTTCACCTCATGAAAATGGGACCAAAACATTACATGCCTTACACGTTTATAATCTTGTTCACACTACATGACCAAAAGTATGTGGACACCTACATCTCATTCCAAAATCATGGTCATTAACATGGAGTTGGTCCCCCTTTTGCTACTACAACAGCCTCCACTCTTCTGGGAAGGCTTTCCACTAGATGTTGGAACATTGCCGCGGGGACTTGCTTCCATTCAGCCACGAGCATTAGTGAGGTCGGGCACTGATGTTGGACGACTGGGCCTGGCTTGCAGTCTCCGTTCCAATTCATCCCAAAGGTGTTAAATGGGGTTGAGGTCAGGGCTATGTGCAGGCCAGTCAAGTTCTTCCACACCGATCTCGATAAACCATTTCTGTATGGCCCTCGCTTTGTGCACGGGGCATTGTCATGCTGAAACAGGAAAGGGCCATCCCCCAAACTTTTGACACAAAATTGGAAGCACAGAATAATTTAGAATGTCATTGTATGCTGTAGCGTTAAGATTTCCCTACACTGGAATTAAGGGACCTAGCCCGAACCACGAAAAACAGCCCCAGAGCATTATTCCTCCTCCACCAAACTTTACAGTTGACACTATACATTGGGGCAGGTAGCGTTCTCCTGGCATCCGCCAAACCTAGATTCGTCCATCAGATTGCTGGATCGTGAAGCGTGATTCATCACGCCAGAGAACGCGTTTCTACTGCTCCAGGGTCCAATAGCGGCGAGCTTTACACCACTCCAGCCAACACTTGGAATTGCACATGGTGATCTTAGGCTTGTGTGTGGCTGCTCGGCAATGGAACCTATTTCATGAAGCTCCCGACGAACAGTTCCTGTGCTGACGTTGCTTACAGAGGCAGTTTGGAACTCGGTAGTGAGTGTTGCAACCGAGGACAAGCGATTTCTACGCGCTTCAGCACTCAGTGGTCCCGTTCTGTGAGCTTGTGTTGCCTACCACTTCGCGACTGAGCCATTGTTGCAACTAGACCTTTCCACTTCACAAAAACAGCACTTACAATTAACCGGGGCAGGTCTAGCAGGGCAGAATTTGACAAACTGACTTGCTGGAAAGGTGGTATCCTAAGATGGTGCCTCGTTGAAAGTCACTGAGCTCTTCAATAAGGCCATTCTACTGCCAATGTTTATCAATGGAGATTGCATGGCTGTGTGCTCGATTTTATACACCTGTCAGCAACGGGTGTGGCTGAAATAGCCGAATCCACTAATTTAACGGGGCGTCCACATACTTTTGTGTATATACAGTGGCTTGCGAAAGTATTCTCCCCCCTTGGCATTTTTCCTATTTTGTTGCCTTACAACCTGGAATTAAAATGTATTTTTGGGGGGTTTGTATCATTTGATTTACACAACATGCCTACCACTTTGAAGACAAACAAGAAATAACACCCCAAAAAAAATGGAAACTTGAGCGTGCATAACTATTCACCTCCCCAAAGTCAATACTTTGTAGAGCCACCTTTTGCAGCAATTACAGCTACAAGTCTCTTGGGGTATGTCTCTATAAGCTTGGCACATCTAGCCACTGGGATTTTTGCCCATTCTTCAAGGCAAAACTGCTCCAGCTCCTTCAAGTTGGATGGGTTCTGCTGATGTACAGCAATCTTTAAGTCATATCACAGATTCTCAATTGGATTGAGGTCTGGAATTTCATTAGGCCATTCCAAGACATTTAAATGTTTCCCCTTAAACCACTCAGGTGTTGCTTTAGCAGTATGCTTAGGGTCATTGTCCTGCTGGAAGGTGAACCTCTGTCCCAGTCTCAAATCTCTGGAAGAATGAAACAGGTTTCCCTCAAGAATTTCCTGTATTTAGCGCCATCCATCGTTCCTTTAATTCTGACCAATTTCCCAGTCCCTGCCGATGGAAAAACATCTCCACAGCATGATGCTGCCACCACCATGCTTCACTGTAGGGATGGTGTTCTTGGGGTGATGAGAGGTGTTGGGTTTGTGCCATACATAGCGTTTTCCTTGATTGCCAAAAAGCTCAATTTTAGTGTCATCTGACAAGAGTACCTTCCTCCATATGTTTGGGGAGTCTCCCTCATGTCTTTTGGCAAACACCAAACATGTTTGCTTATTTTTTTTATGGCACCTCTTCCGTAAAGCTCAGCTCTGTGGAGTGTACGGCTTAAAGTGGTCCTATGGACAGATACTCATATCTCCGCTGTGGAGCTTTGCAGCTCCTTCAGGGTTATTTTTAGTCTCTTTGTTGTCTCTTTGTTGTCTCTCTGATTAATGCCCTCCTTGCCTGGTCCGTGAGTTGTGGTGGGCGGCCCTCTCTTGGCAGGTTGTTGTGGTGTCATATTCTTTCCATTTTTTTCCTAATGGATTTAATGTGGCTCCGTGGGATGTTCAAAGTTTCTGATATTTTTCTATAACCCAACCCTTATCTGTACTTCTCCACAACTTTGTCCCTGACCTGTTTGGAGACCTCCTTGGTCTTCATGCTGCCGCTTGCTTGGTGGTGCCCCTTGCTTAGTGGTGTTGCAGACTCTGGGGTCTTTCAGAACAGGTGTATATATACTGAGATCATGTGACACTTAGATTGCACACAGGTGTACTTTATTTAACTAATTATGTGACTTCTGAAGGTAATTGGTTGCACCAGATCTTATTTAGGGGATTCATAGTAAAGGGGGTGTATGCACACTCCACTTTTCCGTTTTTAATTTTTTTGGAATTTCACTTCACCAATTTTGACTTTTGTGTATGTCCATTGCATGAAATCCAAATAAAAATCAATTTAAATTACAGGTTGTAATGCAATAAATTAGGAAAAACGCCAAGGGGGATGAATAGTTTTGCAAGGCACTGTGTGTGTGTGTGTGTGTATATATATATATATATATATATATGAGATTTTATGGCCAACTTATGCAGAAATCCAGGTATTTCCAAAGGGTTCACATACTTAAAATCTCATCTTCATCTAGGTCACAACAATAGACAAACACAGTCTGCTTAAACTAATAACACACAATGTCTTTATTGAATACACCATGTAAACATTCACTGTGCAGGGTGGAAAAATGTTTTCTTTCATTTTGGACCATTCCTCTTCAAAAAACTGTATCAGTTCAGCAATATTCTTGGGATGTCTGGTGTGAACTGCTCTCTTGAGGTCATGCCCCAGCATCTCAAATCGGGTTGAGGTCAGGACTCTGACTGGGCCGCTCCAGAAGGCGTATTTTCTTCTGTTGAAGCCATTCTGTTTTTGATTTACTTCAGTGTTTTGGGTCGTTGTCCTGTTGCGTCACCCAACTTCTGTTGAGCGTCAATTGGCGGAGAGATAGCCTAACATTTTCCTGCAAAATGTCTTGATAAACTTGGGAATTCATTTTTCCGTTGGTGATAGCAAGCTTTCCAGGACCTGAGGCAGCAAAGCAGCCCCAAACCATGATGCTCCCTCCACCATAGTTTACAGTTGGGATGAGGTTTTCATGTTGGTGTGCTGTGCCTTTTTTTCTCCACACATAGTGTTGTTTGTTCTTTCCAAACAACTCAACTGTAGTTTCATCTGTCCACAGAATATTTTTCCAGTAGCGCTGTGGAACATCCAGGTGCACTTTTGGAAACTTCAGACGTGCAGCTATGTTTTTTTTTGGACAGCAGTGGCTTCTTCCGTGGTGTTCTCCCAAGTGTTTTACGTATCTTAGACTCGTAACAGAGATGTTAGCATGTTCCAGAGATTTCTGTAAGTCTTTAGCTGACACTCTAGGATTCTTCTTAACCTCATTGAGCATTCTGCGCTGTGCTCTTGCAGTCTTCTTTGCAGGACGGCCACTCCTAGGGAGAGTAGCTGAACTGCTTTCTCCGTTCATAGACAATTTGTCTTACCGTGGACTGATGAACAGAAAATGCTTTTAGGGATACTTTTGTGTAACCCTTTCCAGCTTTATGCAAATCAACAATTCTTAATCCTAGGTCTTCTGAGATCTATTTCGTTCAAGGCATGGTTCACATCAGGCAATGCTTCTTGTGAACAGCAAACTCACATTTTGTGAGTGTTTTTTATAAGGCAAGGCAGCTCTAACCAACATCTCCAATCTCGTGTCATTGATTGGACTCCAGGTTAGCTGACTCCTGACTCCAATTAGCTTTTGAGAAGTCATTAGCCTAGGGGTTCACATACTTTTTCTTGCCACTGCATACAGTACCTGTCAAAAGTTTGGACACACCTACTAATTCCAGGGTTTTTCTTTATTTTTTCTTTGTTTTACTATATAATAGTGAAACATCAGAACTGTTAAATAACACATATGGAATCATGTAGTAACCAAAACATATATTTTGATTTGTTTAACACTTTTCTTGGTTAATGTGTTATTTCATAGTTTTGATGTCTTCACTGTTATTCTACAATGTAGAAATTTGTAAAAATACAGAAAAACCCTTGAATGAGTAGGTGTCTCCAAACTTTTGACTGGTACTGTGTATATACATACACTGCTCAAAAAAATAAAGGGAACACTTAAACAACACAATGTAACTCCAAGTCAATCACACTTCTGTGAAATCAAACTGTCCACTTAGGAAGCAACATGGATTGACAATACATTTCACATGCTGTTGTGCAAATGGAATAGACAACAGGTGGAAATTATAGGCAATTAGCAAGACACCCCCAATAAAGGAGTGGTTCTGCAGGTGGTGACCACAGACCACTTCTCAGTTCCTATGCTTCCTGGCTGATGTTTTGGTCACTTTTGAATGCTGGCGGTGCTTTCACTCTAGTGGTAGCATGAGACGGAGTCTACAACCCACACAAGTGGCTCAGATAGTGCAGCTCATCCAGGATGGCACATCAATGCGAGCTGTGGCAAGAAGGTTTGCTGTGTCTGTCAGCGTAGTGTCCAGAGCATGGAGGCGCTACCAGGAGACAGGCCAGTACATCAGGAGACGTGGAGGAGGCCGTAGGAGGGCAACAGCCCAGCAGCAGGACCGCTATCTCCGCCTTTGTGCAAGGAGGAGCACTGCCAGAGCCCTGCAAAATGACCTCCAGCAGGCCACAAATGTGCATGTGTCTGCTCAAACAGTCAGAAACAGACTCCATGAGGGTGGTATGAGGGCCCGACGTCCACAGGTGGGGGTTGTGCTTACAGCCCAACACCGTGCAGGACGTTTGGCATTTGCCAGAGAACACCAAGATTGGCAAATTCGCCACTGGCGCCCTGTGCTCTTCACAGATGAAAGCAGGTTCACACTGAGCACATGTGACAGACGTGACAGAGTCTGGAGACGCCGTAGAGAACATTCTGCTGCCTGCAACATCCTCCAGCATGACCGGGTTTGGCGGTGGATCAGTCATGGTGTGGGGTGGCATTTCTTTGGGGGGCCGCACAGCCCTCCATGTGCTCGCCAGAGGTAGCCTGACTGCCATTAGGTACCGAGATGAGATCCTCAGACCCCTTGTGAGACCATATGCTGGTGCGGTTGGCCCTGGGTTCCTCCTAATGCAAGACAATGCTAGACCTCATGTGGCTAGAGTGTGTCAGCAGTTCCTGCAAGAGGAAGGCATTGATGCTATGGACTGGCCCGCCCGTTCCCCAGACCTGAATCCAATTGAGCACATCTGGGACATCATGTCTCGCTCCATCCACCAACGCCACGTTGCACCACAGACTGTCCAGGAGTTGGCGGATGCTTTAGTCCAGGTCTGGGAGGAGATCCCTCAGGAGACCTTCCGCCACTTCATCAGGAGCATGCCCAGCCGTTGTAGGGAGGTCATACAGGCACGTGGAGGCCACACACACTACTGAGCCTCATTTTGACTTGTTTTAAGGACATTACATCAAAGTTGGATCAGCTTGTAGTGTGGTTTTCCACTTTAATTTTGAGTGTGACTCCAAATCCAGACCTCCATGGGTTGATAAATTTGATTTCCATTGATAATTTTTGTGTGATTTTGTTGTCAGCACATTCAACTATGTAAAGAAAAAAGTATTTAATAAGAATATTTCATTCATTCCGATCTAGGATGTGTTATTTTAGTGTTCCCTTTATTTTTTTGAGCAGTGTATATACACACACACAAGTACAGTGTAATAATATTTAATGTTACACACATTCAGCCATACCTGTATTGTTACATACAAGATTATATACACTCACAATATCTGTATTCTTATCTGTTATTTCTGTTGAGATACAGCCCATGTCTTGGAGGGCCATGCTGGCTACATCTCTCTCTGGAAAGACTTACAGTCAGGTCCTTAATTATTTGCACCCTTGATAATGATAAATACAAAATAATATGTAAAGTAAATTATACAAATTCTAATCTATATTGCATGCAGCAAATGTTTGGTAAATTATGTTACTTTATACTTAAGACAACTGCTCAGAGAAAATACTTGGTTTAACAACTAATACAAAAAAATGCTAAAAGATAGGGTTCAAAATGATTGGCGTCCCTGTTTTTATCATTCCAGCACTGTACCATTGCAAAGATATCAACACTGAGTCTTTTTCTAAAATGTTTTATGAGATCGAAGAACACATTTGGAGGGATCTTAGACCATTCCTCCATACAGAATCTTTCCAAATTCTTGATGTCATTCGTTTGTTCGTATGGACTGCCCTCTTCAATTCAAACCACAGGTTTCCAAAGGGGTCAAGTCCGGAGACTGAGATGGGCATTGCAACATTTTGATTTTGTGGTCAATTAACCATTTCTTTGTGGATTTTGATGTATGATTGGTGTTATTGTCTTGCTGGAAGATCCTCTTGTGTATAATAGTAGAGAGAATGATTTATTTCAGCTTTAATTTCTTGTATCACATTCCCAGTGGGTCAGAAGTTTACATACACTCAATTAGTATTTGGTAGTATTGCCTTTAAATTGTTTAACTTGGGTCAAACATTTCGGGTAGCCTTCCACAAGCTTCCCACAATAAGTTGGGTGAATTCTGGCCCATTCCTCCTGACAGAGCTGGTGTAACTGAGTCAGGTTTGTAGGCCTCCTTGCTCGCACACGCTTTTTCAGTTCAAATCTTATATGGGATTGAGGTCAGGGCGTTGTGATGGCCACTCCAATACCTTGACTTTGTTGTCCTTCAGCCATTTTCCACAACTTTGGAAGTATGCTTGGGGTCATTGTCCATTTGGAAGACCCATTTGCAACCAAGCTTTAACTTCCTGACTGATGTCTTGAGATGTTGCTTCAATATATCCACATAATTTTCCTACCTCATGATGCCATCTATTTTGTGAAGTGCACCAGTCCCTCCTGCAGCAAAGCACCCCCACAACATGATGCTGCCACCCCCGTGCTTCACGGTTGGGATGGTGTTCTTCAGCTTGCAAGCATCCCCCTTTTTCCTCCAAACATAACAATGGTCATTATGGTCAAACAGTTCTATTTTTGTTTCATCAGACCAGAGGACATTTCTCCAAAAAGTACGATCTTTGTCCCCATTGCAAAGTTGCAAACCGTTGTCTGGCTTTTTATGGTGGTTTTGGAGCAGTTGCTTCTTCCTTGCTTAGCGGCCTTTCAGGTTATGTCGATATAGGACACGTTTCACTGTGGATATAGATACTTTTGTACCTGTTTCCTCCAGCATCTTCACAAGGTCCTTTGCTGTTGTTCTGGGATTGATTTGCACTTTTCGCACCAAAGTACGTTCATCTCTAGGAGACCGAACACGTCTCCTTCCTGAGCGGTATGACGACTGCATGGTCCCATGGTGTTTATACTTGCGTTCTATTGTTTGTGGAGATGAACGTGGCATTTGTAAATTGCTCCCAAGAATGAACCAGGCTTGTGGAGGTCTACAATTAATTTTTTGGAGGTCTTGGCTGATTTCTTTAGATTTTCCCATGATGTCAAGCAAAGAGGCACTGAGTTTGAAGGTAGGCCTTGAAATACATCCACAGGTGAACCTCCAATTGACTCAAATGATGTCAATTAGCCTATCAGAAGCTTCTAAAGCCATGTCATAATTTTCTGGAATTTTCCAAGCTGTATAAAGGCACAGTCAACTTAGTGTATGTAAACTTCTGACCCACTGGAATTGTGATACAGTGAATTATAAGTGAAATAATCTGTCTGTAAACAATTGTTGGAAAAATTACTTGTGTTATGCACAAAGTAGATGTCCTAACCGACTTGCCAAATATATAGTTTGTTAACAAGACATTTGTGGAGTGGTTGAAAAACAAGTTTTAATGACTCCAACCTAAGTCTATGTACACTTCCGACTACAACTGTGTATATATATATATATATTTGGTGGAGTGCTACAGAGGTGGTTGTCCTTCTGGAAGTTTCTCCCATCTCCACAGAGTGACCATTGGGTTCTTGGTCACTTCCCTGACAAAAGCCCTTCTCCCCTGATTTTATATATATATATATACACACACAGTATATGCTTTTTGGTCTTAATTTAATGTTAGGTGTTCGGGTTAGCATTTTGGTTAGGGTTAGGTTTAAAATCTGATTTTATGACTTTGTGGCTGTGCCAGCTAGTGACCACAATGCCGAGCTGCCCCCAGAACAAGATTCATGACGAGAAACGCTAACCTGCCTAAGACCCCTCCCAACGTGTTCTCCAATCGCATAAAACAGGTCGTTAACCTACTAAGGGGAAGGTGCTAGTGTGCTGAAAACAGGGGTGCCAATAATTTCGACCAGTATCTTTTTAAAAATCTATATTATTTATTAAACAAAAACAATTATCTGAGCAGTAGAAGTATAATTTTTGGGAGCATGCAATGTAGCCCAGTATTTGTATAGTATTTTATAGTATTTTTTGCTCATCTTTATCAAGGGTACCAATAATTATGTACTGTAATTCTCTCAAGTGGAAAGACATATGACGTCAACTTCCATCTTGTTGACATAGGAGCACATAAGCCATGTTGAAAGGCGAGCACCCACAGTGTTAAGCCCCAGAGGCTACAGAGAGAGAGAGAGAGGCAAAGAAAAATAGATGAGAAATGACTAAAGACAGAGCAAGGTTCTCTCTCAGAAAAAGAGCGAGAACGAGAATGTTGAGGAGAAAGAAAAAGAGGACTCCCGGGCGGTGGTAATCAGATCTGTCTCCCGCCAGCCACTGTTCGAGAGCTTTCGCCTTAAAATGATATTTCATCCGGCAGGAGGGCTAGGCGAGGCGAGGCAGGGATTTCAGATTATGCCCTGCAAACCACCGCTCTCCACGACAGATTAATAGCTGGATTTTCCAGAGGCTCGAGCAAGATATTCATCTCCTCCTGTCTCTCCTCCCTCGCTCTCGGTCTCTATCTCGCTTATATTCTTTCTTCTCCTCCCTCCTGCACTCATTCGATCTATACTTCAACCTGATTGTCATTGAGACCCTGTGATGGTGCTAGAGAAAAGGGGGATTGAGGGAAGAGTGCAAATAGGGTGGAGGTGTTGTTGTTGTTGTTGTTCCTCCTACAGTATGGGAAGAATACAGTGCATTCGGAAAGTATTCAGACCCTTGACTTTTCCCACATTTTGTTACGTTACTGATACTGTAAGTATTCAGACCCTTTGCCATGATCCTTGAACTTGAGCTCAGGTGCATCCTGTTTCTATTGATCATCCTTGAGACGTTTCTGCAACTTGATTGGAGTCCACCTGTGGTAAATTCAATTGATTGGATATGATTTGGAAAGGCACACACCTGTCTATATAAGATGCCACAGTTGACGGGGCATGTCAGCGCAAAAACCAAGCCTTGAGGTCGAAGGAATTGTCCATAGGTTGCCGAGACAGGATTATGTCGAGGCACAGATCTGGGGAAGGGTACCAAAATATTTCTGCAGCATTGAAGGTCCCCAAGAACACAGTGGCCTCCATCATTCTTAAATGGAAGAAGTTTGGAATCTCCAAGACTGTTCCTAGAGCTGGCCGCCCGGCCAAAGTGAGTAATCAGGGGAGAAGGGCTTTTGTCAGGGAAGTGACCAAGAACCCAATGGTGACTCTGTGGAGATGGGAGAACCTTCCAGAAGGACAACCACCTCTGTAGCACTCCACCAATCAGGCATTTATTGCAGAGTGGCCAGATGGAAGCCATTCTTCAGTAAAAGGCACATGCCAGCCCGCTTGGAGTTTGCCAAAAGGCACCTAAAGGACTCTCAGACCATGAGAAAGACCATCCCTACGGTGAAGCATGCTGGTGGCAGCATCATGCTGTGGGGATGTTTTTCGTTGGCAGGGACTGGGAGACTAGTCAGGATCGAGGGAATGATGAACGGAGCAAAGTACAGAGAGATTCTTAATGAAAACCTGCTCCGGAGTGCTCAGGACCTCAGACTGGGGATAAAGTTCACCTTCCAACAGGACAACGACCCTAAGCGCACAGCCAAGACAACGCAGGAGTGGCTTCGGGACATGTCTCTGAATGTCCTCGAGTGGCCCAGCCAGAGCCCGGACTTGAACCCAATCGAACATCTCTGGAGAGACCTGAAAATAACTGTGCAGCGATGCTCCCCATCCAACCTGACAGAGCTTGAGAAGAATGGGAGAAACTTCCCAAATACAGGTGTGCCAAGAATCATACCCAAGAAGACTCTACGCTTTAATCGCTGCCAAAATGCTTCAACAAAGTACTGAGTAAAGGGTCTGACTATTTATGTAAATGTGATATTTCTGTTTATAAAACCTGTTTATGAAAATGTAAAAAGCCTGTTTTGCTTTTTTCGTTATGGGGTATTGTGTGTAGATTAATGAGGATTTTTTCTTTTTTAATCTATTTTAGAAAAAGGCTGTAACGTAACAAAATGTGGAAAAAGTTACTATGTGCTAATGGAAGTGTTGCACATCTTTAGACCCATGACAAGTTGAGAGAGAGAACCTTGCTGTCAGGTGCAGTTCAACGGTGGGTGGGAAATGTAATATTTTGACTACCATAATCACTTGTGTGATCATCCCGCATTGATTTCTATTTAGAGCAACAGAATAGGAAAAACCTCTTAAAAGATCAGCTTATTTTCCCTCTTTCCGTCCTCCCGTCCTTTCTCCTTCATTGCTTTAGGTAAACAAGTCAAACAGATACTGTATTTCTCCAACAGTCAGATTGGATATGACACAGCAGCAACACTAGAGTCCCGCTTCCTTCGTCTCCCTTTACTATGAAGACTCATTGATATCTCTACTCTTGTATTATGTTGTGAAACAGAGAGATCGTAGGTGGGTTGGATCTGAGCTCATGGCTAGTGCTGTGAGGTGAAAAGAGGACAATAGAGTGGAGTTTGCTGTTGTGAATGCATTGGTTGATGATGTATAGATTTGAAGCTGTGATCCGAGTGCAGATCAGGGTTGCTGCCTGCATCGATCTTGGTGTATTGTGCGTACCTGTATTGTGTTCCTCACACACCTATCTCTTCTCCTACAGAATATCCAGTCTGAGAAAGAGGCCTTGAAAGAGGGGAGAGAGAAAACACCAAAATACCACAGAACAGAGGACGGCTTTATCAGAATAGGTGAGTATTAGTATGACAAACAGCTTTGCCTGGGTCATGTACGCAAGGAAGGAAAACATGGATTCGTCCAATTAGAAACATGTTTTTGTTTTCCGTTGCGAAACACAGTACGTTCTAATGAAAACGTCCCAGAATTCAATTAGCACCATGCTACCGAGGACATGTTTCAATAGGTGGTAATTAGTACTGGGTATTTATTTACCAGTGGTGTTAAGAACTAGTACTGCAGACAGGATCACCCAAAGCCAACACTATTCCCCCTGCCAAAATATCCCTAAATGTCTTTCCCTATTGTTTTCATCTATCCATCCATCAATCCTCTTCTCCGTCTAACAAAAACCTTGTGGCAGATACACCAGCAAACAGGGACAGTTCACACAGACTGAGACAGGTCCCGACAAATAACACACACACACACACACAGGCCTCTGACTGTTGATTTTATTAGGATCCCCATTAGCCAACGGCAATTATCAAGGGCTCCAACGGTACCGATTAGTTGCTGCACAATCTAGCACTTTTACAGGATCAGTGGTAGGAGTGGATAAGGGCTAACTTCACAGTTTTAGTAGACCTTAGGTGCTCTTTCTGAAATTGTATGAAGTGCAAGAAAAGTGTTGCGCCGGTGTGTTTTAAAATGATAGCATTGTGCTCATTGAAGAGAACGGATGAAATGACATTACAATGTTCATATCATGTTGAAATAGGAAGACGGGTTAAAATGTTGTTAAAACATGGTGGGGAAAAAGGGTTTGAGGTGAATTCCGTTACAACTGATTCAGTAACAAGTGTTAGATACTTTTATGGTTCCTTCCTTAATTACAGATCTGAGAGGGGTGGATTTGGTCAATGCAATAGGATAGAAACCTTGCTTTCATTACAGCATTATCCAATGACATACAGATGATTGATTAATTCAATGAAGGAAGGAAGTAGGGGAGGAGGAAGCGAGTGAGGATGTATTCTTTCAGTTTTTAAGCAGGGCCCCGAGCCTGTCATTCAACTCTCTGAAACACAGCCACAATGACCTCTTGCTCTCCGCACTAGCTTTTATCCCATTGAATATGAAACTCCTTATGACATTAGGGCTGGGAATTGCCAGGGACCTCATGATACAGCAGTATCACAATACTTATAGCGCCTTCAGAAAATATTCACACCTCTTGACTTTTTCCACATGTTGTTGTGCTACAAAGTGGGATTAAAATTGGTTGTCAACGAGCGACACAAAAATACTCTGTCAAAGTAGAAGAAACATTATAATAATTGTTTTTATTAATTGAAAATAAAAACTAATATTTGGATTAGATAAGAATTTAACCCCCTGAGTCAATACGTGTTAGAATCAACTTTGGCAGTGATTACAGCTGTGAGTCTTTCTGAGTAAGTCTTTAAGAGTTTTGCAAACCTGGATTATACAATATTTGCCCATTTATTCTTTTAAAAATTCTTCAAGCTCTGTCAAGTTAATTTTTGATCATTGCTTGACAGCAATTTTCAAGTCTTGTCATAGATTTTCAAGCTTATTTAAGTCAAAACTGTAACTAGGACACTCGGGAACATTCAAAGTCATCTTGTTGATGTTGTTTTGGATTTGCCCTGAACATAATGCTTTGTATTTAGGACACATTTTTTGCTGTTTTACTTTAGTGCCTTATTGCAAACAGGATGCATGTTTTGGAATATTTATATTCTGTACAGGTGTCCTTCTTTTCACTTTGTCATTTAGGTTAGTATTGTGGAGTAACTACAATGTTGTTGATCCATTCTATCACAGCCATTTAACTCTTTAACTGGTTTAAAATCACCATTGGTGAAATCCCTGAGCGTTTTCCTTCCTCACCGTCAACTGAGTTACGAAGGGCGCCTTATCTTTGTAGTGAGTGGGTGTATTTATACACCATCCAAAGTGTAATTAATAACTTCACCATGCTCAAAGGAATATTCAATGTCTGTCTGTTTTTTTTACCCATGTACCAATCAGTGCCTTTTTTGCGAGGCATTGGAAAACCTCCCTGGTCTTCGTGGTTGAATCTGTGCTTAAAATGTATTGCTCGACTGAGGGACCTTACAGATACAGTAATTGTATGTTTGGGTTGAACACCTTTATTGCATACAGAGTTAGTCCATGCAACGTATTATGTGACTTGTTACGCACATTTTTATGCCTGAAGTTATTTAGGCCTGCCATAACAAAGGTCTTGAATACTTATTGACTCAAGACAAAACAGTTTTTCATTTTTTATTAATTTGTAAACATTTCTAAAAACATAATTCTTACATTATGGAGTATTGTGTGTAGATCAGTGACACAAAAACAACATATAATACATTTTAAATTGAGGCAGTAACGGGATGTGAATACTTTCTGAAGACACTGTAGGTGCTGGTACGATATGTATTGTGATTATCGCGATTCGATATATTGCAATTCGATGCTGTGTTTTTATTGCACTTTGATATGTTAACCATATTGCTCACTAAATGTCTGCTGCATAGAGATGAGAGCATGAGAAGATTCCTTTTGATCATTTTTAGAATAAAGCGCTGAAAACATTTTCGCTCACTATTAAAAAAGAAGATGGAGAACAAGCTATAGGATGAATAATACCAGAGGTTTGTTGCAGGTAGAGCTTACTAGTGCTAGCTAACTCTGCTTAGGAAAAAAAAAAAGAACAAAAAAAATCCAACTATTGGTATAATATTGTCTAAAATAATATTGCGAGATGTAACTGTATCAATTTCCCCCTCCACCCATCCTTATGACATCATATAAATTATTACAAGCGCTCCCACTCATTCATTATTAGTTCGTGCAGGAATGAATATCAATCTGGCACAGTAGTTCACGTTTGGACCAAATAAATGAATTGTGTGACATCAAATGTTCATCAGGTTATATTTCTCCCTCCAGCTCCACTCAGTAGAATATTAGCTTTCAGGCGTAGTGTAACCTAAAACACAACTCACTCTATGCTCCCCATGTTTGATTTGATACTCTACGTTGTGGAACTAGATTTATAGGAGAGAGAATTGATTTTGTATAGGTAGCATTTCTGTAGTAGAGCGCAGTGGCGATTTTAGCATGTAAATCTTGGTGGGGCAAAAATAAATAAATGTGGGATGCATGCCAGCAAAGCCAATACACAACACAACACAACACTAAACAGTACATTAATTTTACTATAACGGTGACAAACGGTTGCCCACGAACTGTTAGGGCCTACATAAAGCTGTCCCAACAGCAATCCCAACACCTTACCACTGCTACACCTGGCTATCAGCGAAGCTTGTCTGTCAGCGAAAAAGTTCATTCAGACTCATTCACTGCCTTTTAAAAAAACATAGCTGATATGGCTGACTTGCTTAAACAAATGTGGTTTCTACTGACAATTGAGATGTACAAACTATGGCATAAGGGGACGACATGTGGATAAGAGGCAATCCGTAATTTCGATTAAGACATTAATGAGCGAGCTAGGACGGACGTAGTCAATATAACTATTTGTTCAGCACTTTTGAAATGTATAGCAACAGATTTTAGAACATGGGCCGTTTTTATAGTGTTCTCCCTGTACACCTTGTCAGAACCATAGGATAAATAAAGGGGGCATATAAGCAGACAATGAAAGCTCTTACAATATTCGATGATTACATTTCTCAAAAACAGGTTATAATCTAAATGTGCACCACCAAGTCAGAACAGTATGCGAAAATAGACTAAATTATTAGGATGAGGCACATGGCCTACTAACAGCTTACTACACAACATATTGTGTAAGTATTACTTTCTTAGCTACAGTATACATATCTCCCTGGCATATTACATAATTTATGCAGCAGCATACAAAACATTTTTGGACCTTGTTGTGCTGTGCTCACTTGAACAGGAAGGTGGCGCGATGGTCCTTTGTGGGCAAATTTTGTCGTCAAAGTCTGGCATTCTCTGGATTTATGGTGCTTTCAAGACAACTAGGAACTCGAGAGAAAAAAAAAGTTGAATCATGATGACATCAGTGATCTTCAAGTCGTAGCTCTAGAAAGAGGCCCGAGTTGGATGAAAGTTCAAAACGTATTTTCCCAGTCGAAGCTAGTTGTTCCCAAGTTCCCAGTTGTCTTGAACTCACTAAAATCCAATTTTGCAATTCTGAGCTAACAGTTGTTTTGAGCGTGGCAGAAATCATGCTTCATTGACAGCATGGTCAATGTTGAATGTTTATCATTTTAAACTAGGAAAAGAGACACTTAATCTTAGACTTGGGACTACACAGCCACTCCACTGAATTGAAGGCTAATGATTGCTTTGCAATGCTTGCAGTTAGCCACTGATTCCTTCCAAACCACTCATTGTTGAATTAGCGATTTCCAACTTGTTGTGTAATGTTTATGTGCAATGGCCGATGAGCACCAATACGTTTTATCTATAATTTCTCTTCATTATTTCTCTTCATATGACAAGGATTAAAAAGGATTTGCTAGTAGATTGTGGACTTGATTCATGATGATGACTGCTAGCTAAGATTTTGAAAGTATGATGTTGACATGAACAGTCCAATCAAAGCTACTGTAGATTACAATGTGATTTGACGTCACTTTATCTGTGGCCAATGACCTTGAGCCTTCTTGGATGGGCACTTCTAATGTAACTATATGGCAGCACCCAAGGGACTTGCATTTTCTAGCTCTACCCTTAGAATTGGCGGTGACGTAGTGTCCCCATGAGTGACAGAACACTGAGCCAATCACGGCGCAACGCTCTGTATTTTCTGCCGGCTTACCCCACCACAAAAGTACTGAGCTAGGCTGAAACACATGCATTTTGGAGCTGCCTTACTGAAGAAAACAAAAAAGAGACCATGTTTGTATGGGGCTTTATTAACTCAATGATATATATTTTTTTTTACATGGTTTGCAAACTGATTTATATGTGACACGTATTAATGCCGAAATAACATACAAAACAGGAAAGCCCCCCCCCACAAAAAAATAAAATATGGGGCTGAATGTGCCCTGAATGACGGGGATTGCCATTGGTAGAGCGACAAAGAAATCATAGCAAAGCATGTTATGGTTGTATTTGATACAACCTCTTTGGCTTGAACCAATTGAAATGTCAACACAACATATCTTGACTAACATATCTTGACTCTGCTATAATTTAGGAGCTTGAGGTACAAATGCAATACAATGCTGCATCATGACTATGGTGTTTATTGAGGAAGTCAATAGATTTCCAGCCACAGTCCATTAGTTATATTGGTTTGATATATCGATCCTCTCTCTCTGTCCTCTAGGAGTGTTTCATAATGGGATCGCCGAGGGGGAGGTAGACCCCACGTTCGGGCCCCTGGAGGCTCTTCGTCTCTCTGTGATCACAGACTGCCCCGTCTGGGTGATCCTGAGCGAGGTAAGCCGGCCCCAGCCATCACCCGTTCAACACAGAGCCTTGGGAGCATTGTCTCATAAAGAACCGCTTGAATTTTAGTTAAGTTAAAGTGATAGCTCACTGAAAAATCTAAGTTGGTCAGATGTTTTCAGGCCTCAAAAGTGGTATAATGTCAAATTTAATCCATTAATCCATTCAAAGCTATCCTTTGTGCAGGTAAATCTTTTAAACAGATGCCTAGGATTATGTCTTAAATGCTATGTCTATTGCACTACAGATATTCATCAAGAAAGCAGAGTGAACTTCAACACCCCGCAGCAATACCTCAGTCATCCGTTTGAGCGTTCCGCAGAGGAACAGAGCCTTCACAAGCTATACTCATTCCTTGGCTTTTGGCAATGAGTTTCTGGAGCGCGGTCAGAGTGCGCCATCTTCTGACGCGATCTTGTCATCGCAGGGTACTACTGAGACCGTCAGCCCAATTCACGGTTGACAGAACTCATAGGAAGATCTGCCCAGACACAAAATCGGAGAACATGCGGCCCCGTGTGGACGACACACAGACTACGCTGTATTGAGGAAACTGTATTTATGTGTACATAAAGGTTTATGTTTTAAATAACTGTAATTACACTGGTAATTGTCAAATAGCTGGCGAGATTACCTCTCCCCCTTTGATGACAATATGACAATAAAATATTGCTGCTTCAGAATCAAAGACTTGGCAACACAGTCACCCAGATATGACGAAATTGTGCAACTTCAATATCATTTAATCATGTATGACAAATGTTCCTGGTTTTACCCAAATGTATACATAAAATACCTATGTATGTGGATATAGGCCTAATATGCATATTTATGTAACACAATCATATGAATGATCTCTGTTTTGTGTGTTGATATGTATATACAGTGAGTGAATGTCCACAAGTCAGTCAGAAAAGTAGCCTAGGCTTATACAGTGTAGAAGGAAATTGATCTTTAGCTAAAAAGTACATACTTGTCTGTTTGAATAAAATGTATTTATATGGTCAATTCTAAAGCCAGAAGTCAATGTAGGAACTCTATGATTATGGTTCGAACATCTGTTTGTTGTTTATTTCATGAACCATCATTGCTTACATTCCCCCCCCTCCCTCTGCCTATCAATTTGCCTTAATGTGACATGGAGTAAACCTGGTTGTTGGGATAAATCAATGTAAGCCATGGCCAGACATGAGCTCCTCTATTGCATTAGCTAGGAAACCAGAAAAGACAGCTGTCTCGATAATACAGGAAACATACTGTATATCTGGCTTCGCTGTTGGATTTGCTACGTCTGCCAAATATCAGATACATGTAGTTAGTTGTAGCCAAGGGGCCACTGGAGATACACGTGGCTACAGAGTAATTGTTTGGACTAGTCGGATGTAAGAGAAATATGTAGCTATAACCAATGCATGAAGAATCATCTTTACTGTCAATTGGATCTTTGTTTCTCATAATGACCATGAAGAAGTCAAGGAAGGACCTCTCTGTCTGATTTAAGTTCCACTCAAGTGAGGTCTGAAAGAGAGAAACTGTCCAATATGGCAACCCCTCTCTTTCCACATAGTCTGCACTACTATTACATTGAGTTGGAAGTCGAACTTATTCAAGGACTGTAATTGTCCCGACACCAGACTTATACAGTACATCTTCCAAATAGGCTCTGTAAATGCAAGGGCTACACTCAACTTTTATGCATTACTACGATGCAAGGGTATATAGCAGTAAAGGGGCACATTAATTTGCTTTTGTATACTTGGATCCACATACAATTTTTTTTCCAGAGCCCTACCACAAAACCATTGAAAGCTCTTGATCGAAAATCAAAAAGTTGTGTCGGTAAAGAAAAATATTATGGGATTTCAGCCAATACAAGTGTACTGAAAAATAATACGCTTGGGAACTTATAGCAGCTTCGAGGCCGCTTTCCTATCGAATACCGACAGGCACCAGTTGCTAATTCTGTTCAACATCTACACAGTTTCTCAGCAATGACAGAAATAAACTGGTTTTCTGTTCATTGAGGTGTGCACTCCAGGGTCAGTCAGCGCAAACTGGAGGTTGTGCCAAAACGATTTGTCTTAGCAGCCCCATCAATGTTGTTGGTATGGCCGCTATACAATAGCAGGTGCACGGTTGCATTAAATCAACGGAGGGCAATGGACAGAAAAATCTGAACTGTACCCAATGACTCTGACCTGCCCTGTGCTAGGAAGGAGAAATTGTTTTATTTTCTTGTAAGAGCCACTGGAATGCATTGCTATTATACGTTGTATTTTGTATCGTTTAGATAAAATATATTTAATGACGTTATCTTCTATCCAATCTGTGAATTGTAATAAAGACAGAATTTCAATTGACTTGGCTTTGTTTGTTCAAAGTTAATCTCTTGTCAATTCAATGCAAATCTGAGTATGCTAATCTCGCCTATATGTGGATTAGTTTGCTGTTATGAATGTGCAAGGGTCACATTCCTTGCATACGTCATCAATGGACCATGTGACTGCAATGTCCCATTTATTGCAGAAGGTTGGATGCAAGAGAGTATGTGTAGTTATTACTATGTGACAATCTTTTGTGATGATTTTATAGGGTAGGCTATTTAATATTTTCAATTAGCTGCATACAGTCAGTGCACTTCAGAATAACTGAATGTATAGAATACAGCATTTATTTTTAAACATTATCCTCCATACAATATAATTTAACACTACACAAATCGTGTCTGTTACTATGGGGCTCGAACACACTTAAATTTGGCCAGGATGGGGACATGCAATATGAATTTGTGGTGGTTTTTGATAATCATGGTGAGGAAAAAGAACAGTATTCTAATTAATTATTATTATTGAATAAGTATCCTGGGGTGGCAGGTTGCCTAGTGGTTAGAGTGTTGGACTAGTAACCGAAAGGTTGCAAGATCAAATCCCTGAGCTGACAAGGTAAAAAATCTGAACAAAGCACTGTTCCTAGGCTGTCATTGAAAATAAGAATTTGTTTTTAACTGACTTGCCTGGTTAAATAAAGGTAAAAAAAATCTAATTCAATAGGCCTAACATTCAGAATGATCAAATCAGTGCTTTAGTTGATCAATTATTTACACTTTACTGTTTCACTCACACCTCTTCTTTCTCTTTGCTTCAGTTCTAGCCAACTTCACAAAGTGCATAAATCATTAATTGATGGTACACTACAAAATGTCATCAATCATCAGTAAATGCTGTCCCTGCTGCATTATAATTTATTTTTCCCTGTTTTATGGTCGTCACTTATTAACACTTGTTAACACAGCCACAAAATCATAATTATGGCTCACTTTATGCCTAATCCTAACCTCACATTTTTTTGTTGCCAATTCAGACTTTGTGGCTATGGAATCTTACTTTGTGGCTGTGTTATCTAGTGTAAACCCTGTCGTACTATAACCAATCAGCATACATTTCCTCTTACAGCTGGACAAATCATCGCCGTCCACGGGGTTCGGATTGGGGGCGGAGACCATTTACTATGATTGACATGTAGCACAAGCAATCAAATTCTTAATATTCCCGGAAAACGTCAACATTTTCACTTCAGCAACCAATAAACAACTGGAGAAGGTGTGGCTACTAATCCAAAGTGCATGCCCCAAAGTCACACGTGATCCTACTGTAGTTCAAGGTGTCACATCGAAGCAGGAGGTACGTAATGACGAACAAATGTCACTTCTTTCAAATATAGCTACTTCGCAAAATTATTATTTCAGTCTACATTTACCCAGCTTGTTCAGTTGCATGCAATGCTGTCCAGTATCTTTTAACAGTATTTATCATAATGAATAAGCTCGAGAAACGATGCGTGGTCTTAGCTTGGACTGGCTAACGTTAGTAGCTGATAGAGGCCAGCTATTTAGTAGGCTAATTTAGCTAACGTTAGTAAAATAAAGATAGCTACTGTTATCCAACAAATGAATGTTGAAATGTTCTGTCAGTAGCACACAGTTGCTCGTGTGTCCCTTTTGCCGACGTTTTTTCATTGTGCAACGTTAGTTAGCTAAGACATTTTGAAAGTGTTTTAGTCAGCTAACGTTAGCTACTGTAGGCAAGGATACATTGTGGCATCCATCTAATGTCAGCAATTAAGTGGTTAAATAAAAACCCGCCTCGAGTTAAAGTAAGGAAAATGACTAGTATTGCCTTGGTGTGCACATGTCAGAACGTTTGTGTAACAAATATACCTACGTGATTTTATCAGAAAGAAATGTAGTCATGATGCAGTAGTCGATGTGTCATGGTGAGAAACTAATGTATAGTGATTAATTTGCCCTGGCTATTTAAATCTTGAGCACAAGTAAATTAATGAATGGATTAATGAAGCATTGTGCCATAACGTTAATTACCTACCGGTATGTCCTTTTTAGTTTGGTCATTGTTATCTGTGTTGGATATTAGTGGGTGACAAGACCTACGCACTTCAAATTGGGATTTATAAAGTGAGGAGCTAGCTACAGGTAGTTATTGTATCTGAAATAATTTCCCTTAAGACGTACATGAACCTGCTTGTAGGAATGGCCACATGGAAACGGGTATTGCTGGTAGGGATGAAACGCATAGAAGTCTGACCAGTTTTTCAAACCCACTTCCTCTGATGCATTCAACACCCTCATGGAAATGTAGCTTTAAAAGTTTGCACATCTGAATAAAGGACTTGGCCTGTGTCATCTTATTGAATGGTTGACACATTTTTTTTAGCTAGCTATCTGAGAAATGTAAATGGCCTTCTAGCTTGAATGGAAAATATTTATTAGAATGGGAAGTTGGACGTTTTATTGTTTACCCATGGTTAAATTATAACTTCTAATTTATGATGGGTAATATTTATGGTCACACGAGAAGCTGTTATATTTTGTGTACATTGACAAGATGATTGCACCTTTAACCCACTCTCTTGTTGACCTAATCTAGAAACGAATGTTGAATGGTACTTGCATGCTTTAAAAATATATTTGCTTTTATTTAGTCTTATGTCTTTTCCATTCTCTCTTTGAGACAGTCAAGGCACATGAGGGTCATTGGGTCCTTATCCTATCTGCTTAAACCCACTGTACACCCACACTTAAATCCCTACAGGATGACCTAGACTGGGCTTCATAGCACAGAGTAGTCTATCCATTATCAGAAGCAACATGCAGTTGCTTTTCCATGAGGGGATACACTGTGAAAGCGCTGTGCAACATCTTGCGCAAGATGTCTGTTTCTGGCTAGGCTACGCCACATAGACAATGAACCATATGACCACAGCAGTAGTAGATTGTACTGTTTTCCCCAAATACAGAGTGAACTGAATGGAATGAATTCAGAAGACTGGCTGGCTGATAATAGTCTTTGATGTGTTGATTGACCACTGATTGATTATACTGTCCCCTCCCCCTCCTTGTATCTGCTCTGTCCCTGACTTGAATACATGTGACCACTGAGGCATGATGTGAATGGGGGAATGGTGTCCACTTGGCAGCACAACAAGGCCTCCCAGGTCTCCCCTCCAGTGTGGTGGTTTGTTTTGTTTTGCCCCATAACTTCTTCAGCCTGTGGTGAGAAAGTGAAATTTGCCACTCCTCTCACGTTTATCCCTCCATCCATCCGTCCCTCCCACCCACCGCCCCTGGCCCACAAGGCACCTTGGCTTTTCCCTAGCCCCCCAGGCGGCAGCCACCCTTCCAGCTCCTATGTCCCACAAAACAGAGAGTGGAGTCTGGGCCTAGCTACTCAACTCCTTTGCCTCACCCACCCCAATAAGACCTGTATCTCACCCCTCACACTCAGTAAGTTGATTGTCAAGTTACATGCATGGTGCTTTTTGGTGGTGAGCTCCCCTCTGGTTATCTCCTCTTTGTTGGCAGCCTGACTTGTTGCAGGGAAAACACCCTAGTCACAGTGTACAAACAGACGCATGGCAGAATCCTTTATTTAAGAACACACTAGCACTGTCACCGGGCTTGGAGCTGTTCTATGAAAAATTGTGATGTTTGAGATTAATTTCTCCTCCGGCACTGGCATGGCAAACCCATGTGGTCACTGAAGTTTGTCTCATTTATGTGTATTGTCAATGTGCTCAAGATCTATTCGCCTAGATATTGCCTACCTTTTTTGGGGAGGTTGGAAAACCTTATCTGTGTTAGCCTACTGAAATAGAATTCTGACAGTGCGTGGACTAAATTTAGCCAGCTAAGAGCTCACCTGAATAAGAAATTATCAATGGACAATGACACACTCAGGTCTTCATATGACACTGAAATGGGCTACTACTTTACTTTATTCCATGATGGCTTTTCCTTATGATATTCAGCATCAGGCTGTGTACACACACATGTTGTGTTTGCAGCTCCTCCTCAGGACACTTCCTAGGGGATCTGGCTCTAGAGGTGACATATCCCTTGGTGGTAGCGCCCTGGTTACCATTCCTGACAGATAGGAGTTGAGGGGGTATATCTCCACCCCTACCTTATAGGCTGCTCCAGTGACCACAGTCCCTTAGGAAGACCCTGTGATCTGTAGAACAAGCTCAATGTAGGCTTATAGATCAGGGTTTCCGTTGGGAAAATGTGGCGCCGGACACCTGGACTGGTAGCATTTTAATTGGAGACATTTGAGAAATGTACCGGACCCATATGCATTGGTTGCGTAACCTATGTATTGGATCACAAAAAAATACTACTTTAATATTTACTGTGTACCTATAAAATGGTCTGATGTGGATATACTTGGTATACATATCCCGAGGGGGAAAAAAATAACAAAATAAAAAAACTTTTTCCCTTTATTCAGATTACAATTGCTCACTTTCAGTTCTTTGAAAAGGAAATCATCTCACAAATATCGTTATTTTTAAAACAATCCATAGAAAGTTGGCTGCAATTTCAATTTAATCCACCAGAAAAGACAGAACAAATAATACAACAAATATTGTTGTTAAACTCAAATATTTAAACTCCTTTGATTAAAAAATATAAATTTAAAAAACGTTTAATAAAGGTATCTTCATAAGTGATATCAAAATAGGACTGGTGGAGTTATGTCACACGTAGCATTACTGCAAAAATGGAAGTGGAAGGGGGGAAAAGTAATTAACTTGTCTGTCTGCCCTGCATTAAAGACCATAATTGGTTAAAGTGATAAATATAAAAGTATACCAGTTTCATTTAATCACCAAAAAATTCACAGCCGTGCCATATAGATTGCAAAATAGTTGGGAAGCGATTTTTGACCTGCTGATTCCATGGGACATGGTTTATGAACTGATATGCAAAACTACGCCGGATTCAAAACTTTGAATTTTTCTAAAATGTTATTTTTTAATTATTATCCAAATTCTTGCAAGTAATATAATGTTATTTATATGGGGGATACAACCTTCCCAGCTCTGCAGATTTTGCTGCGAAGAGATGGTATCATTAGATCCTTTGTTTTGGTACTTTCCATATGTAGCTTGTTTTTGGTCACAGGTCCAGGAATGGCTGAAGAATTGCAATTTTTACCTGGAGCTAACCCTGCAGATGGCACTACTGGGTGATTTGAAAAGTCATAGTCAATCGATCAATAATATAATACTTTTAGCAAAAAAATATATTTTCAATTTACAATCTGTAGAAACAATGAGAATAGAAAGGTTCAGTACTTTTGTGAAGCATCACAGCACAGTTGAAGAATATATGGCAAATAGAAATCCAAAATGGATGGTGTTAAGAGATAGATGGGAGGGGTTGAATGGAGCTGAAGGTTTGGACTAATAATAACAAGATAACTAATGTAAAACATACTGTGTCTGTAAAACCTAATATAGGTTCAGAACTTTTGTGAAAGAGCACAGTTTTGAAAGATATGGCAAATGGCAGGATGGACATCAGAAATTGATGGGAGAGGTTGAGGGTAAAGGAAGGACAGGAGTAAAAATAGACAAAATATAGTTATTGTAAAATAGACTGTATCCATAAAATGTAGATAGTATGTATGTATAAGCTGGAAGTAGAGGCCTAAGCGTTGTTGTTCACTAGTTCACTCCAGTTAGGGGAAGGGTGGTAGAGTTAGAAATTAATAAAGGAAAATATATATACCTTTTTTTTTATTTTTTTAAGTTGTGTATGTATTTTATTTATTTGCAAAACAAAGATGGGAGAATGGAAGTGATGCAAATAATTACATTGATGGAAGCTACAATCTATCTATAGTTATAGTTGCTCTTTTTAATAGTGGCCATCAGAACTGTTTTTAACATGCGATTGCGTTTTAAAATTGTTGTGCAATGGTGGGGCTTATGTTTCACTCCAGCAGCATCAAATTCGATTTTTGAGGAACTGTAGCAGCATCTATCTTTCTCAATGATTTCCCCTCAAATAGGGGAGGGGAAATCACGTATGCGTATGCTATGCGTGTGTGACAAACATAGACTAATGAAAATACAGTTCCACTCAATTTTAAGGTATTTTAAGGAGTGGGGCAGTCTCACTCCTTTAGTATTTTTTTTTGCTTTTATCAAAGATATAGGAAAGTGTTGGCAAGACGGGGAAGATATGGGAAAGGTGAGTCAAAGGACAGTGGGCCGGATTTGAACCCATGCCGACTCTGTTATACGTTTGCTGGGGTCAGCGGCTATAACCTCTGGAACACACAAGCCTCTAATATCACAAAATGATGCAAATGAACCTATAAAGTGATAAGCATGTCCGGTCAAATGTATTTACATTGACTGATATTTCCATCAATGAATAGGCAAAAAAGTCTTATCCCTATTTATCGGTTTACTTTCTTTTTCTTTTCTTTTTTATTGGCCCGAAAGCTTTCTATTGCTGGCGAATGGAAATCCTGCTATAGATATGCTACATTGTTAATTAAAATTCCAAGTGGAAAGTAGAGCATTAAGGTAATCTTGGCCTGATAATAGCCACTCTGCTAAACTAGCATGACTGTGCTATGCTGGTGGAAGCGTTAGACGGTGTGGCTACGGACGTTAATCTCGCGTGGGGTTAAACTCATTAATGGAACAGTCTGCTATGTGCATGGTATGTACAGTAATACGTGTCCAACTGCATGCTAACATGTAGACACAGGTAATCTCATGACAAAAAGACAGTTGGTAACTTTGGTTAGTTTGTTAATAGACTTTGAGGCCCTCTAAATTATGAATTGATTTAAAATTAATTATAGTCATAAAATATGGCCTATATATCAGTTGTCTGTATTGCATATGGTAAGGTGGACCTAATAGTACTCTCACATCCCCCCTCACTCTGTACCCAGCACCACTTATTTGGCTAATGGTATCAGAACATGCTGAGGGGTTGAGAATAGGATGGAATTATAACAGACTGCGATCTTATTGGCATTATCTGATTGGAGAAGACAAAGACCCAATCTCAAATCGATACTTCCCCCCCTAGGTGTTTCGGAATATTTAAGTGGATTTTATAGGCTTAAGAAACATTGTAATTGTTCCACCTTGCCTTCTGATTAGGGGAGGGTTTACAAGTAGGCCGTCATTGTACGTAAGAATTTGTTCTTAGCTGACTTGCCTAGTTAAATAAAAAATGATAGTTAGGCGGAAGATTTGCCTTATTGCTTAAACACCTGCCCAGTCTTCTCAATTAGATTTGGGATAGTGTCGAAGGAGCCGACGTCTGTGTGCACACAGCCTGTCCTAAATTGTTTGTATGGTGTTGAGTAAATTGCCTGTGAATAATATGAAAGGTAAATATGTGTGTGTGTGTTAACTCTGTGTGTGTGTTACATGGTGCGCTAATGTAATCTCATTGGACCGAATCTCATTAGGGGAAGGGGCTAAGGCTGCATATGCCTCAGGCTCGTCGCTATGGCAATGGGTGCCAGTGAGGCACTGGGTAACGGCATGGCGACCATATGCCTGGCAACAGTCGGAGGGAGTGTGCGTTCTGTAGGCATGAAAAGGATAAAACGTTTTTGAAAATTAGGAGGGAGCCCAGTTGTGGAACTAATGGTCAATCTTGTTCCAGGAGCTTTTAATCATAGTGCTTATAAGACCAGGGTTGTGGTTTTGATTCCTGCATGTACCACCTCTACCAGTAGGCTTGTTCTAATATTTACATTTAAGTCATTTAGCAGACGCTCTTATCCAGAGCGACTTACAAATTGGAAAGTTCATACATATTAATCCTGGTCCCCCCGTGGGAATAATATGATAAGAAGCTGTAATTTAACCTAATGGCCACCTGCTCAGAAATTATCCCTTTTCTCCAGCTCAAATTATATGCTAGGTTGCATTGTCAGTCGCCCCCATATTTCTGTTTCTGTTAGACCGTGTCTCTTGTAGCCCAGTGACGCCCACCCATCTCTCTCTCTCCCCCCAGAAGCAGCCTCTTTCTCTTTTTCATATCTTATTCTCCCTCTCCTGTGTCCCTCATCTCATTTAACCCCTTGTTTACGCTTTGTTAAATGGCCACCTTCTCTACTCACTGCTGTCATTTGCCTTCTTCCATCACATTCCTTTCTTCACCTCTCATGTCCTACCCATAGCCTCTATTTTTATTCGTCAGCGAGACCACTACTGTTATCCGCCATACTTCTTATTAAAACACTTTTGAACAGCTGACGAGCGAACACATTTTCTTCAAGAAATTGGCCTTGTGTATTAATTGCTCTCTCTTCTCTCCCCTAGACTATGGAGCTGAAGGTGAGGTATGTTCTGCTGCTGGCCGTGGGCCTGTGGTCAACACTGCTACTGACCACGGTGACCGCCCACCAGGAGGAGGAGGACGAGCCTATAATGGAGATGGGGGGTGACATGGATGTGGAAGACGAGATGGAGGAGCTTGACCATGGGGAGGAGCTTCTGGACGGGGAGGTGGAGGCAGACAAGCCCCCAGGACCACCTTCAGTCCCTAAAGTAAGTCTACCCTAGACCAGTGTGTGTAAGTTTATGGTTTCAGTGGTAGAAATCTCAGTTTTGGTTGAAAGCGTGGCTCTTCTCTTCCCTTCTAGCATGCCCAGATTGTGACAGCCAAGGAGAAAAGGTTAGGCCTACGTGGCTGCTCACTGTTATACACAGATTCAAGCCAACCTACCCATATTCAGTAGTCAAATGTCTGTTGTGAGAGGGCTGTAGTGTGAGTGGGAGGTTTGAGCTCATTTCAAGGAATGAATGTGATTCGCACAACACCACAAATGATAGAGGCTAAGCCTGTGCTGGGACTGCTTAGTGTTCTTCCTTTCTCCACTAGTTCTGATATGTAGAGATATGACCAGAAGGGATGAGAAGTTGGTGAATTATCCCTGACGACTCACACTAAATTCTTCCGATGCACTGTCGTTCGCAACATACTTTCGTCTGAGACTGCCATCATTGAAGTCGTCTGTGGTGACGAGGGGCATGGGGGGTGTTGTACGGTTTGAGGAATTTTCAAACCACCGCTCTACCCTCGTGTGTTCTGGCTCTGGCCCAATCCATTGTTTTCCGGACCAATCAGACCTCCCCGAATGTGTTCGCATCTGTAAATGTTCGGGGAGGTACTCCGATCCAGACATCCGTGGGTATAGCGGTTGGTCAGAGCAAGGAGTCTGGGTAGCTAGGCAAGTGGTGAATAGCTCACTAGCCTGACATCTGTATAAAACAGAGGTGATGCGTTGATTAGCAATGCGACGTGATGGTTTGCTATCTGGCTGACCTATGTCCTCCTATTGCTCTTGCGTAGGACACACACACACACCTACAAATGGCCTGGTTGGCACACTAAACACCGTATCTGGAGCCAGGCAGTGGAAGAGCTGACCCAGTGATCCACTGACCCCTCTCTGCTCCTCTCTAGGTGACCTACAAAGCGCCCGAGCCCACAGGGGAACACTTCTTCGCCGAGTCCTTTGACATGGGCACCCTTGACAGGTGAGCACTCTGGTTTCCCCGGAGTTTTTTTTAAATTCAAGGAGTTTTTTTTAAATTCAACTTCGAAATGAAAGCAGGCACCGTTTTTATAATTTATTATACTAATGAAGTCTATATCAGAGAAGATACAATATTCAAACATGCTGCCCTGAAACCAAATGGCCTAGGTGGTATATGTTAACTCGAAATGACACAACGACAAGGTTCCAGTTTAACAAAGTTTACTATACCGTATGAACACACTACAAAGTAGCCATTCCACTCCTGGCTATGTCCATCAACAACAAGACTCCCTGCGCAGGTGCACTCTTGACTGAGTGATAGCCCCGTAATAACAGAAATATAGGGATACTTAAAACATGAACTTAACAGTATAAACTGTCTCTTCTTTTCATGTGCCACAATGTGCTGGGTAGGTGCTCACCATAGGACCAGCTGCTATTTAGACTTTTTGTAAGGATAAACACGGAACCCAGCGCCTAGGCTATTCCCCCGGCAGCTTCCCCTATGGTGTCCAGGTGCTACCATGTTTACTTGACTCTCAAGTCATCTCGCTTCTCCTGTTTGTTTCAGCTGGGTCCTGTCAAAGGCCAAGAAGGAGGACATTGATGAGGATATCGCCAAGTATGACGGTAGGCACCAAGACAATTCCTCTCTGTCACATTAGAACATAAAGCATTCGTCCGGGTAGTATTCATTAGGGCACAACTTAGCAAAACATTTTGCAACTTGAATTATTGGACAAGTTGAGGTACTCCTTACATTTCAGTAAATTTTCTTCCGTTTAGTGCCTAATGAATAAGACCCTAGGTTCGGCTCCATTCAGACATTTATCAAGTGAGTTCTCTCCTTTACTTGCGTGTTCGACCTCCGTCTTGCAGGTAAATGGGAGGTGGAGGACATGAAGGACGGCAAGCTGCCCGGCGACAAGGGCCTGGTCCTTAAGTCCCGTGCCAAACATCACGCCATCTCAGCCCAGCTCCTCAGGCCCTTCATCTTCGACACCAAGCCCCTCATCGTCCAGTATGAGGTCAACTTCCAGCAAGGGATCGACTGCGGCGGCGCCTACGTCAAACTGCTCTCCCAGACACCTGACCTTAACCTGGTAAGAACATGCACATCGTGGTATTTAAGATGGAAACATCAAGTACTACTGCAGACTTCCTTTGTACATGCTCCCAAAAGTGTTTGTTTATAATAGATCATGTTTAGACCCGAGCTGTCTCTTCATCAGTACAAACATATTTTTTACCCAATACATCTGCACGTAGACTGCCTCGAGGTTAATGTAGTTCTTCTGCCCTTCAGGATGAGTTTGTTGACAAGACTCCCTACACCATCATGTTCGGACCAGACAAGTGCGGCGAGGACTACAAACTGCACTTCATCTTCCGCCACAAGAACCCCAAGACTGGCGAGTACGAGGAGAAGCACGCCAAGAAGCCCGACGCAGACCTGCGCACCTACTACACCGACAAGAAGACCCACCTTTACACGCTGGGTAAGACGTTTTAACATGTTCTACTCACGAGGCCTATATACTCTTTGATGGTCCACTAGTCTACAGACAAGAAGACTCGCCTAGGGAGACAACACGGTGAACAAGACATTTTCACATGTTCTATGAATCAGGTATGCTAATGACATTTCCAGGTGTATTCCTCTAAACATCTCTACCTACCTCTCTCCTTCCTCCTAGTGTTGAACCCAGACAACAGCTTTGAGGTGCTGGTGGACCAGGCGGTGGTGAACAGTGGTAACCTGCTGACAGACATGACCCCCGCAATCAACCCGGCTGCCGAGATCGAGGACCCCGACGACCACAAGCCAGAGGACTGGGATGAGAGACCCAAGATCCAGGACCCTGACGCAGTCAAACCCGAGGACTGGTAAGTGTGCATATTTAAGTGTAGGTGAAAAAGGGGCTATTTTGCCAGGTTTTCTTACGTGTTGAAGTTTCACAGCGTGTGCATGTGCGTTTCAAATGTAGCTGTGGAAAGCGTGTGTGTGTGTTAGCTGTCGACAGTTGTTGCTTTTTTTCCCCTTTCAGATGCCAGGTGTGCTTATGTGTGTTAGTGTGTGTACCCTCTGACTCTCTCCCCTGTCCCATAGGGATGAGGATGCACCGAAACAGATCCCAGATGAGGACGCAGTGAAGCCAGACGGCTGGCTGGATGATGAGTCCGAGTATACCAGCGACCCCGACGCGGTCAAGCCCGAGGACTGGTAACTACGATACCTTTACTCTCTCGTTCCGCTCATCCTACCCCTGCATCCTTCCCCACATACCGTCCACCATGGTACTCCATCTCTTCTCTCGCTCTACCCTCGTCTGCCACTCTATTCTTCGCCCCCTCCCTTCTATCTCTCTCCTTCTCTCTGCCCTTCATCTACCACTCTACTACCTCCTCTGTCTTTTCTGTCCCGTCGTGGTGTACCCTCATCTGGTTTAGCCCACTCATTTCTTGGAAGCTAATTGCTAGTGTTTGCGGCAAGCTCCTCCTCTTCTCTGTGGAGAGAGCGGGCTTCCTGGTGAGAGGAGCTAATATCACAGCTTTGCCTCAGGACAGCCAGGTCTGGTTTTCGGGCTCTGTAGAGCTCCCCCTCTGCTCTCACTGTCTTTTATGTCTCACTTCTGTGGCGGAAATTAAATTAGAGCCCCCAGAGAAGAGGACTGGGACACAGTGGATAAAGGGGATTTATAGAAAGGGAGGAAAAGGAGATGCTGTTATTTTTCACTTATGCCTTCACGTTCTCTAAATTTGATATTTTTTTTCTTTTTTGTGGTCTTTTGCTTTCTCACACCTACAGTAACTTGTAACCGTATATCATCATGTTGTACACTGTATGGCTTTGTCTGTATTGTGATCTGTGATGTTTTTCTCCAGGGATGAGGAGATGGATGGAGAGTGGGAGGCCCCTCAGGTTCCTAACGCCCTCTGTGAAACCGCCCCCGGCTGTGGCGCCTGGCAACGGCCCATGATTGACAACCCCAGCTACAAGGGCAAGTGGAAGGCCCCCATGATCGACAATCCCAACTACCAGGTAACCCTTCACACCTCCCATCGTGTACCATATACCAAAGCATCAGCCACTTTAGTTTTTTTTTTTTATCCCAGTGCAGTGTGTAGCCTAAATAACATACACACAATCGTTGCACTTGATCTTTCCAATTCGGTATTTGTATTGATGAGAGCCTACTATTTGCACTTTTTCTGATCTTGCATTGGTGACGTTGTGTTCTTGTCTTTCCCCCAAAAATCTCATACCTTTTTTTTTTACTACTGAGTTCTCGTTGCAGAGAAATCCAAATGTATGTACTTACAAATGGCTCCCCAAAAGAATAGTTTATGAATGCAACTCTCACGGTACTGTACACTCAACCTTCAATGTACCTCCCAGGGTGTGTGGAAGCCCAGGAAGATCGCCAACCCAGCCTTCTTCGAGGACCTCCATCCCTTCAGAATGACCCCCTTCAACGCCGTGGGCCTGGAGCTGTGGTCCATGTCCAGCGACATCTTCTTTGATAACTTCTTCATCACCAACGAGAGGCACACGGCCGATCGCTGGGCCAACGATGGTTGGGGCCTGAAGAAGGCTGCTGAGGGAGCCGCTGAGGTGGGTGCAATAGCGCACACGCACACAGAGAGACGGGCACACAGAGACTCCTCATGACTAGTTGATAAAACTTCTCATAAATTCTTCACATAAAATATACAGACATTTGATAAGGAACGAATATGCAGTGCAATCGTCTGACATTTCAAGCAGGTCCATAAGATCTCTCTTCGCTCCATATCACACTTCTATCCTAACCATAGAACGTTCAGCTTCTTATTTGCATAGGATTCCTCTTGCATCTAAGATGTTCCCTTCGGACAGTTTGTTTTGAAGCACCTAGAACTAAGGGACCTATTCTTGTATCCAGAGACTTCTCCAAAACCTCTTCAGGGAGCAATATGGATATTTGTAGTGTTGCTGTTTTTACATGATGCAAGCCTCTATTCTCTGGGGTAAGCAATCAAGTCAGATTGACTAGCGGTGACAAAAATATAAACGCAACAACCAACAATTTCAACGATTTTACTGAGTTGCAGTTAATATAAGGAAATCAGTCAATTAAAATAGTCATTAGGCCCTTATCTATGGATTTCACATGGCTGGGCAGGGGCGCAGCCATGGGTGGGCCTCGGAGGGCATAGGCCCACCCACTTGGGAGCCAAGCCCAGTCTCTGGGGAGTCAGGCCCAGCCTATCAGAATTTGTTTTTCCCCACAAAAGGGCTTTATTACAGACAGGAGTACAGAAATACTCCTCAGTTTCGTCAGCTGTCCGGAGGGCTGGTCTCAGACAATTCCGCCATTAAAGAAGCTGGATGTGGAGTTCCTGGGCTGGCGTGGTTACACGGAGTCAACGGTTGTGAGGCCGGTTGGAAGTACTGCCAAATTCTCTAAAATGACGTTGGAGGCGGCTTATGGTAGAAAAATGTACATTCAATTCTCTGGCAACAGCTCTGGTGGACATTCCTGCAGTCGTCAGTATGCCAACTGCATGCTCCCTCAACTTGAGACATCTGTGGCATTGTGTTGTGTGCCAAAACTGCACATTTTAGACTGGCCTTTTGTCTCCAGTACAAGGTGCACCTGTGTAATGATCATGCTGTTTAATCAGCTTCTTGATATGCCACACCTTTCAGGTGGATAGATTATCTTGTGAAATGCTCACTAACAGGGATGTACACAAATTTGGGGCCAAACATTTTTTCTCATTTTCCCATTTGTACAAAAAGCTTTTATTTCAGCTCATGAAACATGGGACCAACACTTTACATGTTGCGTTTTATATTTTTGGTCAATATACATGCCAAGGATCAGGGGCCGTATGTATCAAGTTTCTCAGAGTAGGAATGGGCACGGATAATCAAATATATCTGAACGGACGTTAGTATTCGATTACTTGAGTGAGTGTTCATTTTTGGAGAAACAAACTTGTGGGCCTATTTGTACAATGCGAAACCGGAGAAAAACAGCGTGTCCGTTGCATATGTGCGTTTGTGTCATTCTGATTGGTCGAGAGTCAATAGCAATTTATATTTATTGTTTTTCAACTATCAGGGTATCGGAATAAAGGTCATTATTTTAATAGTAAAATAATTACAAAATGCCCAGCTGATCGCTCCGTTCCATTTAATCTTATTCATTATAATCTAAAAGGCCAAACGGATCCGAGATCAGCACTCCTATGCTGAGAAGGATCGCCCTACCCCCAATCCTTACTGTAACCATTAGTAAGGTAACAATTCGAAGAGGATGACAAAATGTCTCAGTGTTAGTGGTGACTTCTCTGCCTGTGTCTTCTCATGGGGACTTCAGACCAGACACACTCCCCACACCCTTCAGAGGAATGCTGCTGGCAAGCCTGGCTCTGTGTGACATATGGAAAACCCTTCCCTGCCCCGCCCCTAAGTGGAAACGGATATAACATGTGGAACTCCAGGGGGAGATAGGCTGAGCAGTAAGAGTGAAACAGTCATTGTCACCGTGCTCCAGCTGCTCCTCTGTATAATGTGTTGGCTTTAGTTGAAAAGCTTCTTGAGCTGGTCTAGCATGACTCGCTGGTGGTTGGCGCATACTTACACCGCTAGCGTACACTGTTGCATAAAACCGAAGTTACAGCTGAAACTGGCACTATTGAGAAGCCGTGGCCCTGCTTCACACACAAACGCACACAAACATACACATACGTCTTCTACTGAGGTCACCCTCTAAGTGGTGGTCTCACTCGTTTTGAGCTGCCATAAGTGTGTGTGGAGCAGTAGAGTTGTGGTGAGTCCAGTGTGATGATGGTGGCTCGTACCCAGGGATTAACCGACTAGCCGTTCATTTGGCCGCCTCATCAAAATTCTTTCAGCCCCGGACCGATGCTGCCTTTTTTTCCTAAAGGTGAATTCCTGGGATGCCTGGCATGTTGGGCTTAACGGCCCTCTCTCTACACAGCTAGGCCGCCCACTCCCTCACTCTCGATTTCTCTCAGTTTTGAGCACTCTTGCTCATTTTCTGTTCCCCCTCTCTCCCTTGTTCTCTCATTTTTCTGTTCTCGCTGTTGCTGTCTAGTTTCCTCTCTCGCTCTCTTTGTCTCGCTCACTCCCTTCCTGGTGGACACGCTCTCTTACTCTCGCTTGACTGCATTTTCTCTTCTTGCCCTCTTTCTCTCTTTCTTGCTGTTCTCTTACTCTCTCACACATTCTCTTCGTCAGAGCATCACACACACACACACACGGACGTACTTGCTATAGTGCCTGCAGAAAGTATTCACGCCCCTTGACTTTTTAAGCCTGAAATTATTTTTTAAAAATTCACACAATACCCCATAATGTTAAAGTGGAAATATGTTTTTTTCAAAATGTTTACAAATTCATTAAAAATTAAAAGCTGAAATGTCTTGTCACGTATTCAACCCATTTATGGCAAGCCTAACTAAGTTCAGGAGTAAAAATATGCTTAACGCACATAATACGTTGCATGGATTCACTCTGTGTGCAATAATAGTTTTTAACATGTTTTGTGAATGACTACTTCATATCTGTATCCCACACATAATTATATGAATCTCAGTGCTAGAGACGTCACTACAGACGCCCTGGTTCAAATCCAGGCTGTATTACAACCGGCTGTGATTGGGAGTCCCATAGGGCGGCGCACAATTGGCCCAGCGTCGTCCGTGTTTGGCCGGTGTAGGCCGTCGTTGTAAATAAGAATTTGTTCTTAACTGCCTAGTTAAATAAATAAATAAAATATGTAAGGTCCCTTAGTCGAGCAGTGAATTTCAAACACAGATGGAAACTCAAAGACCAGGGATGTTTTCCAATGCCTCACAATAGAAGGGCACATATTGTTAATATTTAAAAAAATGCAGACATTGAATATCCCTTTGAACATGGTGTAGTTATTAATTTCACTTTGGATGGTGTATCAATACACCCAGTCACTACAAAGATGCAGGCTTCCTTCCTCACTCGGTTGCCGGAGAGGAAGGAAACGACTCAGGGATTTCACAATGAGGCCAATGGTGACTTGAAAACAGTTAAGTTTAATAGTTGTGATAGGAGAAAATTGAGGATGGATCAACATTGTAGTTACTCCACAATATTAACCTAATTGACAGTGACAAGAAGGAATCCTGTACAAAATACAAATGTTCAAACATTCATCGAGTTTGGAACAAGGCACTAAAGTAATACTGCAAACAATGTGGCAAAGCAATTAACTTTATGTCCTGAATACAGTGTTATGTTTGGGGCAACTCCAATAAAATACATTACTCACTACCACTCTCCATATTTTCGAGCTTAGTGGTGGCTGCATCATGTTATGGATATGCTTGTAACAGTTAATGACTGGGGAGTTTTTCCAGGATAATAAAGAAATAGAATGGAGCTAAGCAAAAAAAAAAAAGGAAAACCTGGTGTGCTTTCCACCAGACACTGGGAGACTAATTCACCTTTCAGCAGGACAATAACCTAAAACACAAGGCCAAATCTACACTGGAGTTGCTTACCAAGAAGACAGTGAATGTGGCAGAGTTACAGTTTTGACTTAAATCTGCTTGAAAATCTATGGCAAGACCTGAAAATGGTTGTCTAGCAATGATCAACATCCAATTTGACAGAGCTTGAAGGATTTTGAAAATACTAATGGGCAAATGTTGCACAGTCCAGGTGTGGAAAGCTCTTAGAGACTTACCCAGAAGCACTCACAGCTGTAATCGATGTTCAAAGCTGCTTCTACAAGGTATTGACTCAGGGGTGTGACTACTTATGTAAATTTGATATTTCATTATCAATCAATCAATTAGCAAAAATGTCTGAACATGTTTTCACATTGTCATTATGGGGCATTGTGTGTAGATGGGTAAAAAAAAAAACATTTAATCCATGTTGAATTCAGGCTGTAACACGTCAAATAAGTTAAGGGGTATGAATATTTTCTGAAGGCACTGTACATACCCCTCAGTGAACCATGGAGCGCGCTGAGAATTCCACTGGTTTCACAGCCGCATTGTTTGCGCTACGGATAATTTGGTTTTACACCGGTAGCACTGCCGGGGCAGTTGGCTGCCACTGTTAATATGGAAATGCTCGTCTCAGATCTGCCATTGCAGTATGCATGGAATTGGGACACACAAACTCCTGTGCATTGTCACTGCTACGAACAGTCTGAGTAGGCAAGACTTTAGTTAGTACTTAACTATTTAGCTTAATGGTTTCACTAAGGGGGTTCTTTTGTGCTAGTTTCTTTGTTTAATAAAGTGTGTTGGTGCACAAGTGTGTTGTGTTACTGGTACAGAGTAGTTTCTGGAGACTTCTGAGATGCACTGTGAAACGGGAATTCCCCAGCCCTTATAAGGACTTTCAGGAAGTGAGAGAGATGTGGGAAGAAACCCTCAGGCACTGGTTTTTCACAACACATTACACCTTTTGGGGTCCATGTGAAAGATACAGGAGTGCTGTTTTTTTTTTTGGCATATGTGTTCTGACCATTTCTCAGGGACCCATAAAACTTTGGTATAACAGCGATGTTGTTACAAACTTGTTACAAATAAAGATTTTCAACGGCACCCAATAGTGCAACCTGCTTTTGTGATGGTGGTTGGTTGTGGTCGATGGTTCCCAGATCTTGACAGTTGCGTGACCGTGTTCTCCCCTCTCCTCTAGCCCGGTCTGGTGAACCAGATGATGACCGCAGCAGACGAGCGTCCCTGGTTGTGGGTGGTCTACGTGCTGACCGTGGCCGTGCCCCTAGTCCTGATCATCGTCTTCTGCTGCACTGGAAAGGTGAGGGACCACGCTGTGACCACAGACCATCAAAGGTTGCATCTCAATAGTGCCCCCCCCCCCCCCCCCACACACATACATTTGCCTATGGATGTCATCATAGATAATGTTTATGATCTGTGTTAATGTTTATCTTTTCTCTCTCCCAACAGAAGACTGCTGCAAATGCAGCCGATTACAAGAAGACAGACGAGCCTCAGCCAGACGTGAAGGAGGAGGAAGTGGTGGAGAAGGCTGAGGCAGACCAAGTCAAGGAGGAGAAGAGCCAGCCAGGTAAGAACTGTCACCATTTATCCCTCCCTCTCCTGATGTAGGATCACAAATCTGTTGACAGTGTGTGTAATTGACATTTATTTTACAGTGCGTGCTGTCTTGCATCACTCAATGCAAGAGCAACAAGTTAGCCCGTCTCAGTAAATGCTAACTTTGTGTTTGTTGGTTTCCATAGCAGCAGCAGAGAAGAATAGTGATGCAGAAGACAGTCCTGCAGAGGAAGTAAATGAGGAGGAAGAGGATGAGGAGGAGGAGGGGCTGGAGGAGGAAGAGGAAGAAGAGGTCACTGAAGAGGTACGGGGACAGTAAGGCATGACTTGGTGAGCGTGATGTTGTTCGTTGTGACTAGAAATCAAAGCTTGCACTGTAACAGCACTTTGACAACTTCTGATGTAAAAAGGGCTGTGTTGATGATGCACTTTATTGTTCAGAATAGAGACAATTATGGCTTGTGTGTAACCCAAAGCCCCCTCTCCTTTCTGCTCTCTCCAGAAACAAGAAGATGACCTCCTCAGAAGGTCCCCCAGAAACAGGAAATTGAGAAAGGACTGATGTGGCTTTCACAACCCTGGATCTCTGATTAAAAACCAACAGCCCTGACCCAGGGTCACTCCCTAACCCCACCCACCCTTCCAGTCTCCCCCATCTTTCCCCCCTGGGCCCTCCCTTTCCTCCCCCTCCCGGGGCGATGAAGCAAACCCAACTAGACCACCATCTCTCTTGTCAGGATCAACAGAAAACAATCATGACTGCCTCACAATATGGACGACGATGATTCCAGTATGGTGGTGATGAAGACTGATGCGTTGTTAGTGTAGAAAAGGTTTTTATTTAACAGTGAAGAAATAAAAATTATTTTCCAATACCATTCTGTAACACTAACCTAGGAACCCCTTCTGTCTTCTCACTCAAACCTCCACCACCCTTTGCTCCCGCTAGTCAGCCCCCCATCCATCCATCCATCCCGCAGATCTAGACAGTATTTATCAACCGACTTTTCTGGGCAACACTACAGCTCGTAGGTTTTAGCCATTCTGCCTCGATGTCTTCTTGCTTGGTCCAGTTTAACAGTCCCATGCGTTTTGTGTGTGTCATAGGGGTAGATGGACGTAGCATGAATGTTTCTGTTGAGGGTCGACAAAGAAAAAAAAACATGGCATTTGGATGTTTTATTGTCTGGTTATAACACTGCAGTTGTGTCCTTGGGGGGTTTCAAGAGACTCATTTTCCCATGATGCACGGGTCTCAACGTTTCATTCCATGTGGCTTTCACCATCTTTTTATTTAAGTGTTTTGGTTGTAGGAAGACCCCTCAAGTTGTTCTTACTACGGTGAAGCTGGGAGTGGTGGGGGGGCATCCATTGCACATGCTCAGTTCTCCGCAGAACCGTGGGGCAGGCAAAGTTTGAAGCAGAGGGAGGGAGAGCCTGGTAAGTGGGCTTCAGTAGGTTAGAATACGCTGCCTTAGACAGTCCTAGAGAGCAAGGTTTTCTGAAATTGTTTTTTCTGTGAATGTACTGTGACCTTTTTTAATACTATGTACATTACTTTTTATTTTATTTTTGATTCCATTAATGTTTTAGTTTTTTTCTCTGGTCTTGATAGATAATGTAAGGATGTAGTGTACATTTACAGTAACGTGTGCGGGAGAAAAGAAAAGCTGGTACTCGGAGAGATGACGGTTGGTTGCCGGCAGGCTTCTAGGGGAGATGTCAAGGTTGTCAGATTGGTGGCCAGCTCGTGCAGCCTCCTCCCTCATTGGTGGGATGAATCAGTCTCCCGCCTAGCTATTGGTAGATGAATATGCACATCCTATGACTGTATTTCCTGAGTCAAAAGCAGCAGAATTTAACACATCTTTCAGAAATGTTACTTTTTTTGTGTCTCATGACAGTCTGACTCTTTTACAAGAGTCGTAAAGAGTACTCTCAGGGTGTCAAACAAGCTTCCCGCCTCACTTCTTTCACATTGCATGATTCATGTATATCTTAAACTTACCCCATATAACATGAAAAAGGCGCTAAGGAGAAAATATTGAGACTGCTATCTGGTACCTATCTGTGGACTACAGTCTTTTAAGTTCCTTATTTCTTACGTTTTGGTGAACCTGCCCACTCTGTTTTTAGAACATCCTAAAAAAGCAGGGAAAGTCAAAAACCATTAGAGGTTTGCCCCATGTAAAAATGGTTGTCACTGTTCAAGGTAACAGACGCGCACGTAAACATACACACACATACCAGGTAATTAGCTGTTGTCTGTTTGCATGGATCCCATTTTTAAAGTTTTGTGCTCTCAGATTCCTTGGTGGTGTCAGTCAGTCGTGTTTGGAATGCCACAATTCTTCGTGTGCCATGGTGTCTCTCAGCGACCAAGGTGAATGGGGATTGGTTCTCCCGACAAACTAAGCTGCATGTGATTGGGTGATAAGTGTAGTAGGTTGATTCATCTATATCTACTACATTACATGTTGGAGGGTGGGGGGGAGCGAAGATGTAGAACTTGCTATGATGTTACTTACAAAACAGAAATAAAAAGATATTTGACTAAGAGATTGGAGCTGGGCAATGTTTTTCCTGTATTGATCTCATGGTTTTGTGTGGCGGGGGGTTGTCATCCCCCTGAAATTGAGATGGCATGTACAGCTTCCACCTCAAGAGGAAATGGAGGTCTTTCTCTCTAATTTCTCATTTTCTTTTTTCTAATTGTGGAAGATGACCTGTGTCATAGGTTATGTGAGGTAGTTAGTTCCTACTGCACTGTAACCTAACTAGCCATTTCTTTCTCTTATTTTGTACTTTTGTTTGAAGAAAATTAAATGGTCAGAAAATGATCCTTTTTGAAAATGTTAAGGACATGCGTTTCTCCTTCACTCTTTCTGGCTTCAAAAAATATTGAATTTTTAGTCAAGGTTTTAATTGTGCTTTTCCCCTTTGGTTCTGCCTAGATACGACTCCTAGACTGAACAGTGCACCTTACGTACCTCTGACAGCTTTCCTGTGTGTGAACTCAGTCTGATGGGTCACCGAAACGACTAGGTTTAACCTAACTTAATCCTGTACACTAAAGATTGAAGAACCTATACATTTTGGTTCAGATTTAATCTCCCATGGGTAATGATGAATGTTGATTAGTGGAGGCTTTTTTAAAATACTGATCACGAATAGCGACTGCTCCTCTGACCCATGTGTATTGTAAATGCAGTCATCTATGAATAGGGATGCCATTTGTTTTGATTAATAAAAAGGCCTAATAGAAACTGACTGGGGGCCCGAGTCTCATTGCTGCTTGTCACTTGGTACTGTATCTATCAATTGACGTTCCACAGAGCGGATATTATGCCCAAGGCCATGGCAGATCAATGTCTGCTGCTGATTTGAGAGTAATGTTTTTGCGCACGGCTCACCACATTTCCAATTTGTTGTACTTTTGTGATTTGCACGCGTGTGATTCATGTTTTGAATGGAGGGCACGAGACAAATTCGGAAACAAGCTACAACAAAAATAATTGTTCAATCTTGCACAGTGCACTATGCGATCAATTATCAGTGATTGGTTGAATCTAATTTTTTTTATTTATGCTGTCTGCAGCATGATCCATTTAGCCTGTGCGCATGTATAACAGACCGTTGGTTGGCGCTAATGGCTGTATGTACAGTGCATTCGGAAAGTAATCAGACCCCTTCACTTTTTCCAGATTTTTGTTACATTTTAGATTAAGGCTGTATCAGCTACACACACAATACTCAGTAAAGACAAAGCAAAAACAGGTTTTTAGAATATTTTGGCTTATAAAAAATGTATCCCATTTACGAAAGTACTCTGCTTTGAAGCACCTTTGCCAGCGATTACAGCCTCATATTCTTGGGTATGACGCTACAAGCTTGGCACACCTGTATTTGGGGAGTTTCTGCCATTCTTCTCTGCAGATCCTCAAGCTGTCAGGTTGGATGGGGAGCGTCGCTGCACAGCTATATTCAGGTCTCTCCAGAGATGTTCGAGCGGTTTCAAGTCCAGCCTTAGGCTGGGCCACTCAAGGACATTCAGAGACTTGTCCCAAAGCCAGTCCTGCGTAGTCTTGGCTGTGTGCTTATGGTCGTCGTCGTCCTGTGGAAGGTGAACCTTCACCCCAGTCGGAGGTCCTGAGCATGCTGGAGCAGGTTTTCATCAAAGATCTGTCTGTACTTTGCTCCATTCATCTTTGCCTAGATCCTGACTAGTCTCCCAGTCCCTGCCGCTGAATACCATCCCCACAGCATGATCCTGCCACCACCATAGGGATGGAACCAGGTTTCCTCCAGACGTCACGCTTGGCATTCGGGTCAGAGAATTCAATCTTGGTTTCATCAAACCAGAGGATCTTGTTTCTCATGGTCAGAGTCCTTTAAGTGCCTTTTGGCAAACTCCAAGCGGGCTGTCCTGTGCCTTTTACTGAGCAGTGGCTTCTGTCTGGCCACTCTACGATAAAGGCCTGATTGGTGGAGTGCTGCAGAGATTGTTGTCCTTCTGGAAGGTTCTCCCATCTCCACAGAGACACTAGGTTGATCTGTCAGATTGACCATCGGGTTCTTGGTCACCTCCCTGACCAAGGCCCTTCTCCCCCGATTGCTCAGTTTGGCCAGGCGGCCAGCTCTAGGAAGAGTCTTGATGGTTCTAAACTTATTCCATTTAAGAATGATGGAGGTCACTGTGTTCTTGGGGACCTTCAATGCTGCAGAAATGTTTTGGTACCCTTCCCCAGATATGTGCCTCGACACAATCCTGTCTCGGAGCTCTATGGACAATTCCTTTGACCTCATGGCTTGGATTTTGCTCTGACATACACTGTCAGCTGTGGGACCTTAATATAGACAGGCGTGTGCCTTTCCAAATCATGTCCAATCAATTAAATTTACCACAGGTTGACTCCAATCAAGTTGTAGAAACATCTCAAGGATGATCAATGGAAACAGGATACACCTGAGCTCAATCTCTAAAAACCTGTTTTCACTTTGTCATTATTGGGTATTTTGTGTAGATTGATGAGGAAAAAATGTAATTAAATACATTTTAGAATAAGGCTGGAACTAACAAAATGTGGAAAAAGTCCATGGGTCTGAATACTTTCGGAATGCACTGTATCTAGCTTACTCGTGTGTGTGGCTCATAGAAAGTTGTAGAAACATGGGTAACACCTTCTATTGGAATTCCTACACTGATAATGCATTCAGTGCAGGATGGTATCAACAGTGATGTAAAGTAGTACTTTAAAGTATTTTACTTAAGTAATTTTTTTTGTATCTGTACTTTACTATTTTATACAATTTATACTATACTACATTACTAAGAAAATAATGTACTTTTTACTCCATACATTTTCCCTGACACTCAAAAGTACTTGTTACATTTTGAATGCTTAGCAGGACAGGAAAATGGTCCAATTTACACACTTATCAAGAGAACATCCCTGGTCATCTCTACTCCCTCTGATCTGGCTCACTCACTAAAAACATGCTTTATTTGTAAATGGAGTCTGAGTGTTGGAGTGTGCCCCTGGCTATCCATAAATAAAATTTAAAAAACAATACATTTGCTTAATATTAGGAATTTAAAGTTATTTATACATTTGACACTTAAGTGTAATTGCTAAAATATACATTTACTTTTCATACTTAAGTATATTTAAAGACTCTTTTTTTACTTTCACTTGAGTCATTTTCTATTAAGGTTTCTTTACTTTTACTGAAGTATGACAATTGGGCACTTTTTCCACCACTGGGTATCAATGGACATTCTACAGAGCAGGCAGATCAATGGCGGTTTGATGCTGCTCATTTCTGGTCACAATCAGAACGATTGGGAACTTTTTCACACTGGGAAGATTTTTACATGGCACAGGTCAGCTCTAGCCAAGTCTTACACATAGGCTATGTCACAGCAGCACATTGTCAAAGAGTGGGCCACCAACAAAAATACAGGACCAAATGCAGCCCACAACATTTACACATATAGGTACCGTGACCATCTTTCAGGGTCCAGGCACGTCCGCCTGTGCTTCCAATGTCCTCATTCCATCCCAATTCTTAGACCAATGTAGCGAACTGTGACACCACTTGGGGGTTTTGAGCCCTGGTCTCCAAGTCCGTAGGCAAACTTCATGCTAACCCCAACTAGCTACATTATTTAATCCTTTCCGGAGAGCAATTCCTGACTGACACTCCTCTTAACCAAGTTCCTCACATGTACATGCCTCTCCGATGGCCTCACAGGTGCCATCCAACTTCTGACATCAATATAGCGATTTGGGGGGAGAGGTGTAAGGTTCCGAGGTGAGCCGCACACCTCATCCTGAGGACTGCTCTCTTAGGGAAGTGGTAATCGGTCTTGTCAATGCCTATCAACAATGTATCACCTCTGAAACGACTATAGTGCTCAAGAAATAACATGATGACTTGAAGCTATACAGAAATTATTTGAAACTATATGCATCATGTGATACCATTTCTTGCCGGACAACAAAAACAGTTATGCAGTGACAAAACAACAGTAACAGTACCTTTTAGTTACCCTTTGTTAAAGTGCAGAAACTAGATAGCACTTTATGACAACTACTGATCTAAAAATGGCTTTATAAAATGGAATTCATTGAAAGTTGTTGATACTTATAAGTCTAACTAGTGCTCCCAAGTGGCGCAGTGGTCTAAGGCACTGCATGTCACTATAGTCTGGTTCAAATCCTGGCTGTGATTGGGAGTCTCATAGGGTGGCGCATAATTGACCGAGTGTCGTACAGATTTGACCGGGGTAGGCTGTCATTGTACATATGATTTTGTTCTTAACTGACTTGCCTAATTAAATAAAGGTTAAATAAATAAAAATCTAAATCTGTCACATTATTCCAACAAGGAGTTGAGCTTACTTGAATTCTGATAACTTGTCAAAGGACACACAATGTTACAAATTTGACTGTAAATTCATGCAAATCTGTTGCTTGTTTTCACTGTCAATCATGAAAATGAGGTGGGGACCATTCCATTTCTATGGTGGGGAAAGCGACACGGCTGTCTGGTGGTGACGCCTCTTGGTGTCGGTGAAGCAAAGCAAAGGTTAGGGAAAAAAAGGAGAGAGAAAAAAACTTGTTCCAAAATGGCGACGAAGATCTGCCTGTCCATTGGAAAACAATAGAAATAGCAAAGAGGCAGTTTGATTGTTTGTTGTCGCAATTAGTTTTTTTGTTTTGCAGTCGACCTAACTGATTCGGAGTCGGGTTGTGTGTGTTCTATATGGACTACTTGTGAGAATTATTTTTGAAAGTAGTCTGGGTATCATGCTTTTGTTATAGTTAGCAGGCTATCAAGCTAGCTACATCCGTATCTTGTTGCAGTTGCTAGCTATCAAGTCACATTACTGCGATCTACGCCGAGGATCAGCTGTTAGCCAGGGAGAACATAAGCAACATTACTTTAGCTAGTTGCAACGTAACTACTTTTGTTATTAGCGAGCTAACGTTCTTGGTGTTTTATATGTTGACGGTAATCGGTAACTTAACGTTTTATCCTGCCTAGTTAGCAGAAGTTATATTATAGATAAATTTAGCTGACTAGTTTAGTAGAAAAGAACTGAGCGTCACTTGCTTTAGCTAAGTTAGCTAACTTTCACCATGAGACAGGAGTGTTTGTTGTAGACAAAGTTAGCTTTAGCCAGCAAGCTAACCAGCTCCGTGAAGTTGGGTAAGTAACGTTAGTCAGCGAGATTTCAATACATTTAGTTTACTAATGTAAACTACTGCAATGTTATGTTTGTTCTCCCTAATACAGTCCAGCGTAGCTAGTTAGAAGCTAACGTACAAGTTAAAGGTTTTTCTTACTCGAACTTTGGATATGTTTGACCAGAGGAATGTTATGGAGACCCATTGATTGAATACTATAGCATTTTAGTAAGCAACTAACGTTACATACTGTAACGTTAGTTAGCTACGTCTAACTAACGTTAGGCACGTTATTCGTTCAACTCATATAATGCGTATTTTCCATCAAATGAATTGAGCTCGCCTTTTTAATATACATTACTTTGTTTGTAGTTTCAACTTTTTTTCATTAAGGGAAAGGCGTGAATGAGTTTTTCGAATTTGGCTAGCTAGCCAATGCTGGGGCCTTTTGCTAGCCAGTTATTGCAATACTTTTTTTCACGATGCGACAGATAAGGTGCACTATATACTTTGCTAGTTAGCTAGGCCGTTTAGTAATATATCTCAATCGTATTTTACGCCTGTTTCCTTCTGGCTAGTGAGACTAAATGCCAACATTAGCAAGCTAAAGGTAGACTCTATGGAAGCACTAACGTTAGTTGATTCTCAAAGGTAGTGGGTATAAACGCCCACACTAAAAAGGAACACATTAAGCATTTTATCCGGACTGTCGAAACCAGAGTTTAAAAACACACTCTTTATTGATGATGGCGGATTTTGTAGTGCCGCGACACAGTGCGGTGATGGAGCGACTCCGCCGTCGAATCGAGCTCTTCAGGAGGCATCACACCAGCTGCGAGAACCGCTACGACAACACCGCTATGGAGCGGCTGGAGATGGAACGGCAGCAGACCTTTGCACTGCACCAACGGTGCCTGCAAACCAAGGCCAAACGGTCGAGTAAGCACCGCCAGCCACAGCCAACCTCAGACCAGTCGGCGCAGAGAGGGTCAGGGACCGGGGGCAGCAACGCAGACCTAGCGGAGGGTGGAACGCCAGAGCAGAGCAGAAACAGCACTTTGATTGCGGTAAGTGACTATTTCTGTAATACAGGGGGTGGATGCAAATGCACGACAAAGCTGATAACAGCTCATTGGCAGTCATTGGATTATCGCATTCCTGCAGTATTTTTTGTGTGTGTGGCGATAGCAAAAAAAATTGTCTTTAAGGAAAGCGCATTGCAATCATGTGCTTTGTGTTCTGCACATTGTGCTGTGATTAGCACGGAAGAGTTGTAGCCAGTAACGGCTGGTTGCAGTCACCTGATCACAATGGGCAAGTTCGTTTTGCATGGCCCGGTGCCCCAGTTGGCTGGATATTTATATTAAGGACCATTGGAGTGGTCTAAAATGTTGCTCCGCCCAGCAGGGGCACCGGGCAATGCAGAATGAATTCGTCCAATGTTGTCATGCTGTGTTTTTACTAGGCGGTCTTTGGCTTGCTCCATCCATTCAGTGAATACCACAAATGTTTTTCTGTGGCCAAACATACATTTCATGCAAGTGGATATGGAAAGAATTTAGGTTTTACAACAAGGCATATACTCTCTGTTTGCTTTGGGATCAGACACAGTCTAGGATTTTTCAGTGTTTGTTTCTGGAAATGGTGCTTTCAGGTCCTCTACAAGCTGGACTGTTGAATAAAACTACATATGAATGTACTCTACAGGTTGTCTCTGTGGTTGGTCCTCTTGTAAGTAGGAATTTGAGACAATATATCCACAGGATAGTATAATTATACCAACTTCGTCAAAGCGCTGGTAGTGCGTTCTGATTTCTCTCACCTGGGGCATGTGCAAGACCATGTAAACATGTGCATGAGCTCATCAAGTATGCATGCTTTACTTGCATGTACATCCTGTGCGCATGATTCAGTTGATAAGAATCCGAATGTGCTACCAGTGCTTTGAGGAAGTTGGTTTAATTATACTTTCCTCTGGATATATTGTATTAAATTCCTACTCACAAAAGAACCAACCACACAGACAACCGGTAGAGTAAGTTCAAATGTCATTTTGTTCAATATTCTGGCTTGTAGAAGACAATTTCCAGAATCAAACACTGACAATCACAGATGTAGATTTAGATATTCAAATTCACTCTGGTCCCCAGGCAAGCTCTGTCAGTGAAGTTGTTCTGTGTCACACAGTGAGGTGTCTTCTTGTATAAGTGGTCCATGTATTGTTGGCACTCATGTTTAATCACATCCATTTTTGTCATGGATAGGGATGTGGCAGTCATGAAATTGCCAGCTGATGATTGTCATGCAAATAACTGACTGGTCTCGCTGTAATTTACCTTTTAATTAACAAAAATATGTTTAGCATCACTGGCTTCCACGCATAGCCTACAAGACACTGATGTGGACCTTTTTGTAACATCTACAATTTAAAGTCTCAATCCATTTAATATAGCCTACACCATCACAGTAAATCCATTTAGGCAGGTCTAAAGAAACATTATGATATTGGGGCGGCCTAGTGGTTAGAGCGTTGGACTTGTAACTGAAAGGTTGCTAGATCAAATCCCCGAGCTGACAAGGTAAACATCTGTCGTTCTGCCCCTGAACAAGGCAGTTAACCCACTGTTCTTAGGCCGTCATTGAAAATAAGAATTTGTTCTTAACTGACTTGCCTAGTTAATTAAAGGTGTAAAAAATATGAAGAAAATGTAGGAAGACACATTTCAGTTGAATACATTCCGTTGGACAACTGACTAGGTATCAGCCTTTCCCTTATCTGGATATGGCTGTGGTCTACACTAGTTTATTAACATTTAGCAGGCAAGATTAGCTTATAATTCACGTGACATGATTTTATAGTAAGAACAATACAATTTAACATAGCTGAATAAAATAGAAAGTATCTTTTTCCCAAACTATTTCCGAGGGAGTGCGCACATGTGGCTATTCTGTGTTGGGCGGTTAACAAAGAAATGGGTCCTCCTATATAAATCATTTACAGTTTATGCAACTTTAGTTGTGATAGAAAGGTTACACGGAACCCAAACCGGCTGCGCGTGTGCGCCATCGTGCATACATTTATTTTGTCCCCCCACACCAAACGCAATCACGACAGGCAGGTTAAAATATCAAAACAAACTCTGAATCAATTCTATTAATTTGGGGACAGGTCGAAAAGCATTAAACATTTATGGCAATTTAGCTAGCTAGCTTGTACTTGCTAGCTAATTTGTCCTATTTAGCAAGCTTGCTGTTGCTAGCTAATTTGTCATGGGATATAAACAGTGAGTTATTATTTTACCTGAAATGCACAAGGTCCTCTACTCTGCCAATTAATCCACACAACGGTCAACAGAATCGTTTATAGTCATCTCTCCTCCCAGGCTTTTTCTTCTCGACTTTATATTGCGATTGGCAACTTTCATAAATTAGGTGCATTACCTGTCACTGACCTTGTTCGTCTTTCAGTCACCCACGTAGGTATAACCAATGAGGAGATGGCACCTGGGTACCTGCTTCTATAAACCAATGAGGAGATGGGAGAGGCAGGACTTGCAGCACGATCTGCGTCACAAATAGAACTGACTTCAATTTTAGCCCTTGGCAACGCAGACGCTCGCGAGCAGTGTGGGTGCAATAATTTAATAATATAGATTTCAAAATTTATTTTGTAACGCACGCGACTGAGCGGTGTAGTCAGCCTGTAACGCTCTGTTTTGATTCCAAATACAGTCTAAGGCATGTGACTAATGAGGATTTGAAAAAGTTGCGTGAAAGTCAATTGCTCTGCTCTGTTTCTTGCGCAGGCTGCACACACTTAAAATCAAATTTTATTGGTCACATACACATGGTAAGCAGATGTTAATGAGAGTGTAGCGAATGCTTGTGCTTCTAGTTCCGACTAAGCAGTAATATCTAACGAGTAATCTAACAAATTCTCAACAACTACCTTATACACACAAATGTAACGGGATGAATAGAATATGTATATATGGATTAGCGATGGTGTGCGGCAAACTGTTTTCACACACGATTGTACAATGTCTGGGCTCATAGCGAATTGTGGACTCTTTTCCCACAGTTCTTTTTTTTATGCCAGCCTGGTAGGCTACTCTGGTTGTAAAGCAAAACAATGTGTTATAATATTAGGAAAGTTTTGGAAAAAATATAGTAGGCCTAGCCTATAGAAAGCTGATGGGATCCTCCTCTTTTCAATAAAGGCCATCAACTGTTTTCGTATGCAATTGCATATGCGGTTGGAAATGTTGTGCGTAGTAACCCTAATTTCATTCCATGCATCAACCAGCTATGAGGAGCTGTCTCTCACTGCGCAACAGGTGATCCTATTCTGCTCCAAGTCTTAATGTCAGGGCTCTCATGAAGTGTTTGATTTGATTTTCAATTGCTTTTGCATTGACATCAGAGTGCTGAGTACCCACCATTAGCGACTGGCCTCTCGCAAGTTTGGTAGGCTACTGACTATCAGTGAGCACGTTTTGAGAAGTTGCCGTAACCGTTGAGTCACATCGAATTTAACTGCGGGCATGATTCGTGACTGTGGTGTGGTAGTATATACGGTCATCGTAACCACCCTTGTCATGATTTCTAAATGAAAGCTGATAGCACAGCCAGAGTGGGATACACACTTCTCATGAGACGGTCACATATTAAAAGATTTGGTTCAACTCAAAAGTAGCACTCAAGTATTCAATGAGTTCTTACCCTTCCAGAACATTCTTGTCTTTTTCTATTACACAATGAACAAAAATATGAACTCAACAATTTCAAGGATTTTACTGAGTTACAGTTCATATAAGAAAATCAGTCAGTTGTAATTAATTAATTAGGCCCTAATCTATGGATTTCATATGACTGGGAATACAAATATGCATCTGTTGGTCACAGATACCTTAATAAAAATGGGCGTGGATCATAAAACCAGTCAGTATCTGTAGTGACCACCATTTGCCTCATGCAGTGTGACATAACTCCTTCGATTAGATTTGATCAGGCTGTTGATTGTGGCCTGTGGAATGTTGTCCCAGTCTCTTCAATGGCTGTGCGAAGTTGCTGGATATTGGCGGGAACTGGAACCCGCTGTTATACACGTCGATCCAGAGCATCCCAAACATGCCCAAATTTTATTTGGCACATGCGCCAAATTCAACAAGAGTAGATCTTACAGTGAAATTCTTACTTACAAGCCCTGAACCAACAATGCAGTTAAGAAAAATACCTAAAAATAAAGTTACAAATAATTAAAGAGCATCAGTAAAATAACAATAGTGAGGCCATATACAGGGAAAATGGGTGACATGTCTGAGTATGTAGGCCATGAAAGAACTTTGACATTTTCAACTTCCAGAAATTGTGTACAGATCCGTGCATTATCATGTTGAAACATGAGGTGATGGCGGCGGATGAATGGCACGACAATTGGCCTCAGGATCTCCTCACGGTATCTCTGTGCATTCAATTTGCCATCGATAAAATGCAGTTGTGTTCGTTGTCCTTAGCTTTGACCTGCCCATACCATAACCCTACCGCCACCATTGGGCACTCTGTTCACAACGTTGACATCAGCAAACCAGTTGTGCAAACTCAGGTGATGAAACTATCTGGGTGGCTGGACTCAGACGACCCCGCAGGTGAAGAAGCCAGATGTGGAGGTCCTAGGCTGTGCGAGGTTACACGTGGTCTGCGGTTGTGATGCCGGTTGGACGCATTGCCAAATTCTCTAAAACAACGGAGGTGGCTTATGGTAGAGAAATTATGATTCAATTCTCTGGCAACAGCTCTGGTGGACATTCCTGCATGCCAGTTGCACGCTCCCACTTGAGACATCTGTGGCATTGTTACGAAAAGGCACATTTTAGTGGCATTATTGTCCACAGCACAAGGTGCACATGTGTAATGATCATGCTGTTGAACTTCTTACGGCTGAAATCCCGTTAACGGGATCGATATGACAACAGCCAGTGAAAGTGCAGGGTGCCAAATTCAAACAACAGAAATCTCATAATTAATATTCCTCAAACATACAAGTATTATACACTATTTTAAAGATACACTTGTTGTAAATCCAGCCACAGTGTCCAATTTCAAAAAGGCTTTATGACGGTGAGGTTAGTGCCTGTTCACAGAATAACACAGCCATTATTCTAGCCAAGAGAGGATTCACAAAAAGCAGAAATATAGATCAAATTAATCACTAACCTTTGATCTTCATCAGATGACACTCATAGGACTTCATGTTACACAATACATGTATCTTTTGTTCGATAAAGTTCATATTTATATCCAAAAATCTTAGTTTACATTGGCGTGTTGTGTTCAGTAATGTTTTGCCTCCAAAACATCCGGTGATTTTGTAGAGAGCCACATCAATTTACAGGAATACTCATCATAAATGTTGATGACAATACAAGTGTTATGCATGGAATTAAATATATACTTCTCCTTAATGCAACCGCTGTGTCAGATTTCAAAAAAGCTTTATGGCAAAAGCACACCATGCAATAATCTGAGTACAGCGCTCAGGCACCAAAACAAGCCATACAGATACCCGCCATGTTGTGGAGTCAACAAAAGTCAGAAATAGCATTAGAATTATTCACTTACCTTTGATGATCTTCATCGGAATGCACTCCCATGAATCACAGTTCCACAATAAATGTTTGTTTTGTTCGATAAAGTCCATTTATGTCCAAATACCTCCTTTTCGTTCATGCGTTTAGTACACTAATCCAAATGAACAACGCGCGAGCACTAAATCCAAAGTCAAAAAAGTTTTATTATAGTTTGTAGAAACATGTCAAACGTCAAATCTTTAGGATGTTTTTAACATAAATCTTCAATAATGTTTCAACCGGGCAATTCCTTTGTCTTTAGAAATGAAAACGAACAGAGCTCGCTCTCACGGCCGCGTGCCTGACTTAGCTCATGGCATTCTGCCAGACCCCTTAGTCAAACAGCTCTTATTCTCTCCCCCTTCACAGTAGAAGCCTGAAACAAGGCTCTAAAGACTGTTGACATCTAGTGGAAGCCTTAGGAAGTGCAATATGACCCCATAGACACTGTATATTGGATAGGCACAGACTTGAAAACCTACAAACCTCAGATTTCCTACTTCCTGGTTGGATTTTTCCTCAGGTTTTTGCCTGAAATATGAGTTATGTTATACTCACAAACATCATTCAAACAGTTTTAGAAACTTCAGAATGTTTTCTATCCAAATCTACTAATAATATGCATATATTAGCAACTGGAACTGAGTAGCAGGCAGTTTACTCTGGGCACCTTATTCATCCAAGCTACTCATTACTGCCCCCAGCCATAAGAAGTTAAAGAGCAGAATTCATGGTTCCTTCTATTATCAGAGAATTCTACAGGAGAATGTCAGGCCAGCGGTCTGTCAGCTGAAGCGCCGCTGGGTCATGCAGCGAGACGGTGATCCAAAACACAATCAAATCTACATGAAAATGGCTAAAAAGCAACACCATTAAGTTTTGGAAAGGCCTAGTCAAAGTCCAGACCTAATCCCAATTTGAGATGTTGTGGCGGAATTTGAGATGATCAGTTCATGCTTGAAATTCCACATTGTCGCTGAGTTACAGTAGTTCTGCATGGAATAGTGGGCCAAAATTCCTCTACAGCGACGTACGAGACTGATCAACAACTAAAGGAAGCGTTTGGTTGGAGTCATTGCAGCTAAAAGTGGGACCGTTTTTCACACCGGGGTAGTGGGTGTTGCATAACTTTGTATATGAAAAAATGAAATAAGTATTGTTCACTCAGGTTCCCTTTATCTAATACTAGGTTTTGGTTTAAGATCTGATAACATTCAGTATAAAACAATATGCAAAAGTAGAGAATTAGAAAGGAGCCAAATATTTTCACAGCACTGTACATGTAAGTGGGTGTAATGACCCCACCTGAAGTATTTTGCCTCTGACCTCTTCAGTCTCTGAGAAACAAGTACTGTTTTTAAGCCACAACCCAGGCCTCAGTCACGGCCCAGTAGGAATTGGCCGCTACCCACCATTTGGGCCACAGCTGCAATAGGACAATGACAAGCCTCTGAATGATGACTCAAGGGTATTAAATCCAACTCCACCCACTGCTCTGAGCCTCTGGCGCATCATTGCTCTCAGTGCCCATTCCTGATGCCGCAGTTGAGCGCTTCCACTGGGGTGTGTATCAAGCCACTGGGTGGAACTTGACTCTTTTGCTGATGCACATCATAACCTAGGCATCATGTCAGTTACTAAAACATGTCTAAATTCCCAGTGCTAACTAGCCCGCTCGTGGCACAATGCTAGCAAGCCAACTAGCCTGTCAGTAACCTATCAACAGGGCTCCGCTCCAGCCTGGCCAGTCAGTATAAGGTTAAACGCTTGTACTATAAACGCCCCCCAGCCCTTAGTTAGACCGGCTCGCCGCTCTGTTCCACACCTGCACAATCCAGGGAGGCCCATTGTGGCCATGCCGGTGGCTTCAAAGGCAAAACGGGCACGCTGTCAGTGCTGGCCCTGGTGTTTGTAATTCAGCATGCTCCCCTCCATGGCCCTGGCCCTAGCTCTTTTGTTGTAGGTCCTACTCCGCCTATACACATGTTAATTAGTTTCATGTAGATTCAGGTTGGTGGTGGTGGTAGTAGTAGCAGCAGTGGTGGTTGCTCAGAAGAAGGTGGGGTGGGGAGGGTCAGAGGGGGAGGGGAGCAGGGGGAAGACAGACCAGTTTTTCAGGTTCATAAAGCACTGGAATGAGTCACTAGACTAGCTGCTCTCTGCTCTCTCCCTTTCTCTCCTCCGGAGGTGTGAGGGTGTTAGACGATGCCAGATCAGCGTGCGGCCAATGATTTCAGTGGTATTGTTGCGCTAAAAAATAGATGGGTAACTTTGATGGAGTTGGGCCTCAGTGGCTCGTGCGTGTATACCACATCCATACCCACACATGCAGTCAGAGCCAGCACTAAGTGAAATTTTGTTGTGAGGAACATTTTAGCGGCGCTGCAGTTCTACACCTTTAGCCATGGGGCAGAGAGAAATGTGTGGTTTTACGGCAAATTTCCTTCAATTCTACTCGTTTGCCATAGGATGGAGCGAAATCATTGGGATCCCCCCCAGTCGTTAATTTGATCATGATTACTACAAGTTTAGATAGATGACTACACTCATTTGCCAATCAAAAAAATGTTAGCTGGCATGGGCTGATTTGACTGACAAGAGAAACTGATACACAACCAGATTTTGAAATTGCTCCTAGTGTATTCCAACTCTCAGCATTAAGTTGAGACACTGACTGAGACTGAGTCCCCCCCCCCAAAATGCACTAACTTTTCCCTGTAAATTTACAGCATTATACTGGGACACCACAGTTGCCAACTTAATACTGTAATTTTGCTTTACAGCAGAGATGCTGTAAGGTTTTACAGTACTATTTCCTTACTGTAAAGACATATTACAGTACCTTGCTATAAATTTACAGGGATGCTGTAATGTTTTACATTAAGAAAAATGATACAGTAAAGTTAACGTATTAAGCTGGCAACTCTGGTGCCAGGATGATGCTGTGACTTTACAATAAAATTATACCTGGAATCTGAATGTAAGAAAAAAACAACTTTCGTACAGAAAATACATTTATTAAAAGTGTTAACACCATAAAGAATGACTGGACAGAATTGACAGTAGTAACATATGTAACCAAATAATAGAATAATTTCAACAATGTGGGGCAGCAGGTTGCCTAGTGGTTCGTGCGTTGGGCCAGTAACCGAAAGGTTGCTGGATCGAATCCCCGGGCTGACAAGGTAAAAATCTGTCGTTCTGCCCCTGAACAAAGCAGTTAACCCACTGTTCCCCGGTTGGCCGTCATTGTAAATAAGAATTTGTTCTTAACTGATTTGCCTAGTTAAATAAAGGTTAAATACCAAACTATTAGCTGCATGTATCACTCTCTGAAGCGCCTTGTGGTGTTGCCATACCAGGCTGTGATGGAGCCCAATCTAAGCTCCGGAGCAACTCTGTTTGGATTAAGGGGGTCTCTCTTTCCCTTCGTGACTTATTTTACTGATCAACATTTGCATAGAAGGAACCTTACCATCTCCTTTATAAAAGTGCTGTCTCTTGAAAACCTTTAATCATTAACATAATATTTGCTCGCGTCTCGAATTGACAATCTTAACTGGGAGATATGTAAATTGGGGCGACTAGGTGTCACCAAAAACTTTATTCATTCAATCAGCTTTGAAATCAGAAATAGTTTGCGTTATCACAAACAAGGTACTAGAGTAGTGAATTGATGTTAGCTTCAGCTGTAAGCTAGCAAGGAAAGTTAGCCTACAGAGGTGGAAGCTACCGGTATCTTCTTGCAATCAAATCACATTTTATTGGTCGCATGCACATATTTAGCAGATGTTATTGCGAGTGTAGTGAAATTCTCAACTTGTTGTTTTCCCCCGCATTGTAAAGTGTTCTAGCCTGTGTTGCAAACGACAATTAAGTTTCAATATTTATGCTGTGTTGCATTATTCAAGTGGGTTAACGTCTGTGCAGCATAATTGGTGATGCAGCAAGTGGATCAGGCACGGTGTGCTATAGCTAAGGGGACATCGGCTGCGCTGACGGACTTGATCCTCTCGATCAGTAGATTATTATTTATATATATTTTTTTACCTTTATTTAACTAAGCAAGTCAGTTAACAAATTCTTATTTTCAATGACGGCCTAGGAACAGTGGGTTAACTGCCTTGTTCAGGGGCAAAACGACAGATGTTTACCTTGTCAGCTCGGGGATTCGATCTTGCAACCTTTCGGTTACTAGTCCAACGCTCTAACCACTAGGTTACCTGCCGCCCCATGAGACACAATTTACAGTACCCAAAAAATTTAAGATTATTGTGATCTACTATCAAAAGTACCGTAGTTTTGGTAAACCGTGCAACACAAGTGATGTTAAAGGACCATTAAGCATATCTTCATGTGTTCAACCAGGTATTTATATCTTAGCTTTATCTTCACTTTATTGATTAAACTTGGCCTCTGGCGATGATCTCAGTCAAAAGCAGTGTGGTAGTATTCAGCATGTATGGTACTAATGTTTGTCGTTGTTGGCTGTAGTTGCAGGAGTCGGTGAAGAGGAAGCTGGAGAGCGCTAGCTCCCCTGTTCAAGTCAACGGCTTCAGCGATGGCTACCCCCCGTCCAAGAAGTCCTGCCTGGACAATGACCCATCCAACGGCGGCATCCCCACGCGCTCGCCTCTGGACTCCAAGCACGGCATCGGCGCTGACTCTCTCATACCCAACGGGATCCACCGGCCTGGTGGTGAGCCCGGTGGGGACTCTGCGGGGGAGCAGGAGTTCTTGCTCAAAGAGATGAAGCAGGAGCCCATGGATGACATCTTGCCCTGCATGCTGCCATCAGGGGGCGGAGCCAGCAACAGCCTCTTCCCTGACCTCAACCTCAACGAGCAGGAGTGGATGGAGCTCATGGAGGAGCTCAACCGCTCTGTGGCCTATGAGGACATCCAGGACATCCTCAACGATGGCTTTGAGGATCGCAAGGACTCCCCTGAGCTGGCCGGACCCACCCCAGGGACAGGTGCACAGTCTGGGGGAGCAACGCAGGGAGGGGGAACCTCACAGGGAGGCCTCCTGCTTCCAGACCTGGCCAGCATTAAGACTGAGTTCTCCCCGGCCTCCGCTGCTTTCGAGCAAGACTCTGGCACCGGCTCGCCGCATGTTAGGCCTACGTCATCGGGGCCGCCCATGCAGCGCTCACCGGCAGCGGCTACCACCACTGCCTCCTCCCCGGCCCTGTCCCAACCCCTCAGCCAGCAGCCTCCCCCATCCAGGCAACTCCCTCCCCAGAACCACCACCTCCCCCCGGGGCCCGTTCCCAAAGACCTGTCCCCTGCCCAGCAGCTCCAACAGCTAGCCGCACATCAACAGAGAGCCCAGCAGATGCAATCCCAGCTTCAACAGCAGCAACACGCTCAGAAACCGCAGCAAAACCAAAAACAACAGCAACAACCACAGCAAGCACCCAAATTCCACCCAACTGGATCCCACCCTCCGTCTTGGCCCCCCCAGTCGGCCCCATCTCAAAGCCCCCTAGGGGGCTCCTACGGCCTGGAGAAGCCCACCAGCCCCTCCCTATACCCCCAGGACTTCCCCAACAAGCCCCAGCTGATGATACCCGTACAGCCCAACAAGGGCTCACCCAAAGCTGCAGCCGGTGGGTACCTGCAGCCCGGGGGCCCCCACCCCAACATGCTGGGCCACCCTGCCGCAGGACCAGGGGCCCTGCTCAGCCACCCTGCAGTAGCAGGCCCTGGGGGCCCGGGCTCTACCATGCTCAACTACAGCAACACCAAGCCCTTGTCCCACTACGAGGCGGCGACCCAGGGGCCACCACGGGGCCCCCCTAGTGCCCAGAGCCAGAACAAGGCGGTGATGCTATCGCTTCTCAGGCAGCAGCAGATGAAGCAAGGCCTGCCCTTCAGACCACACCTACCCCACGGCCAGGTAAGACTGCAGCTCATCCTCTACAACTCATCATGGCCATTTTCACAAGAGTTCTCATTTTTTTTAAACATTATTTCTATTTCACTAGCTTTGATACCATGGTGTTGGCTTAAAATGTATGCTATAGCAGAGTCAAAAGCTTAGTGATAAGAGTCAAGGATCCAAATAGAAACATCAATATCAGCACTCTACTGCACACAATCTGTTTTTTCATTTAAAAAAAATATTCCATCCTATTTTTGGGAAGTTTTAGGCTTTCTGATAATGTTCAGGCTTTGTCATGGGGATACAAAAATACCAATCAAATATTTTCTTTATCAGAGGGTATGATCCCAACATCTCGATTTGGCTCCTTTGCCTGTAAATGTTGACCAAAAAGGCCATTATTTTACATCACATCTTTCATTGAGCATGATGTTATCCTGAAATGTATCAGTATACTTCTTTAGAGGTTCCTATAAAAGTACATTTTCAAGTTATCTGCATTTAAAAATGCAAAATAATGAAATGTATTGTACCCTTCATTCACACTATGGGCTCAGATTGCTTTGCTTTGCTTCCTGAAAGAAGGTCCCTCCCCCAATTGATACATCATAACTTCTGCACCTCATTGGATTGTTTAGACACGTCATCACATATTGTCATGTGTAGGAAATAAAACATTAACATTCAAGTGTTTGGCAACAGCTCTGGTGGACATTCTTGCAGTCAACATGCCAATTGCACGCTCCCTGAACTAGAGACGTCTGTGGCATTGTGTTGTGTGACACTGCACATTTTAGTGGCCTTTTGTTGTTGTCACCAGCACAAGGTAAACCTGTGTAATGATCATGCTGTTTAATCAGGATTATCTTGGCAAAGGAGAAATGCTCACTATCAGGGATGTAAACACATTTGTGCACAACCTTTTCTAGAAATAAGCATTTTGCGCAAATGGAAAATGTGTCATATTTTATTTCAGCTCATGAAACATGGCACCAACACTTTTTTTTTTAAATTTTGCATTTTGTATTTTTGTTCAGTGTACATGTCCATGCCTACCCCCTTCAGGTAAAACATTAAATTCAGTATTTACCTTATATTTAGCTAATTAATGATTGGTTATGCAGAATAAGCTTCTAACTTAAAGCCTCTCTTTTTTTTCACATTATGCACACACCTGTGCTCAGCTGGCCTTTCCTTTAAAAAAAAACGCACCTTAGCGCTTGGAGTCCCATGCAGGAAAAGCTAGATTACAAGAGCTTGCTGGACATTTTTTTGTTGTTGCGTTTCTTTTACCAATAGACTGTTGCAGAGGGAAGCAAGCTCTTTTTTGCTGAATGGTAAATACAGCAGTCAATAGAACTCTCAGGTAGTTTGAAAGAAGAGTGAACGGAGGTAGGCAGTTATTTATTCAGACCAATAACCATTCAGCCTTAGTGAAGAGAAGTGGAAGCGCTCTGCGTCTAATTCTAGTCCTATATTATTCACCTGTCATTAGAATGATGAGGACAACACAACTTCATGTAATTGTTGAAGGCGAGGAAGGGATGAAACAACAGAGGGAGGAGAGAAGCTAATAACGGGAAATATTATGAAAGGTGTATATATGCGTCCGCTTACTAATTATACAAATGGGCCCCATTTTCAGAAATAAAATCACATTTGCTAGCCTATACGTGTAACTTTGTAGGCTGCATGTGCTGCACCAGAATCACATGTTGTCTTCTGATTTATCATAGTTTGAACGATGTGCGTAATTCCAGTCTGTAAAATACAGTACAGTAAAACAGTTCACACACAAAAAAGATTTAGCCTACTGGAGCTATTTACATTTATTTACCCAGGAGAACATATAGCTATGTTTTTCTGTTGTGCGTAATGTGCAGTAGCCTATATCATATGTATTGGATAATGGCACAATCATTTGGACTTTTTTGGGGCTTGGGCTCATTAAATATATTTAATATGTGGCTCATCAGGCTCGGGTAGCATCAGATTTGTATGCAGCTCTAATCAAATCTAGACATGTATGTTCTTTTGAATGACACTTCCGGGTTTGGCTGGAAATACCGGGTTACCCAGGAGAAGTGATTTATTCTCTGGTTGGAACAGGGGGATAATATTCAACTCTACTTGAGGGCAACGATGTGCAGTAAAGGGTTAGGCTATATTGGCAATCTGAATAACCGTTAAGCTAGATGTCAACAAGTGTATACGAAGGACTTGGACTTACATGACTTGGTTATGGTCATCACCCAAGCCTAACATTAATTTCCCACTGTGTGACTGGGAGAGTAGGAGCCATCCACATTCCCAACAAGGGAAAGGCTCAACGCATGTTTTATACTGACATCAGCAAATAGCATTACAACTGAGGCATAAAGAACATTCCAAGGCCGTGTTTGTGTTCACACACTCCCCCAGTGCTACAATGCTGGTGTATGACGGAGTCTCATGTCGAAGCAAAAACAATGGTAAACAATAAGGGCTTGTTAAAAATGAGCAATGGAGTTGTCTGGCTTGCCCTTACAGTTTAAAAGAACAGCTCCAAAGAAAGAACTCTTGTTTTCAACATTTTCGCTTACATAAAGAACCACAGACCAATGGATAGCCTAGATTAGCAATAGCGTTACATTTGGTAACTTATGATCAACACATACACATCATTTGATTGTACTGCACATTTCTTGCATTCATTGCATTTCAAATTACTGTTACTGAAGTTGTAGGCCTCCTCGGCTAATTGTTTTTGACAACCTCGTGAATTAAGCATACTGCATGTAGGCCTAGTTGATGGTGATTCTAGGGCCTAGAAGGGTTTTTATGTTAGTCTACGAACACAACCCCACACACTGTCCTCAGTTTTTGTTCTTACAAGTCTGGCACGGGCCCCATGGTTCGGAAGGACTGTGTGTGTGTCTGGGTCAAGCAGCTGGTTGCTAAGGCGCTAGCGTGCAGGCTCCCACGGGGGCTTGGGTTGTGGTGGAGGGGGGGGACCGGGGAGGGGACAGCCATGACAAAGCAGCCTTTCATGCATCCCTCCCTCCTCCCTCACTCATGTCCTCACCAGTGTATTTTAGGAGCAGCCCCCACCTTCCTCTCAGTACTCTCTCTCTATTTAAATATAGCTGCTGCTAACACACTTGTATTTTTGTCCTCTCTTGCGAGAGGGGACTCTGTTCCTCTCTTCCCCTCAACTGTGTCTGTGGTGTGTGGATGGACCACTGCTGGAGCTCGAGGCCTGAGGCTAACCCCTGATATCTCTGACCAACTTTCCAGACGTTTCTATGGATGTGGTTGCCACACTGACTAAGCCCAGGCTAAACACTGGTTGTTCCATGTCATTTCAGCAAGCAATGACGGAAATTGTTTCTGTAGTTAGAAACTCATAAGATATCCTGCAACATTTTGTTGAAATATAATTTGATCTCAGAAAATAGGCTAATTGATTGCGACCATATGATACAAACTAGGAGACAGTTTCTATCTACATGGCATCAGACTGCTGAGCAGTTGAACTGGACTGACCACATGCTCTGATTCTCTGCACCTTAGCGCACATACACGCATGCATGCAGAAAGTTTTCAGACCCCTTCCCTTTTTTCCTAATTTTGTTACGTTACAGCCTTATTCTAAAATGGATAAAATAAAAATACATCCTCAATCTTCACACTACCCCATAATGACAGACTCTAAATTGAGCTCAGGTGCATCCTGTTTACATTGATCATCCTTGAGATGGACTCCAATCAAGTTGTAGAAACACCTGTGGTAAATTCAATTGATTGAACGTGATTTGGAAAGGCACACACCTGTCCATATAAGGCCCCACAGTTGACAGTGCATGTCAGAGCAAAAACCAAGCCATGAGGTCGAAGGAATTGTCCATAGAGCTCCGAGACAGGATTATGTCGAGGCACATATCTGGGAAGGGTACCAAAAAAATGCTGATAGGTCCCCAATAACACAGTGGCCTCCATCATTCTTAAATGAAAGAAGTTTGGAACCACCAAGACTTTTCCTAGAGCTGGCCGCCCGGCCAAACTGAGCATTCGGGTGAGAAGGGCCTTGGTCAGGAAGGTGACCAAGAACCCTGTGGTCACTGACAGAACCTTCCAGAAGGACAACCATCTCTGCAGCACTCCACCGATCAGGCCTTTATGGTAGAGTGGCCAGACGGAAGACACTCCTCAGTAAAAGGCACCTAAAGGACTCTCAGACCATGAGAAACAAGATTCTTTGGTATGATGAAACCAAGCTTGAACTCTTTGGTCTGAATACCAAGCATCAAGTCTGGAGGAAACCTGGCACCATCCCTACGGTAAAGCATGGTGGTGGTGGCAGCAGCATCATGCTGTGGGGATGTTTTTCAGCTGCAGGGACTGGGCGACTAGTCAGGATCAAGGGAAAGATGAACGGAGCAGATATCCTTGATGGAAACCTGCTCCAGAGTGCTCAGGACCTCAGACTGGGGTGAAGGTTCACCTTCCACCATGGAGTGACAATGCAGGAGTGACTTCGGGTTAAGTCTCAATGTCCTTGAGTGACCTAGCCAGAGCTCGGACTTGAACCTGATCGAACATCTCTGGAGAGACCAGAAAATTACAGTGCACCAACGCTCCCCATCCAACCTGACCGAGCTTGAGAGGATCTTCAGAGAAGAATGGGGAAAAACTCCCCAAATACAGGTCTGCATAACTTGTAGCGTCATACCCAAGAAGACTCAAAGCTGTATTCGCTGCCAAAGGTGCTTCAACAAAGTACAGAGTAAAGGGCCTGAATACTTTTTTTCTAAAAACCCATTTTTGCTAAAACAAAATCCATTTCAGAATAAGGCTTGAACCTAACAAAATTTGGAGAAAGTCAAAGGGTCTGAATACTTTCCAAACACACTGTATACACTGTACAAAACATTAGGAATACCTGGTCAGTCTATGGTCCCTTACTGATGTCACCTGTTAAATCCGCTTCAATCAGTGTAGATGAAGGGGAGGAGACAGGTTAAAGAATGATTTTTACGTCTAGAGACAATTGAGACATGGATTGTGTGTGTGCAATTCAGAGGATGAATGAGCAAGACAAAAGATGTAGGTGTTGCGGCGTCACGAAGGCCTGGGGTTCGATCACAGGCTGTGTCATTACCGGCTGTGACCGGGAGTCCCATAGGGCCCGCACAATTGGCCCAGCGTTTTTCCTGGTTAGGGGAGGGTTTGGCCTGGGGGGCTTTACTTGGCTTATCGTGCACTAGCGACTCATTGTGGCGGGTCGGGCCCCTGCAGGCTGACTTCGGTCATCAGTTGAACTGTTTCCTCTGACACATTCGTGCAGCTGGCTGCCAGGTTAAGCGAGCGGCTGTTAACTTCTTATGGATAGGGGGCAGCATTTTCACGTTTGGATGAAAAGCGTGCCCAGAGTAAACTGCCTCCTACTCAGTCCCAGATGCTAATATATGCATATTATTAGTAGTATTGGATAGAAAACACTCTGACGTTTCTAAAACTGGTTGAATGATGTCTGTGAGAATAACACAACTCATATGGCAGGCAAAAACCTGAGAAAAAATCCAACCAGGAAGTGGGAAATCTGAGGTTTGTAGTTTTTCAACTCAGCCCCTATTGAATATACAGTGGGATATGGGTCATCTTGCACTTCCTAAGGCTTCCACTAGATGTCAACAGTCTTTAGAACGTTGTTTCAAGCTTCTACTGTGAAGGGGGGCTGAATAAGAGGGGAATGAGTCAGAGGTCTGCCAGCAGCCACGGGCTCGTGATGCGCGGTCATGAGAAAGTTACCTCTCGTTCCATTGCTTTTCTACAGACAAATTAATTCTCCGGTTGGGACATTATTGAACATTTATGATAAAAACATCCTAAAGATTGATTCTATACATCGTTTGATATGTTTCTATGACCAGTAATATAACTTTTTGGAATTTTCGTCCGACATTTCCGCTGGACTTGCCCGCGCCTCGTGAGTTTCAATTTGTTTAGTAAACGCCCTAACAAAAGGAGGAATTTGGACATAAATTATGGACTTTATGGAACAAATCAAACATTTATTGTGGAACTGGGATTCCTGTGAGTGCATTTTGACGAAGATCATCAAAGGTAAGTGAATATTTATAATGCTATTTCTGACTTCTGTTGACTCCAACATGGTGGATATCTTCTTGGGTTATTGCATGGTTTGCTTTTTCCGTAAAGTTTAAAAAAAATCTGACACAGCGGTTGCATTAAGGAGAAGTATATCTTTAAATCACTTGTATCTTTTATTAATGTTTATTATGAGTATTTCTGTGATTTGATGTGGCTCTGTGCAAATTCACGGGATATTTTGGAGGCAAAGCCAAATGTAAACTGAGGTTTTTGGATATACAGTCGTATGAAAAAGTTTGGGCACCCCTGACAATTTCCATGATTTCCATTTATACATAATTGGGTGTTTGGATCAGCAATTTCATTTTGATCTATCAAATAACTGATGGACACAGTAATATTTCAGTTGTGAAATTAGGTTTATTGGATTAACAGAATGTGCAATATGCATCAAAACAAAATTAGACGGGTGCATAAATTTCGGCATCCCAATAGAAAAATCACATCAATATTTAGTAGAGCCTCCTTTTGCTAAAATAACAGCCTCTAGATGTTTCCCATAGCCTCTAATGAGTGTCTGGATTCTGGATGAGGGTATTTTGGACCATTCCTCCTTACAAAACATCTCCAGTTCAGTTCAGTTTGATGGTTGCCGAGCATGGACAGCCCGCTTCAAATCATCCCACAGATTCTCTATGATATTCAGGTCTGGGGACTGGGATGGCCATTCCAGAACATTGTACTTGTTCCTCTGCATAAATGCCCGGGTAGATTTTGAGCAGTGTTTTGGGTCGTTGTCTTGTTGAAATATCCAGCGCCGGCGTAACTTCAACTTTGTGTCTGATTCTTCAACATTATTCCCAAGAATCTGCTGATATTGAGTGGAATCCATGCGGGGGACCGGAGCCTACATCCCCAGGTGGTGCAGCACCTGTGGGACAAGTTCGGGAGGGTGCAGGTGGACCTGTTTGCCTCCCTGGACAATGTACACTGCCCTCTGTGGTACTGTATGTCGGAGCCACCAAGGCCTCTGGTCTTGGATGCTCTGGCTCAAGATTGGCGAGGCTGGAGCTTTTTGCATTTCCCCCCTATTCCCCTGATCCAGGCTGTGCTGGTCAAGACCAGGATGGCGGAGCATTGTCTGCTGCTGGTGGCCCCATACTTGCCCAGGCGACCTTGGTTTAGCCTTCTCCTGTCCCTGTTGTCTGGGACACCTTGGCAACTGCCCCTGAGACCCGACCTGCTTTCTCAGGCCAGGGGAACTCTGTGGCATCCGAGACAGCACCGCCTCGGTCTGTGGGCTTGGCCGCTGAACGGCACCAATGGTCCATGTTAGGACTTCAGTAGGGCGTAATGTACACCATGCAGATCACAAGGGCACCGGCTACAACTGCAGCATACCAGTTTCACTGGCGGTTGTTCTGCTCTTGGTGCACTGGTATTGAGGTTGTGCCCGAGTCATGCAGGGTGCAGTATGTCCTCCTATACCTGCAGTCTCGCTTGGATGAGGGCTTGGCAGCCTCTACACTGAGGCTGATATATCTGCCTGCCATATGGGGTGGATGGACAGGCCAGTGGTGCCCCATCCCTTGGTATCCAGGTTTATGAAGGGGGTTCGTCGCCTGCGTCCAGCTAGGACATGCT